>NW_006399797.1:10237529-10269045 GCF_000299155.1 Elephantulus edwardii | reverse complement strand
CAACCCTGCTTGCTGAAACTGAAGAGGATCTGAAGCACTTGCTGCAGAGGGTCAAGGACTGCAGCCTCCAATATGGATTGAGGCTCAATGTCAAGAAGACTAAGATTCTCACCCCTGGGCCAATTGGCAGCATCAGGATAGATGGTGAAGAGATTGAGATTGTTCACAGCTTTAGTTTGCTTGGCTCCACAGTCAACACTCTTGGCACCAGTAGCCAGGAAATTAAAAGATGTATTGCCATGGGAAATTCTGCTGTTAGGAACCTCTCCACAGTCCTGAAGAGCAATGGCGTCTCTCTGGAGACTAAGGTGTGTCTAATACAGGCCATGGTCTTTGCTTTCACTTGTTGTGCATCAGAGTTGGACAGTGACTAAGGAGGATAGAAGGAGAATTGATGCCTTTGAGCTGTGGTGCTGGAGAAGAGTATTGAGGGTATCATGGACTACTAGAAAAATAAACAAATTCATCCTGGAAAGGATCAAACCGGGCTGCTCCTTGGAGGCAAGGATTCTGAGGCTCTGTCTAACATACTTTGGACATGTTGTAAGGAGGGACCGGTCCTTGAAGAGGGACATCATTCTTGGTAGGGTGGGGACAGTGCAGGAGGGGAAGGCCCTCTATGAGATGGATTGATTCAGTGACTGGGGTAATCGGGATGAATGTATTGGAGACGGTGCGATCAGCACAGGACAGAGCAGAGTTTAGGGCTGTTGTACATAGGGTCGCTAATAGTCGCAAGCGACTTGACGGCATATAACAACAACAACAACAACAACTGTTTTTGAATAATCTTCAGCAAGATTTTACTTGCATGTAATATTAATAATATTGTTTGATAATTTCCACATTCTGTTGGATCACATTTCTTGGGAATGAGAATAAATATGGATCTCCTCCGTTCGGTTGGCCAAGTAGCTGCCTTCCAAATATCTAGCACAGTCTAGTGAGCACATCCAGAGCTGCATCTGTTTGTTGCAACATGTCAATTGGTATTCCATCAAATACTGGGATCCTTTTTTTTTTTTTTGCCAATGCCTGTTATACACTTGAACTTCTTCCTTCATTACCATTCGTTGTTGATTATATACGATTTTCTGAAATAGTTGCATGTCAACCTATTGGTTTTGGCATAGTGACTGTGTATCCATTCCATCTGTTGTTTTTTTTTTAATTTTCTACTTGTTTACATATAAAATTCAAATGCATGTTTTTAAGAACAAATTCTTTCCATGTTCCTCATCCCTGGCCCCATTCCATCGCCTTTTGATGTTTCCTGGATCATTCAGGATTTATGCCCATAGTATATCCTTCAGTATTGCAACTGGAGACTAGAATTTGTTTTTTCGGTTTTTTCAACTTGAGAAATGACAAAGAAGTTTTTTCCCGTTTTCATTTTTAGTTCTAGCTTTTTGCATTTCTTATTATCTTGTTTTTTCATGCTACCATTTGAAATCTTCTGTTTACCCTTTTATGTCCCCATTTTACCTGTATTTTGACTTCTTGATGCTCTGGTGCAATTTTCAGAGTTTCTTCTGACATTAACATTCTTTTTTTTCTCTTTTCTTATTCTCTCCTCTGTCTTTGCAATGACCTTTTGCTTTCATCATGGAAAATATCTTTGATGCCTTCTCACAACTCATCTGGTCTTTGAGCATTAGTGTTAGTGTTCCTCATTCTTGAAATAGTTTTTAAATCATGGTAGAATATGATCAAGGTTATATTATGGTCCTTGTGAACTTATTTTAATTTCTTTCAACGTCAATTTGAACTAGCACATGAGTAATTGATAGTCTGATTTACCGTCAGCACCTCGTCCGGTTTTGACTGTTGATGTTGAACTTCTCCAATGAGTCTTTCCAGAGATGTAGTCAGTCTTATTCCTGTGTAGTTTACCATGTTTATGGTTACCCTTTTTACTTTTTAAACAAGGTATTTGCAATAAATAAATCATTGACTATACAAAGTCCAATCATTTTATCTTCAACATCCTGTCACCAAGACTATAATTTCAGACTACTACTTCTCTGTTTCCAACTTTTGCCTTCCCTAAATATTATTAATCACTTTGTTTGCATACTTGATTAATTTCAGATTACAGAAGTAGGTAAAATCCTCAATTTCCTCATCTTTGTCTTGGTGCATATTTTTTGTTCTTAGCTATTGAGTTTTTGGTTTTGGGGGCTTTTGTGTGTGTATTAATTTTTTTCTTTTCTACTAGTTTGTTTAAAAAAATTGAATACATTATTTTCAAGAACAAATTCTTTCAATTTCCCTCACCACCCCCATCAAATTGTACAACCCCATGATTAACCGCCTCCCCATGCACATCCTCATTCCTCTGCTTCAAGCCTCTCCCACTCCTATTGGATCCTTATACTCATTCTACAATAATGGTTTTATACAATAGTTATCCTTGTGGGACTGAGTCGGTTCACTCAGAATAATGCTCCCCAGTTCCTCCCAAGATAGGTAATAATTTACAAAATCATTGCTCCTACATGCTGCATATTTTTGGGGCAATAGTTGTATTACCAGGTCTTCCTGTGTATAGATAGAATCCTAGATCTTAAAATGATATTTTTATTATTAAAATAACACTATGTTTCCTCAGTTTTTCATTCCTTCCATAATAGACCATACCATTTTTTGCTTCAAAGAAGCTAATACCAGCCCATCTCAGCTTGCTAATGCCTAGAGTAACAATTAGTATGAATTCTATTTTTTTTACAACTTCCACTTTTCCTGGAGTCATACTTTGTACATATTCCAATTTTAATGAATACTTGCAGCTCTTTCTCTTAGTATTGAAAATGCCGATTTGCCTCTAACTTGAGATAAACAATATAACTCAGTATCACAAATGGTGCTTATGAGATGAACATTAGGGTTTTTAAAATTTTGGAAGTTAGTAATTTCCCTTTTGAGTTTTATCTTATTCTTCAGAGGTCAAGTCACAGCTAACAATTCTAGTAACTTGAAAATACCTTAGAAAAACCATAAAACAAAACCATCAGTTTGATCCAATGCACAGTAACTCTAAAAAAACAGCATAGAACTGGCCCCTAAGGTTTCTAAGGCTGTAAATCACTACAGAAGACTGCTTTATCTGTCTCCAGTTGAGCAGATGGTAAGTTTTCACCTCTGACTTTATGATTATCAGCAGAAAGCCTGCCTTAATCACAGCAGCACCATAACTGCTTTAGTTTCTAGTGATTTAACCAAGTTGTTGTTGTTGTTATGTGCCATTGAGTCGTTTCCGACTCATAGCGACCCTATGCACAACAGCTCTAAACCCTGCTCTATCCTGCGCCAACCGCACCGCCTCTGACACACCCATCCCGATTACCCCAGTCACCGAATCAATCCATCTCATAGAGGGTCTTCCCCTCCTGCGCTCTCCCTCCACCCTCCCAAGCATGGTGTCCCTCTCCAAGGACCCGGCCCTCCTGGCAACATGTCCAAAGTATGTCAGACGAAGCCCCAGAATCTTTGCCTCCAAGGAGTAGCTTGGTTTAATCCTTTCCAAGATGAATCTGTTTGTTTTCCTGGCAGTCCATGGTACATTCAGTACTCTTCTCCAGCACCACAGCTCAAAAACATCCACTCTCCTTCTGTCCTCCCTAGTCATTGTCCAACTCTCTGATGCATAACAAGCGATTGCAAATACCATGACCTGTATCAGGCGCTCCTTAGTCTCCATAGAGACACTGTTGCTCCTGAGTACCTTTGAGAGGTCCCTAACAGCAGACTTTCCCATCGCGATACGCTTTTGATTTCCTGACTGCTGGTGCCAAGAGTGTTGACTGTGGCGCTGAGCAAACTGAAGCTGTGAACACTCTCAATCTCTTCGTCATCCATCCTGACGCTGCTAATTGGTCCAGTGGCAAGAATCTTTGTCTTCTTGACATTGAGCCTTAGTCCATACTGAAGGCTGCAGTCCTTGACCCTTCGCAGCAAGTGCATGAAGTCCTCCTCAGTTTCAGCAAGCAGGGTTGTGTCATCTGCATAAGGGAGATTGTTAATAGATCTTCCACCAATCCTGATGCCACAATTCTCCTCATAGAGCCCAGCCTCTCAGATAATCTGCTCTGCATACATGTTGAAAAGGTATGGAGACAGGATGCATCCCTGGCGTACACCCTTCCCAATTTTGAACCATGCAGTGTTACCCTGCTCTGTTCTGACTACTGCCTCTTGGTCCAAGTATAGGTTTCGCATTAGCACGATTAAATGTTCTGGGATTCCCATTCTTCTCAGAGTCAGCCACAGTTTGTTATGATCCACACAGTCAAATGCCTTTGCATAATCAATGAAACACAGATAGACATTCTTCTGGTATTCCCTGCTTTCAGCCAAGATCCATCTAACATCAGCAACAATATCCCTAGTACCACGACCCCTTCTAAACCCAGCCTGGACCTCCGGCAGTTGTCTGCTGATGTGCTGTTCTAATCGTTTTTGGATGATCTTCAGTAGAATCTTGCTTGCCATAGACTCTCAAATTTTAACTTGCATCAAAATCACCTGTTGGATTATGGAGGGTTGTTGAAACACAGATTGCTGGACCCCTTCCTAGGTTCTCTGATTCAGTAAGGCTAAGGTAGAATCTGAGACAGAATTCCTTACTTTCAGAGACCAAAACTTTGAGACTACTGCCCTGAGACTGAAACATTTGCAAGACTTCTTATGCATACATCATGAAGATTATGATTGGAGAAAAAGCTTACAAATACAAGTTATTACAAAAGAAAGAACAGTCATAATTATTATTTATTCTAGGCAAAAGTAAAAGGGTTCATCGCCATCTTGGACTTGAGGTTTTGAAATAGACTTTTTTGTCAGAATCTACCAAGGTCATAGCAGCAAATCTTTTAGGTTTGCTCAGGAATCAGGTGGGGACCTTGTTCAAGTGAAGATTCTGATTTTGACATTCCGAATGAGGTCTGTGGTTCCCCATTTTTGACATATTACTGACTTACAGACCATATTTTGTGTCACAAGGTTAGCCCACAAAAATACAACCAGTCCATAAAATTTTCTGGGAAATAAAGTTTTGCTGCATCTCTAGTCTTACCCTTTAAATACCATTGCATGTTGATGGGAACAAATTACTTTCTCAGGGTAGGTAAGAGGTCAGTTCAGAAATTACCTGCCCTTTTCTACCCACGCCCATACACCCCTACCCCCTTTTCCCCTGCAGTCTCTTTGAGGGCTTATATAGGATACACATTCCAGCTTTCTACTTGGGAACTTGGTTTCCAACTTACAGCTCAGGTAGAACTTAGCCACGACTCTTTTGTCATTTAGGTTGAAATTCAAGTAGTGACCATGTATTTAATATGTTCAAAGAATATGAGATAAAGTCAGGTCATCCTCACTTCTAAAGAATATTCCGATTGTACCTCTACCAAGACAGATTTTTCTTTTCTTCTTTCTGGCAGTTCACATGTTGCCTTTAACATTCTTCATCAGCACAGAAAATAATCGTAAATTTTATGATTCAAGATTATTTAAAGCATAATTTAAAGGCATTTGTTCTTCTTTGGGCTTCCTCAATTATTGTCTAGTTTTATACGTATGTGTTATTGTTTTTGTTGTTACTGAGTGCCTTGGAGCTGAGAACGACTCATCGTGACCCCATGAGCATAAGGCCTGAAACCTCTCTACAACCATTGGCTTTTATCAAAGTTCATGGAGCTTCCGGAGGCATGTTATTTAGGAAGTGGATGCCACTCCTGCAAATTCCATGCAACATCTTTGCTTTTTAACACTTTCAAGAGCTCTGTTGTGGCAGATTTGCCCAATGCAATCTATCATTGTTTTCTTGGCTCCTCCATCCACGGGTGTTGAGGAAGGAGTCAAGTAAAATGAAATCTTGGACAATCTTAATCTTTGCTGCATTTTATAATTTTGCTTAGTAGGCCATTGTGAGGGCTTTTTTACTCCTTTAGACTGATGTATAATCCACTGCTGTTGTTGCCATATGCCATCTTGTCGTTGACCCTCTGGGGAGTTTAAAGAGGAGAGTATCCATCTTTTTTCTTTTTTTTGTGGAACATCTGATGGATTTGAACCCTGTGCCTTTGGGTTCGTGGTACAACTCCTTACCACTTCATCAGTAAGTGCCTCAAGTTCTCTTCACATACCCTATCCAAGGTTGTATCATCTGCACAGCATACATTATTCCCGAGTCTTCCTCCAATCCTGCAGCTGAGTCCAGCTTCTTTGATTAATTGCTCAGTCTAAAAATTGATTAAGAATGGTGAAAGGATATAATCTTGGCCCATACATTTCCTAATTTTAAACTAATTTAAAATTCTGTTTGAATAACTGCATCTTGGTCTACTTACAGATTCCTCACGTGTGCAACTAGGTGTTCTAAAATTCCTATTCTTTGTAACGTATATTCCGCAGGTTTGTATAATTTTTTTTCCTGGTAGATAATGGAATTTATAGTGTCAAACTGTATGGTGACCAGCCTACTTCACTGTTAGTAATGTCTCAAAAAGGAGAGCTCCGCCTCGGCCACAGTACTGGAACTAAATGCCCTTCCTCCCATATCCATAACTAGCTCATGTTAATAAGAAACAGATAAAATTCTTTAATCAGTTTCCTTGAGTTAAAATGCTACACTGCACCCTAAAAAGGATGTGTCTCTTTACTTCTAATGCATGAGTCGTACTGGTTTTTGTGATTGCTAACAGCTATGAATATGCAGTCCAATGATGAATCCAATTTAATGTTGAGTCACTTCAGGAAGTCCGAAGAGTTCTCATTACACATCAATGAGTGTGTTTCCTCAAGGAGGTGTACAGTACTTGGCATCTTCTAGATAAGTGTGTGATTCACAGCTTCGTCTGGCTGCTATACAAGTACACATTGTTTTATTGAATAAGAGGGTAAAAAGTCACGTAAAACATCGCATACTACAAATAGCCAGGGAGTAATTTAGACTTGCCTTGGTGCAACTTAATTTACACATTAGACTTCTAGGAAGAAAAAAAAAAGAAAGAAAGCAGCTCCATAAATATAGCTTAGTCTGAGCACATGAACCATGAATGGCTTTGATTATTATTTTTTTAGTTGAATTCCTCTTCCATCACTTTTATTATAATTTTTGAAGGTAGAATAAAGCGACTTGCAGGCAAGGGGGGAAAAATGAAATAGAATGGAAATGGGTTAGAGAGAGGCTTTTGGAGGGGGGAAAAATAGAGAAGACAAATAATACATGTTTTTCTCAAGTTTCTAAATTCTAATACACTAGGATAATATGGATAAGGTACTTCCTTCTTTGCAGAACGGAGACTTTTTTTTCTACTTCTGATTTTTAGCCATATTTATGTTTTGACCTGTCTCAAGAAATAAAATAATGAACTTCCTTTATCAAGCTCAGACCACACTGAGGGAATGTTGCTTTAAAGGGAAGGATCACAACGGTTTGGGGAGCTCTGGTGACCTAGTGCTAAGAAACTGTGTTACAGTCTCAGACACATGCAGTCCAAATTCACGAGCTGCTACATAGGAGAAGGATGGGCAATCTCCTCTCACACAATTTACTGCCTCTAAAACCCACTATGAGTCAGTTCCAATTCTATGGCAAATACCTACACAACAACAACAACATGATACCAACAGTTCTGGAGTTATATATATCATGAGGCTATTTGGGTAAAAACGGTACACTGAGATCTCAATTTGAGCATTTTCATGAGTGAAAGAGAAAACTCCAGAAGGCATGTGGTTCAAGACCACTAGCTGCTCCACGGAAGATGGGCACTCTCCTCTCATGCTATTAATTACCTCTGAAAATCTGCCAGAAGGTCAGCTATGGTTCGATTCCTCTCGACAATACACAACAACAACTAGAATAAAGGTCATTGTCAGAGAGTCAATTCTGACTCATGCTGACCTCATTTGCGTCAGAGTAAAATTGCACTGTACAGTTTTCAATGATGAAAACAATACAGATGTAGATTGCCAAACTTTTCTTCTGTGGTACTGCTGGTGATTTCAAACTGCAATCCTTTCCATTAGTAGCTGAGAGCAAACAATCTTTACTATCCAGAAACCTTATGTTGTTGTTGTTGTTATTAGGTGCCATCGAGTCAAATACAACTCAAGTGACCTTATGAACAAATAAAATGATCTGAACCCTATTCTATCCTGTGCTATCCTCACACCTCCAATTCAACTCATTGCCGACCCTCCACCTCTCCCAGCATCACTGTCCTTCTCTAAGAAATAGCACCTCCTAGAAATATGCCCAAAGTATGTGAGGTGAAGCCTCATCATGCTAACCTCCAAAAAGCCCTCCAGTTGCACCCTCTACAAGACATATCTGTTTGTTCTCCTGGTCATCCATGGGATGTTCAGTACTCTTCTGCAACACCACAACTTAAAGGCATCAATTCTTCTTCTGTAATTCGTATTCATTGTCCAGCTCTCAGATGCATAGCAAGTAATGGGAAAGACTAATCAAATGCACCTTAGTCTTTAAACTGACATCATTACTCCTCAGTTATTTGGAGAGGTCCCTAACTGCAGATTTTCCCAGTCCAATGTGTTCCCCTGCTCTGTTCACACAATAGCCTCTTGGTCCAGGTACAAGTTCCACATAAACACAATTAAGTACTCTGGGATTCCCATTCTTCTCAAGGTCAGTCACAATTTGTTATGATCCACACAGTCAAATGTCTTTGCATTGTCAATAAAGCACAAATAGACAATCTTCTTGTATTCCTTACTTTCAGCCAGGATTCATCTGATGTCAGCACTGATATCCTTGGTGCCACGGCCTCTTCTAAATTCTGCTTGAACTGGCAGTTTCCTATCTATGTACTGTTCTAGTAGTTTTTGAATAATCTTTAGCAGTATTTTGCTTAGATGCAATATTAATGACATTATTTAATAGTTTCCACATTCAGTTGGATCAACTTTATTGGGAGTAGGAACAAATATTGACCTCTTCCAATCTATTGGCCGGACAGGTGTCCTCCAAATTTCCTGGCATAGACTAATGAGCGCATCTAAGGCTCCATCTGTTAATTGAAACAAGTCAGTTGGTATCCCATTGATTCCTGGGGCCTTATTTTTTGCCAATGCCTTCAATGCAGTTTCAATTTCCTACTTTATTACCTGTTCATATGGTACTTCCTGAAATTTTTCAGTGTCAATCAATTCTTTCTAGTACAGTGGTTCTGTGTATTCCCTCCACCTTCTTTTGATGTTTTTCCGGGTCATTTAATATATTTCCCACGTTGTTGTTGTTATGTGCCATTGAGTCACTTGTGACTCATAGCAACCCTATGTACAACAGCTCTGAACTCTGCTCTATCCTGATAGTGCCCATAGCATCTTTTAATATTGCGACACAAGGCTTAAATTTGTTTCTCAGTTCTTTCAGCTTGAGAAATGCAGAGTGAGTTCTTCCCTTTTTATTCTCCAATTCTAGCTTTCTGTGCATTTCATTATAGTACTTTGCTTTTCCGTCCTGAGTTGCCCTTTGAAATCTTCTGTTCAACTCTTTTACTTTGACATGTTTCCCTTTGGATTTGGCTTTTCAATGCTCCAGTGCAATCTTTAGAGTCTCTTCTGACATTCATTTCAATTTTTTTTCTTTCTCCTCTGTCTTTGAAATGAACTTTTGCTTTCTTCATGGATGATATCCTTGATATCATTCCACAGTTCATCTGGTCTTTAATCATTAGTGTCCAATGACCCAAACCTATTCTTAAGATGATCATGATACTCAGATGGAATTGATTCAAGATCGTATCTTGGTTCCTGTGGAATTACTTTCATTTTCTTCAGCATCAATCTGAAATATAATCTGTGATAATGTTGGTTAAGAAACACAGGTTTTGTGGTATATAAATTTGCTGTTAAAGGTTGGAGTTTTGATGTTACCCTTTATAACCCAATAGCATGACACATAACTTTCTTAATATCTCATTTCCTTTTGCCAACCCATACTTCAGGGTATGAGAATACCCTGCTTAGTTCAGGCCCCTATCATCTTTCATCTGAAACACTATGATAATATTCTAACTTATCTCTCTCATGCCAATCTTTTCCTTTTGGATCAATGAGCTATCTTAATGATATCTACAAATAATGCTCATCAGATATTCCTGATTAAAACCTTTCAATAACTCCTCATCAGCTAGAGAGTCAAGGCTAAACTTCATAGGAATAGATTCCTCCTAGCTCCAAGTGGTCCTCCAAATTCTATTCCACCCCCCCACCCCCTAAATTTATAGAACCACCAATTTTTATCTGAGAACCTTGGTCACCAGAATGAAAGTCTGGTGAATAGAAGTCACCAGAATTAGAAGCCATTAGCAGTCAATTTGACTGCTTGAGTACTTGTGGCTAGTGGCTTGTAAGCCTAATTGTTTTCTGACAATTTCTAAGATCTTCCTTAGTAGAAAGCTGATGTTTGTCTTACATTCTCCTTTTCCTTTCTTTCTCCCTATTTCTTGGAAATGATGGTGTTCAAAGACTATAGTTTTCTGTACGGATTACCTCAAACTTCTATTATTAATTTTCTGGTCAATTATGCAGACATAATTTCTGTAGCATTCAGGGCTACTGTTCTCTTAATTTCTATGGGAAATGTAAATAAGGGTAGGTTAGAAAATGGACACAATTCTGATCTTAAGGGTAAAAAAAAGGTCACAAAAACAAAAGTTCTTCAGATCAAATGTATTTGAGTCTGTTACACACACTCCTAGCTACAGGAAACCTTTTCAGCCAATGAGCAAGTATAATTCTCCATAAAATAATTGTACTTAATTTAAACAAAAGTCAAATGGATCAGGCAATTTCACTTGCTGCACTGCACATGAGTCCATGAGAATGAAGCCAGGGGGGAAACTATATATATATATATATATATATATATATATATAGACGCACTGTTGTTTCTGTCATATTGACATAAGGAACCAAGGAACTAAAAAAATCTTTTGAGAAAAATGGATCCAATGAAGTCATTTCATGCTCAATTCTTTCCTGATAACCATTATTCTAAGCTGCCCTAGTAATAGTATTCTACAAGATCACTGTTCAGTCCAGTCACCAGAGCTAAAGGGTGATTCCAATTCAGGCTGTGGATCTTTAACTATTAACTGACCCTTGATCCTTACGTGTGTCCTCTGAGGTTCCTGGTACTGAGGTCTCATGTTTGACAGCCTAATATACTAAATCAGCTCCTATTCACAATTAAAGTAGACTTTTTTTCTCTGGAGTTTCCAGGGCTAATTTCCACTACCCACTCTTTAACCTGAGACCCTTCTGGGTAGATTTGAATCTCTATCTTTTGTTTAGCAGAGGAGTTCTTTAACCATTTGTACCACCCAGGGACTCCCTGGGAGTCTAAAAGCCCTATCTTTAGCAATCAGTTTGCTCCCACCACTCCCTTAGACCATAGAATTAAGTCTTGTTTTTCACTGTATGTGGTGAGGGTGGAGGGCGGGGTTATATTTAACATCAGCTCTTATATCATGAATCAATCACATAGGCTTTATAAAAGCCAAATAGTCTTTGTAAGATCTCCTTTGAAAAATGTGGAAGATTTAACTACCTTGACTTTTCCCTTTTAGCAGATTTCAAAAGGAAGCATAGGGTTCAAAGTGAAGTGTAGGTTCTTCTTGTCTGTTTATGTGCAAATGCACCAAGTTGGATCTGTTTCATCCCATCTGAAAGGCTATCTACTTGTACAGCTTTATGCCTCTCTTCACGGAACACCCATGAAGTCACAGCTCATATTTCTGCTTTAAATATTCGATCTTTTGGCTTTAAAGATCCATAAGGGTTATTTGTCAAGATGGATCTTATTCTTAGCTCTGCAGCAGATCTTTAAAGTAATGGTGTAGGTGTGGGTTGGAAAGAGTGGGGAGAAGGGAAAACAGTCATTCAGCAAGCATTTATTGAGTGCCAAGTACGTGCAGAGCATAAGGTATCTAGTAATAGGTGCTGTGAGGGGGATAAAAAAAAAAGAAATGGAATACGTGTCCTTTCTTTCAGGATGAAGGCTACAGAAACAAAAGCACTGTCAGTTCAATCCTTGATCCAGACACTTTAACTTTATTTTCCAGAAATACTTGTGTAGAGCACAGGAGCTACAACTTGGAATGCGTAAAAACGCTTTCGAAGCATCAGCCTGTGTGTTTGTGTCTGTGTGTACGTGTAGGTGAAAGCGGCAGAGACAGAAGGAGAAAGGCTGTAGGAATAGGACTGTGAGTCTTGCCTTTTGTGGAAGGCTCCCTTCTTGATGTGTTTTGTTCATAATTTGCTGACCTAAGATGCCTCCATTCCATTTTTTTGACACCCAGCTGCAAAACAACTACATCTCTTTTTTTTACAACATTACATTTGTTCTCGTTGCATTCTTGATGCTTGAAATCCAACCTATTTGTTTTGTCATGTGTGTACATGGTTTTAGAGAATTCTGGTGACTTGCACTCCAACCCAAAGCTTGTGTTTCTCTGGTGGTTCAGACCCACTAGAGGCTCTGAAGGTAAAAAATGGACAGTTTCCTCTCATATCATTTACAGTCTTGAAAATATGATAGAGGTATGAGTTGGGCCAACTTGACAGCAATGACAGCCAGAGAGTATGTTTGGATTGGAAGATGAACCTACATGCTGCTTCTGACTATATTCATTTACCCCCCACACCTTCTTGGTTTCTGCACTGTATTGTGCAGCTGGGAGGGACAGCTGTGGTGCATGAATGGCACTGATGCGAAAGGATGTCTCTCTTCGCCTGCCCACAGGAGGTGCCACCACCCTTGTCATTGTACTGTGAGTAATTGTGACATGCGTACTATTGAATACTTGGAGTGGTGTGTGCAAAGCAGACTCGTGATGAGGCACAAGCTTGAATTTCAATCCCAGTTCCACTGTCTTAAAACTACTTGGAGCCTCCATTTGTCAAATGGAAATACTTTCATAGCATTATTATAATAAGTTAAATGTTTAACACAGCAGTTGGTAAATAGTAAGCAGATGATAAATTTTAGCTATAATTACAAAATGGCTAACTCTATCATTGCTGTCAAGCAAGAACTGACTCACAGCTGACTCTCCACTGGGTTTCCAAGGCTATAAATGGCAAAGGAGGGGATTGCTCTTCGTTCTCTTTGAGAGATGCCCATGGATTCAAACCATAAGAGGAATGTGGTACAACTCCCTACAGACTACAGCACCAGTGCTCCTTTGCTATTAATATTCATGCATTTGCCTTGAGACTTTTCTTTGTTGTCTAAAATACACTCATTCTGTCCTACAAAGTATATGACTAAGAGGAAAACAGGAAATGTGATTGCATTCACTAAACAAGTTTTTGTAAAGTGCTGGCTGCACTGGCAAATACTGTATCTCATCCTTGCTCCCTCTTCCCTTCCTTCATCCACAGACTTTTATTGTGTGTCTGTGGGGTGCCAGACATTGAATTAGATTCTAGAAAAACAATGGTGAGGCAGATGAATATATTTCCTTTCATCTCAGAGCTTTTGCTTTAGGGGAAAGATAGATAAACAGGTAAATAAATTCACATACAGAACCAGCTATCTACCAAATACAGAACCACTGGGCCAATTGGCATTATCATTATAAGTAGAGAAAAGACTGAGGTAGTTAACAATTTCATCTTGCTCTGACCCACAATCATCAGTCTTGGCACCAGTAGTCAGGAAATCAAAAGATGACAATGTCAGTCTAGAGGTTAAAGTGTACCTGATCCAGGCCACAGTGTTCTCAGCTGCTCGCTATGCGTCTGAGAGCTGAACAATGATTAAGGATGACAGAAGAAAAGTTAATACCTTTGAATTGTGGTGCTGAGAAGAGTGCTGAACATACCATAGACTATCAAGAGAACAACAGTTCTGTTCTGGAGTAAGTGAAACCAGGTTGCTCCTTGGAGGCTAGGATTTTGAAACTCCATCTCACATACATATGTTGCCAGGAGTAACCAATCCTTGAAGAAGGACATCATACTTGGAAGGGTAGAGGGTCAGCACAGGAGAGGAAGACCGACCCTAGATGAGATGGGATGACACAGTGACTGGCAATGGGTCAGGTGTATCTGAGATGGTGGAGTTGGTCCAGATTAGGGAAAAGTTCAGAGCCATTGTTCATAAAGGCCGCTAGTAGTTGTAATTGACCTGACAGCACATAAGCAGGTATTGGTTTTAGGTGCTACAATAGTTCTTATGAGACATGAGGGCATTATTGTATCTCTAGGGTCAAGGTCACTGCCATCTCATGAGCTTCCATTTATGGGACCCATTCTCAAAATGCTAAATTACAACCTCTCATTAAGTCAGTGGTATTTTCTTTCTGTTCTCCCTAAACAAGGTTGGCATTTTCAATGACATATCAATCGAACTTATGAATTCCCAACTCAGTATTCTAAGTGGCAAAATACTTCTTCATTGGAAGAGTTGAACATAATGCATACTGAAAAGGAAATGGGTAAAGCTTGGGGATCTAAAGTAATGAACACATAGATACAACACTGTAGTGTGCATTACTAACATTTGATGAAGCCTGTTCCATATTAATGCTTCTATCTAAAAATAGTTCCCAATTCTAGACGTAAAAAATATTCTTTTTTGCTTTATCTTCTGAAGATTAAGACAAAAGTGGGAATTTCAACATGGTTCTAGAAAGTCTCAAGTTAGGTCTTACTCTACATCAAAGGGGACGCTATATATATTTTAGAAGGAGTGAGATAGCTAAAACTTTCTTTTCAGCATAAAATAATTAAAAAAAAAAACAAAACCCTAATTTTCTTTTCAGCAAACTGGCCAAATTTGGTCTAATTCACTGCTCCTAAAATGGGGCAAATGATCTTAACTCAGAACTGGATTTATCTGGCCTCTTTTTTATCTCTTGTCACAGATCACCTATTTTCTCAGGCACCTGGGATCAGAGCCTTGTATCTATCTTTGCCTCTTCCTTCCTTATCCTTTGACATCCAGGCGAGCATCACGAATAATAATAAGAATAATAAGAATAATAATAAGAATAATAAGAGCTTCTGTATATCAAGTGGAAACTTGCATATACACTTTCTTTTTTTTTTTTTTGCATATACACTTTCATTTTACTTAGTCCTCAGAGTCAACTCTGAAGGTAGCTACTATCAATTCCACTTTACCAATGAGTAAACCAAGGCTTAGAGATATGAGCAGCTGATAATTGATGATGTAAATATCTAAACCAAATTTGAATGGACTATAAAATATCATCTAGTCTTCTCTCATCAGTGATCTTCTACTCATCTATTTCCCTTCATTTTCCCCTAATTCTCATTGTTATGGACTTAGTTGTGAGGCCCTCCCCACCTCAAGAAAGTATTGAATTCCTGGTTTTCAACCTATGGCTATAATCTTTTGGGGGAACAAAGTTTTCTTTATTTAGTGTGAATGAAATGTATCAATGTAAACCTAATCACTTATGAGTTACAAAAAGACGTGAATACACACACACACACGTTGGGGAACGTTGGGGAGGAAGAGAGGGCCTCTGGCCAGGACAGATCGCCTAGCACCAGATAAGTGCAAGCCTCCCAACGGCCTTTAATACGGGATAGAGAAAGCTGTCCTGTGTTTAGCCATACCGGCTTGAGCAAGCTCATTATCTGGGATGATGGCTGCTATATCTGTTGAGTTGGGAGTAGTCCCTATGAGGCTGAGGTTCTCCTATCCAATCCACACGTCCCACGTCTGCAAGCCCATCCTATCATGGCTTCCTGTTTACTTGCTCGTATATAAATTTGCTGCAGCCCCCAATAAAATTGAGCTGGATTAACTCTCTGGATGGCTCCTGGAGTGGTGTGTCTCCAGCGTGTTTACACCATCAGAGTGTTGTTGTTCCTTACCAGCAGCACACACACACACACACACACACACACGAGCACAGAAAATGACGTGAGGATTTTCTGCAAAGCCAGGTATGTCAAGTCACCAAAGAATGCCCAGGGCTGTGGAGAAGGAAGAAAGGAAGGAATCTGACTTAGAAAAGAAGATCAACTTCATCTCATGAACTTTGAAAAATGCTATCAGGAGGTACCAGTTCCTAGAAAAGACATCATGCTTGGTAAACTTGAGGGTCAACAGAAAAAGAAGACACTCAGTGCGATGAATTGACACATCAGCTGTAACATAGCAATTGTGTTGTCGTGATTCATAATACAGTGAGTTTCTCGTGCAAGTCAACAGCAAATTATAAGAATGATGCTGGACGTGTCAATATGTTGTTTTGTTATAAGTAGGTTCTTTGTGAGTAGGGACTAACTTGACAGTGTTTAGCAACAACAACTTACATTAGGGACTTCTAAAACTGCTCTGAGGCTTGTTGACTTGCAAGGGAGACCCACTGAACCCAGCACATCATCACTGTCATGACTAAGATTTATCACAACAAGAATACAGAGCCAGTTTAGCAAAGGGAAATGGTGCATGGGGTGAAGTTTAGGGGAAGCAAGGCACTAGCTTTCAAGATTCCTCTCACAGTAAACACATAAAACCAACTGCCATCGAGCTAACTCTGACTCATGTCAACCGTATGTATATCTGAGTTGTTGTTAAGTGCTGATGAGTGTTAGATGACTCAGCGACCCTATGAACAAAAAACCTGAACACTTGTATAACTTTGGTCATTTCTCCATGTTCATAGACTTTCTGGAGGCAAGCCATTTCGGAAGTGGATTCCACTCCTGCTTCCAAGCTTGTTTTAATCGGGAAGCTCTACCAAACACTGTCCTCTATGGGTAACCATTGCTATATTTGGCACATCAGTGTCTCAGTGTTTAGCATCACAGAAACCACGAGTTACCTCTGTACAGAAATGCACAGACCAGTGCTATACCACGTAGAAGAATGTTTGATAAAATAAATTTAAGTCAGGCCTGGATGCCACAGTTTAAAATGACCCACCTTGAGCTTGATAGCATAACTTTCTACTAGGCCAATATAGCTCTCTCAACAAGTATGTCAGAGTAGAAATGTTTTTTCTACTGAAATGAAATGGGCTTTTCAATGGCTGATTTGGTTTTGTTTTTCAGAAGTTGTCAGGCCTGAAATCAGGGTGCTGGCAGAGTCATCCTCTCTCTCTCAAGTAGCAGGATTTTTACCTTGTCTCTCCCAGAGTGTGGTAGAGTCAGGCTTTCTTTGCTTTTAGATACTGTTACCACATGGTGGTCTTTCATCTAGGAGTGCTGGTGCTGCAGTGGCCAAGCTGCTAACTGAAACATCAGCAGTATGAACTGCAGGAGAACAATGGGACAATTTCCTTTCCAGAGACTGAAAGCCTTGGAGAGTTCATAAGGCAGCTCCACTCTGGGTTTTTTTGTTTGTTTGTTTTAAATTTTATTTTATTACTTTTAATGCACATTGACAGAGGTTTGTATTTCCATTCATTCATTGTTGCACTTTTTTCTCTACTCCCCTCCCACCTCCCAGTTCCCTCCTCTCTTTGAAAAGCAAAAGATAAACTTCTTAGTTGGTATACAATTCCCACCTACCCCCGCTGTGACCCCCTCCTCCTCCCTGAATGCACTCCACTAGGTAACCTTAATTCTAGATTCCTGTGATAATCATAACACTCTATCATATACCGCTTTTAAACTGTTCTCTCCCTCATCTGTTTCAATACATAATCTATTCAGTTTTTCTCAGTCTTACCCCAACCCTAATATCAGTCCACTCTGTTTTTATAGGGTTACTAGAAGGCACACAGTTTAAATCTGTTAGCTGCTTCATCGGTGAAAGATGTGCAGTCTCTTCCTGTGTTATTTAAAGCCTTTAAAAGTCTGCTGGTGAGTCAGCTGTGAATCAGTTCCAACTGAACAGTACTCACCAAGAGTCAGATTCAGAATCAAAGGCTTATGGGAAGTTTGTTTTCTGTCTTTGCTCTATTTCTCCTCTTTTTTAATAAGGATGGCACTCAGATTGGATTAGGACCTACCCTGCCTCAATATAACATCAGTTATGCCTCAGTATAACTAAATGTTAAAGTTTTTAAAGACACGAATTTCCAAACAAGGTCATGTTCATAGACACTGGGATTTGGACTTTAACATATCTTTATGTTGTTGTTATGTGTCCTCGAGTCGCTTGCGACTCATAGCGACCCTACATACAACAGCCCTAAACCCTGCTCTGTCCTGTGCTAATTGCACTGTCTCTGACACTCCCATCCCGATTACCCCAGTCACTGAATCAGTCCACCTCATAGAGGGCCTTCCCTTCCTGCACTGTCCCTCCACCCTCCCAGGCATGATGTCCCTCTCCAAGGACCTGTCCCTCCTTACAACATGTCCAAAGTATGTCAGATGAAGCCTCAGAATCCTTGCCTCCAAGGAGCCTCCCGGTTTAACCCTATCCAAGATGAATTTGTTTATTTTCTTAGCAGTCCATGGTATACTCAATACTCTTCTCCAGCACCACAGCTCAAAGGCATCAATTCTCCTTCTGTCCTCCCTAGTCATTGTCCAACTCTCTGATGCATAACAAGTGATTGCAAAGACATGGCCTACATCAGACGTACCTTCGTCTCCAGAGTGACACCATTGTTCTTCAGTACTTTGGAGAGGTCCCTAATAGCAGAATTTCCCATTGGAATACATCTTTTAATTTCCTGGCTGCTGGTGCCAAGAGTGTTGACTGTGGAGACAAGCAAACTAAAGCTGTGAACAATCTCAATCTCAATCTCTTCACCATCCACCCTGTTGCTGCCAATTGGTCCCAGTGGTGAGAATCTTTGTCTTCTTGACATTGACATTGAACCTCAATCCATATTGAGGCTGCAGTCCTTGACCCTCTGTAGCAAGCATTTGAGGTCCTCCTCAGTTTCAGCAAGCAGGGTTATGTCATCTGCATAATGCAGATTGTTGATAGATTTTTCTACCAATCCTGACACCACCCTTCTCCTCATATCTTTATAGGAACACAATTAAATCCATAACAGCATCAAGGTAAAAATGAGATTTTTATATGGTGAGGGGATGAAGATGAGCAGACAATGAGATGTCCCTTTAATCCACAAGATCTGATGATGTAATAGTCATTTACAGTGGATTAAAGATTATTAGAAATTCTTACATGTGCAATACAGTCTGTTCCCCATGTCCTTGAATCTGTGATGGCCTGCTATTTTCCTTAACCAATGCAACAGAAATGACACTTCAGTCCTTCTATGTATGAACCTTAACAAGTCTTGGAAGTTTGTGCTAATATGGCCCTGGGAGATTTGGCACACCAGTCAATGAATTTTGGCTGTTCTGTTGGGAGAAGCCACTGTAAGAGTGTATTAGGGTAAAGTGTTTTAACAAAATACCATAAATTAGGACTAAAACAACAAGAGCATATCCTCATGCAGTTCTCAGGAGTCTAAAATCAAGAATTTTGACATATCCCATGGACTGCCAAAAAACCAAACAAATGTCTTGGTAAAAGTGCAGCCAGAGTGCTCCTTTAAGGCAAAGATGGCAAATCTTCGTCTTTCATACTTTGGACATGTAGCTTCTTCTTCTTCTTCTTGTTATGTGCAATTGAGTTACTTGTGACTCATAGTACTTCTATGTACAACACCTCTGAAGCCTGCCCCATCCTGTGCCAGTCACACTGACTCTAACACACCTACCTCCACTACCCCAGTTACTGTGTCAATCCATCTCATCTGAAGTCTTCCTCTCCTACACTATCCTTCAACTCTTCCAAGCTTGATATCATTCCTAAAGGTCTGGTTCCTTCTGGCAACATACCCAGAGTATGTTAGATGAATCTTCAAAGTCCTTGCATCCAAGGAGCAATCTGGTTTCACTCTCTCCATGACAGACTTGTTATTAGTTCTCTTGGCAGTCCAGGGTATGTTAAAAACTCTTCTCCAGCACCACAACTCAAAGACATCAATTCTTCTGTCATCCTTAATCATTGTCCAGCTCTCTGATGCATAGCAAGTAATAGTGAAGACCATGGCTGATATCATTGCTTCTCAATACTCGGAGAGGTCCCTAATAGAAGATTTTCCCAGGGCAAGTCATCTTTTGATTTCCTGAATGTTGGCACCAAGAAGTGTTAATTGTGGAGCTGAGCAAGCTGTAATTGTTAACAATCTCAATCTATTCTCCATTTGTTATGGTGCTGCCCATTGGCCCAGGGATGACTGCTAGGAGAACAAACAAGTTTGTCTTGGAGAGGGTGAAGCCAGGGTGTTGCTTGGAGGTAAGGATTCTGAAGCTTCCTCTGACACACTTTGGATATGTTGCAAGGCAGAATCAGTCCTTGGAGAGGGACGTCATGCTTGGGAGGGTGGAGGGACAGCTTAAGAGAGGAAGACCTTCGATGTGATGAATTGGTTTCATCACTGCAGTAATGGGGATAGGTGTGTCAGAGATAATAAGATTGGCAAGGGATAAAGCAGGGTTTAGGGCTGTTGTACATAGGGTCGCTATGAGTTGTATGTGACTCCACAGCACATAACAACAACAACAACAAACAACATGGTTCAATCCATGTTGAAGACTACAGTCCTTGATCTTCTTCAGCAAGTGCTTCAGGTCCTCCTTAGTTTCAGCAAGCAAAGTTGTGTAGGTGAGGCTATTTCTCTGAAAGAGACTTCTTATTTGGAAAGATGTAGGGTCAGCAAAGGGGAGGAAAACCTTCAATGAAGTAGATTAACACAGTGACTTCAGCAATGGGCTCTAATGTGTCAGAGATGATGTTGTTGTTAAGTGCCGTCGATTCACCTGCGACTCATAGCAACCCTATTTACAACAGCCCTAAACCCTGCTCTATCCTGTGCCAATCTCATTGCCTCAGACACACTTACCCTAATTATCCCAGTCACTAAATCAATCCCTTTCATTGAGGGTCTTACTCTCCTGCACTGTCCCTCCACCCTCCCAAGCATGACATCACTCTCCAAGAACTTGTCCCTCCTTTCAACCTGTCCAAAGTATTTCTGATGAAGCTTCAGCATCTTTACCTCCAAGGAGCAGCCTGATTCAACCGTCTTCAAGATGAACCTGTTTGTTCTCCTAGCAGTCCATGGTACATTCAATACTCTTCTCCAGCACGACAACTAAAAGGCATCAATTCTCCTTCTATCATCTTTAGTCATTGTCCAGCTCTCTGATGAATAGCAAGTGATTGCAAAGACCATGGCCAGTATCAGGTGCACCTTAGTCTCCAGACTGACATCATTGCTCTTCAGTACTTTGGAGAGTTCTCTGGCAGCAGATTTTCCCAATGCAGAGATGATGAGGATGGCACAGGATAAGGCAGGGTTCAGGGTGGTTGTTTATAGGCTCCCTATGAGTCATACTTGACTCGATGACATTTAATAACAACAACAACAACCTACTTTCATCTGAAGGTCCTAGAGGACAGTATGCTTCATGCTATTCTCTTAGTTGCTGGTGTTGTCAACAATCCTTGACTTTTCTTTAGCTTCCAGAAGAATCACTCCAAACTCTGTCTTTACACCGTGTCCTCCCTGTGTGTCTGCTTCCAGAAGAATCACTCCAAACTCTGTCTTTACACCGTGTCCTCCCTGTGTGTCTGCAACTGTCTGTTCTCTTTTTATAAGATCAACTACTATAGTAGATGAGAGGTTTTATCTCACCTTCCTTGCATCTTGGACGACTTCAAACAAGTTCACTTTTACAGATACCTGGGATTAGGACTCCAATATCATCATTTTGATGGAAGACACAATTCAATTCTTAACACAGGGGAAACAAAGAGATAACTTCATCAGCCCCTAGCTACTGTTTCTGATTTTGTGGTGATGTGAGCCCTAATTCACCAGCCGAGGTAAAATGCACATGAGTAAAGCCACTCTGGATGTTCCGGTCCCATTGAGACTCCAGATGACTGTACCTACAGGAGTGACCCCAGGCAAGACCAGCAGGAGAATCATTCTGCTAAGCCTCAAATTTACGAATTATGAACAAATAATAAAATGCTGCATTTTAAGCCACTAGAAATAGTATCATTTGTTTCATAGCAATAGATAAATGGTTATGGAGAAACAACTGGAATAGACCAAAGGCAGAGTCTTCACTGTAATCAATGATGAAGGACCTGTGTAGAAAGCAAGAGATGTTTTGAGATGAAGGAGCAGGATGACTACATGAGATGTGACATAAGATGTCCTTTCCCATTTCCCACTGTTACACAACACTGTATGTGTCACTTCACAAAGGAAACAATCTGTACCCTTCTGAATTAAGCTTTAGCCTAGAATCTTTTCCAGACCTTCCCAACCCTCAAACCAAAGTTTGTGAACAGTTTATTGAAACCCCATACACAATGAGTCATGTTTGTCTTCTGAATGCCTATTGCCTTAGTGGAGATCTCAGATCATCCAAGTCCCATGTCTGAAGCTCATTCTTCACTCGCCTCAGGAGCCAAAATACAATGCATAACTTCATCTCTGGCCAAGATTCTCATCATGTGCCCCACTATGTACACCCAAGATGCCAAATCAGTGAGTCCAAAAATTACCAGCACAGCCAGTCTGACTTACTTTATTGACAGAATTGATGGGTTGTTTAGTTTTAACAGAAACAGGACCTATGACCAATCATTGCAAATATTTTCATATCCCTTTTATGCATGAGGAAACCAAGGAAGAAAGAGAATTCCCATGAATTACCAGAGCCACTCAACAAGTCAATATTGAAGGCAGAGACACAGTCCAGGGCTCCTGAATCTTTCTTGAGGGCATTTTCTACTATTGGCAGAGTTCATTTTCATTGACATGTTTATATATTTCTCTGCTGGAGAGGGCATAGATACAACCCTGCATTTTTTTAAAGTTAAGCAGAACATATTTCCTCTTTCTGGTATCACTGCTTTAACCTGAATACTTGATTAGTTTCTTATGGACAATTTCATCCATCTCTTGGGAGCAAGGGAAAAAGGGTCTGGTAAGAAAGAAACTCTCTACAGACCATAAGTTGAGAAAGAATGCACAAGCCCTGCCAACAGCAGGAGTGTCTAGAGGTTCTTTCTGCTGATAGGCTTCAAGAAAGGATTGCCATATTTCTAAAATAGTCATATTCCTAAATATGACATTCTTTGAAGCCACCTCATTTCATCTGATAAAAATGACTACTTTTCAATATATTTATGGTAAAGAAAAAAGTGAAAACATAGCCAGGGTCTATCAGAACAAGTAAAATCAATTTAAAGACTCAGTCAAGGGAGCTCTGGTGGCATAGTGGTAAGAAGTTGCACTGCAATCCCTGAGATACATGGTTCAAATCCACCAGATGCTCCGCTGGAGAAGGAGGGCAATCTCCTCCTGTACCAGTCAGATCTGATTTGATGGTACATTAACAAAAAAGGCTATTTTTTTAAAAAAACTCTCAGTCAGTAGACACTTTTGTTTTAATGTTGTTATCATTGTTAGATGCCATCGAGTTGCCTATAGCTCATAGGGACCCTTTGAACAACAGAGCTGAACTTTGCCCTATTCTGTACAATTCTCCCAATCTTTGAAATGTTCCAGCTCTTTATTGCAGTCACTGTGTCAATCCATCTTGTTGGAGGGCTTCCTTTCTTTTCTCTGACCCTACACCTTTTTTTATAGCATATGGGTAATTAATTCATCCTTCTATCCTTCCATCCATTCATCTATCCTTTCATAAAATGTTGATTTAACACTTACCCTGTGCAAAGTCCAATGGAAACATGTTAGTTTTAGACCATACTTTTCCTCTCCAGGGACTGCTTTTAGTCTCATAAAGGAACTAAGACAAGACATGAGCATGAAGACCTATGGTCAAGATAATAAATGAGTAAGTACCATCAGAAAGAAAAAATAAGGTGAGATTAAAGTTCATGAAAAAAGGAGACATCACTTCTGGCCAAAGGAAACAGAGTAGAAAAAGTTCTTAAAAGTATAATCTATCACTCTCCAACACCTGGTTTAAAAGCCTCACATGGTTATTAGCTCTATGACCTTGGGCAAAGCGTAAATTTTCTGTGTTTAGTTTGCTTATCTTTTAAAAGAAAAGGTTGCACTAAATGATCTTGAAAGACCTTTCCACTCTGTGAAGTACTGAGATACATAATTTTTCATGAGAAGGTCGAGAATAAAAAAAAAACACATGCAATATATTCTTTACACAACTGGGTAAATTTTTTTTTTTTTGAAAAGTAAAAGAAAAGATTCTTTCATTGTTTTACAAACCCTCCCCCAGGTCCCCTCCACCATGGAGCCCTCGCTCTAGTCTCCTGTGATGACAGAAATACCTAGTTATATATCTCTTTTAAACAGTTTTCTCCCTCCTCTGTTTCAGTGCAGTATACATTATTGAACCCATCTTACTCAGTCTCTCCCCAACCCCAAGGACAGTCCCATTCTACAACAGTGGCATCATGTAATATTTGTCCTTTTGTGCCTGGGATATTTCACTCAGCATAATGTTCTCCAGAGTCAACCATTTTGAATAATATTGCATGAGTTCCTTGTTTTTTAATGCAGCATAGTATTCCATTGTGCGAATATACCACAGCTTCTCTAGCCATTCGTTTGTTGATGGGCACTTAGGTTGTTTCCAACTCCTTGCTATTGTGAACAAAGCTGCAATAAACATGGGTGTGCATATATCTGCTTGGATGTCAGCTATGGTCTCTTCAGGGTATATTCCCAGTAGTGGAATTGCTGGGTCAAATGGTATCTCTATTTGCTACATAATATCATGTTACCCCATGGATTAAATCCCTATCATGGCTGCATTTCACAGAAAACACATACTTCTTTTGTTGACACACAAGGTCCTGAGCATCAGCCCTGCCTGTTCTCCAACCCCATCTCCAATGTCTCCTCTGCTTGTTCTCTTCCTGAGACATAGTCTTCCTCTCGATTTCCAGAAGGCATGAGAGTGGGCACTCACAGGCTATCCCCTTTGCCATAGGGATTTCTTGCCATTTGTTTCTTTTAAGCATCAATAACAGCAACAACCTCCAGCAACAGATGTGTGTGTGTGTGTGTGTGTGTGTGTGTGTGTGTGAGAGAGAGAGAGAGAGAGAGAGACTCTCTTTTTTCAGGGTGTTTGGTTATAAAGAAACAGCCTATACAATATTGCCAGAAGCCAGCAGAGGAAATGCTAAATAAATAAACTTCATCATAACAAAACACCTCCTGAGGGAATGTGTTGCTTATTCTGAGACCTTGAGACTATAGCCTTGGGGGACATCAAAGTCAATTTACATAGAATAGATTACATAGTCAAAGTTCTCTACTTGGATTAGTAATAACTGAAATCTCAAAGGCTTGCTCGAAGATACAGCTATTGTTCTCTGTTTCTCTTTGGAACAAAGAGGAAGGAAAAGCAAAAACATTTAGACTAAAGGATTAATGGTCCACTGTCAATCTTGACTCTAAAACCAGAAGAACTAGATGATGCATGGCAACTACCACTGACCATTCTAAAAGGAATCATAGCTCAAGATCCTGGATAAGAGGGTTGGGTGGTGGGAAATGGAACAAGGCTCAAAAATAAGAAAGAACAGGCTTAATGGTGTGATAAAAAACTGATGGAGAAATTCCCAAGTCTATGGCCTTTAGTCACTTTTGAATCTGGGAAAAAATTCACCCCTATGGCTCAAGTTTCAGTCAATTCAGAAACACACCTATAAATAGGACAATATCACCACTACCTAGAATAACTAACTAACTAAGGTCAAAAGAGGAGCATTTGCCCAGGGACAAAGTCAGAAGAAAGGAACAGGGTAGGATGTTCTCATGTTGATGATTCTTCCTCCAATCTTGATGCCACATTCTTCTTCATATAGTCCAGTTTCTCAAATTACTTGCTCAGTACATAGACTGAAAAGGTATGGAAAATGGATACAACCCTGAAGCATAATTTTTCTGATATAAGACTACGCAGTGTTTCCTTGTTCTATTTGTACAAATTTTCTTAGATTTTGCCTGAACATAATTAAGCGTGCAAGTGTGCTGGGATTCACATTCTTCTTAATGTTAGCCATAATCTGCTAATGAGTCAAACACCTTAACACAGTTAATAAAATACAAACATCTTTCTGGTATTCTCTGATTTCAATCAAGATCAGCAACTTGTGTTATGTAGATAACAGAACCTTTCTTGCTGAAAATGAAGAGAACTTGAAACACTTGCTGCAGAAGATCAGAGACTACAATCTTCCATCGGATTAAATTTAAACATCAAGAAAATAAAAATCCTCACTACTAGACCAATAGTCGATATCAGGGTATATGGAAAGAAGATTCATGTTGTCAATGATTTTATTTTACTTGGTAAAAAAAAAATCAAAAGGCTTGTTGCATTGGAGAAATCTGTTCTTAAAAAGCCTCTCCAAGGTGCAAAAGATCAAGGATGTCAATTTAAAAACTAAGGTGCACCTGATCCAAGCCATGGTATTTTCATTTGCTTCCTGTGCATCTGAAAGTTGGACTTAAAGATGACAGAAGAATCCTTGTTTTACAATCAATACTCTTGGTACCAGCAGTCAGGAAATTAAGAAAAAAAACACAACCAACAACCAAAACCAAAAACCAAATTGCATTAGAAAAGTCTGCTGTCAGAGACCTCTCCAGAGTATTGAAGAGCAACAATATCCGTCTGGAGACTAAGGTGTACCCAATCCATGCTATGGTCTTCACAATTACTTGCTATGCATCATAAAACTGGACAATGACTAGGGATAATAGAAGGAGAATTGATGCCTTTGAGCTGTGGTGCTGGAGAAGAGTACTGAACAAACAGGTCATCCTAGCCAGGGTGAAACCAGGCTGTTCCTTGGATGCAAGGATTCTGAAGCTTGGTCTGACATACTTTGGGCCTGTTGCAAGAAGGCACCAGTTCTTGGAGAGGGGCATCATGCTTGGGAGGGCAGAGGGACAGCGCAAGAGAGGAAGACCCTCAATGAGATGGATTGAATCAGTGACTATGGTAATGGGGATAGGTGTGTCAGAGATAATACAGTTAACTTAGGATAGAGCGGGATTCAGAACTGTTGTACACAGTGCTGCTATGAGTCACAAGTGGCTTGACAGCAACAACAATATTGTTGACACAACGACAATAATGACATCAACTGCCAAACAAAAAGAAAATATCAAGGTTTGGATCAGGTGCATGTTAGTCTTTAAACTAATGACATGTTAGTCATTAGAACTTTGGATTGGTCCTTGACAGCAGCTTCCTCCATTACAACAAGTCTTCTAATTTCTTGATTGTTTGTACCAAGAGTGGGTGGTTATAGAACCAAGTAAAATGAAACTATTGACAACTTCAATCTTTTCACCATCTATTATATCATGGTCTATTGGTCAAGTTGTGAGAACTTTTCTTATCTTCAGGTTGAGCTATAGCCCATATGGAAGGCTGATGTCTTTGAACTTCTGCAAAAAGTAATTTAGAAGAGGCTGTGGAACAAGGGATATCAATGCAGATGTCTGGTGGACCTTGGCTGAAAGCAGAGAATGCCAGAAAGATGTTTACTTATGTTTTATTAATTATGCAAAGGTATTTGACTGTGTGGATCATAAGAAGTTACAGCTATCATTGAGAAGATTGTGAATTCCAGAACATGTAATTGTGTTCATGTGAAACTCATACATTGACTAAGGAGTAGTTATCTAAACAGAGTGAGGGAGTACATTGTTTAAAATCAGCAAAGATGTATATCATGGCTGTTTCCTTTCTCTGCCCTTACTAAATCTGTGTGCTAAGTGAATAATC
This sequence comes from Elephantulus edwardii, assembly GCF_000299155.1. NCBI lineage: Eukaryota > Metazoa > Chordata > Mammalia > Macroscelidea > Macroscelididae > Elephantulus > Elephantulus edwardii. Next base: position 10,241,292 of record NW_006399797.1, on the reverse strand, counting down.
TGAGAAGCTGGAATATATAAGAAAAATGTGCCATCAGGACTGGACAAAGACTTGTCAACAATCTGTGTTATGCACATGACACAACCTTGCTTTACAGAAGTGAAAAAGACTTGTGTGTATGATGTTAATGATATTATTACATAATTTCCACATCTTGTGTCATGTTTATCAGGAATCTACCAGTTGATTAGACAGTTATTCCAAATCTCATGGCATACACAAGTGAGCATTCTTAGCACTGCATTCCTTTGTTAAGTTGTCTCAACTGGTGTTCTGTCATTCCTGAAGCCTAGTTTTTCTTCATGCCTTCAATGCAGCTTGGATCATGTGCTACCTCCTGAAATGGTTGAAGATTAACCAAGTGGTTTTAGTATAGTTGTTGTTGTGTACTGTTGAGTCAGAACTGACCCATAGGTGTCCTTGTAGCAGGTTTTCAGAGGCAGCTAATAGCACAGGAAGAGCTTGCCCATCCTTCTGCAGAGCAGCTGGTGGATTTGAACAGAGAGTCTTTGGGATTGCAGTGCAGCTTCTTGCTACAGGACTAAATGCCTTAGATCACTGAGAAACCAAAAGGAAAAGAACCTGAAGTTAAAAAAGAAGAACAGATGATTTCAAAGGGCAACTCAAGAAGACAAACCAAGTATTATAACAGAATGTGCAAAAAGCTGGAGTTGGGAAATAAAAAGGTAAAAACTCACTTGACATTTCTCAAGCTGAAAGGGCAGAAAAACAAATTCAATCCTGTAGTTGCAATACTGAAAGGTTATATGAAAAAATCTTGAATCATCCTACATGCATCAAAAGATGATGGAGGCATCACAGAGATTTTTTCCCACAGCCCGTTTTTCTGGGATACCTTTATCTTCTTTTGATATTTCCTGGATCATTCAAGATTTTCTTCATATCCTCACTGGCATATCAAAAATTGGTAGGTGGAAGAGAGAGCGAAAGAATGATAAATGTTCCTTGGGGTCTTAAAAGATGTGATAACAGACATAAAGCATTAATAATTAATTATAGATAATATAATGCTTATGAATGATTGTATAAAACTCAAAGTACATGTACAAAAAGTGATTCGTATGAATTATTATATGCAAACCAAGAGAGTAGGGGAAGGAAAATGGAGGTAATACACAGAGTCATTGCATCAAAAACAATTGGTCGTAGAAAATGTGAGGGAAGGGAAGGCTTTATGCTGAGAGTGATGGCTGACCTGCTAGCCTCTACATACAATCTCCCTGAGATGGCCTTTCTGATCTCCCACCACACCAGAAACAAAGGAGAACATTAAACTGCAAGAGAAAAGGCGGGGGGAGGTGAGACTCTGTGCCAAGAGCGAGCACTTTTTATTGCTTGTGGGAAGATGGGACTGAGGCAGCCATGGCTCATGCCTCCACAGCTGCAGGGCCATACAAGAGGCCAAAGAGGACAAGAGGCTTTAGTACACAGAACTTCAAGCAAAGAAAAACATTTTTCTTAGCTTTCTGGGAAAGAGAAAGAGGGCTGACTTAAGACACCTGCATGCAAGCTGCTTGAGTTGGCAGACCTGACCTCTAGTCTCCTGCCATTCCAGAGACAGAGGAAGATGTTAAGCTCCAAGAGAAAAGGTGCATTAGAAACTGCTTGAGTAGAGCACCTGGTCTCACAGCAATCAGCCACTTCATACATGAAGGAGGCCTACAGAGTTGGTGTCAGGAGTCTACACCAAGGCGAGATTCCTACAGGGCTGTGGTGCAGAACAGAGAGAAACTCAAGGACTTTAGGAAAGGCAAATTTTCCCAGAAAGTACTTAGAGTAGAATTCACCCCATAGACTGAATATTTTAACTTGGCAACTAATTGTTGTTGTGTTGTTATATGCCGTCGAGTCGCTTGTGACTCATAGTGACCCTATGTACAACAGCCCTAAACTCTGTTCTGTCTTGTGCCAATTTCATTGTCTCTGACACACTTATCCTGATTACCCCAGTCACTGAATCAATCCATCTCATAGAGGGCCTTCCCCTCCTGCACCTGCCTTTCACCCTCCCAAGCATGATGTCCTTCTCCAAGGACTGGTCTCTTCTTACAAGATGACCAAACTATGTCAGACGAAGTCTCAGAATCCTTGCCTCCAAGGAGCCTCCCGGTTTAACCCTCTCCAGGTTGAATCTGTTTGTTTTCTTAGCAGTCCACGGTACCCTCAATACTCTTCTCTAACACCAAAGCTCAAAGGCATCAATTCTCCTTCTAAATTCCCTAGTCACTGTCCAAATCTCTGTCACATAACAAGTGATTGCAAAGGCAAGAACCAACAACAACTTTCACAGACACAGTAGAAATGACCTAACAGTAATAAAGAACAACTTCACATTTTGTCAAGGAAACAGCAGGCAGCTTAAATTGCGTAGAAAGAAAATTAAGTCTTCTCCAAAAGAAGCAGGAATATTAGAGACCTGATGAACACCCCAGAGTCAATAGGCATATGATATATGCTGATATGGAGACATAAGAACAGCTACAAATGAAAATACAAATGATGGAAGAAACAATGGGAACCACACGTAAAGGGTATAACCCAGAGGCATAGAACAGTAAAAAAATATACTGATTAAGAGTTATTTGAACAGCTATGGAAGAATGATGGTAGAAACAATGCAAACCACCAAAAAAAGCAAATGTTTCAGAGACATGGAGCAAAAAGAAATATATTGATGAGGAGGAACTTGCACAAATATGGGAAAAAATGCAAAAAAATGAAAGAAAGAATTGAAACTACAGATTAAGAGGCAAAATAACTTAAAAAATCATCACAAGATTAAGAGGGTACTGCCAACATAGTACTAGAAATAACAGAGGCATGAAAATGCAGTCCGGAATATTAGGACTAAAATGACAAAAGTATCCAACACACTTGAAGGACAAAAACATAGAACAGAAGAGATGGAGCAGAGAGTCAGTAAGCTGAAAGACAAGAATCTCAACAGAAACATAATAGAAGAAAAATCAGAGATGAGACATAAAGAAAATCAAGAAAATATTTTATTGATGTCAAAAGCAATAACTTATGTATGACTGGAATTCCAGAATATGAGAGAAAATTATTAAAGAGGTACTAAAAGAAAACTTCCCACAGATCATGAAGAATGTGGAAATCTACATTCAGGAAGCTCAACAAACACCAAATAGACTAGACTCAAAAAGGAAAACATCAAGGCATAATAGTCAAATTCTCCAAAATAAAAATAGAGATAGAATACAGAAAGCAGCTCAAGAAAAACAGAGTCACCTACAAAGGAAAAGCAATCAGATTGCTTTCTGATTTTTCAACAGAAACGATGCAAGCAATAAGTCCATGGGACAACATATACAGAAAGTTGAAAGAAAACACTTGCCAACTGATGATCGATCCTGTATCCAGCAAAGCTCTGCATCAAGGAAAAATAACATCCTTTGCAGATAAGGAAGAACTTAAGGAATTTGGAAAGTAAGACCAAATCTATGAGAACTTTCACACAGACACCAAAGGAATGTAGATAGACCACAGTAACAAGAAACAACAACAACAAAAGAAACATAGAAAAATGACAAGGATTTGAAATCAGGGAGTGAGATACCTCCTACCGTTCTTCTATTCTTAAGGAGTGCTTTGCTTATTCGGAGCTTTTTTATATTCCATACAAAATTGGAGATTGCCTTTTCCATCTCGTTGAAGAATGGGGTTGGTATTTGTATTGGGATTGCATTAAATGTGTAAATTGCTTTTGGTAGTATTGCCATTT
>NW_006399797.1:10233291-10234137 GCF_000299155.1 Elephantulus edwardii | reverse complement strand
AAAATATAATTATAGAAAAAAAAAAGAAAAATGACAAGGATAAAACCTGGCCTGTCAATAATCACACTTAATGTGAATGAATTAAATGCACCAATTAAGAGAAAAAGGGTAGCAGAATGGATAAAAATAAAAAACTCATCAATATATTTTCTACAAGAGAACACATCTAATAAAAAAGAGAAAGATAGACTCAAAATCTAAGGTTGGAAAAAATATACCAAACAAATTCTCTAATGAAATAGACTTCAGAATGAAAATTGTCATAAAAGATAAGGAAAGATATTATGTAATGGTTAAAGGCACAGTAGATCAAGAAGACATACATGAAACAACTATTAACAGAACTGAAGAAAGAAATAGACAGCAGCACAATAATGGTAGGACACTTTAACACAACACTCTTGCTGAAGGGTAGGTCAACTCAAAAGAAACTTACCAACGATGCAGAAGATCTAAACTACACACAGTCAGACAACTTGACCTTGTGAATGTATTCCAAACACGGCACCCAACTAAAACTTACTTCACTTTCTTCTGAAGAGCAAAGGAATTGATCACATATTAGGGCACAAATCAAGCCTCAAGAAATTAAAAGCCATTGAAATAATACAAAATATCTTCTCAGCACACAATGCCATAAAACTAGAAATTAACTATTTGTTGTTGCTGTTTAATGCCGTCGAGTCGTAGAGGACTCATAGCGACCCTATGGACAAACAGCCTGAACACTGTTCATACATAGAGTTTCCGAAGGCAAGCCATTTTGGAAGTGGATGCTGCTCCTGCTTCCAGGCTTGATTTAGTCGGGAAGCTCCAGCCAACACTGTCCACCATGGATGCCCATTA
>NW_006399797.1:10226098-10232936 GCF_000299155.1 Elephantulus edwardii | reverse complement strand
GAGGCAAGCCATTTTGGAAGTGGATGCTGCTCCTGCTTCCAGGCTTGATTTAGTCGGGAAGCTCCAGCCAACAATTAACTACAAGAGGATAAAGCTTATAAAGCCATCATATAAAGCCACTTATAAAGCGGAAGCTAAATAACATCCTGCTTGAACACAACTGAATTATAGAGAAAATAAAAAATTAAATAAAAAGTTCCCCAAAACAAATGATAATGAAAATACAAAGTACCAAATCCTTTGGGATGCAGCTAAGGCAGTCCTCAGGGGGCAGTTCATAGCAATAGGCACACACATAAAAAACATAGAAAGAAGCAAAATTAATGATCTAACTCAACACCTTCATCAATTAAAAAAAGAACAATCTAACCCAACACCTTCTAGTAGAAAGTAAATTATAAAGACAAGAGCTGAAATCAATGAGATAAAAAATGGAAGAACAATTGAAACCAGGAGCTGATTTTTCTAAAGGGAAAAAGACTTGGAAAGACTTTTCACTGAGGAAGATATTTGGATGGCATTTTCATGAAGAAATGCTCAAAATCACTGGTAATAAGAGACATGCAAATCAAAACCATGATGAGATAGCATCTTACCCCTATAGCAGTGGCAAAGTCTGGCAGGGCAGCAAGAAATAAACGTTGGAGAGGATGTGGCAAGATAGGAACTCTTATACATTGTTGGTGGGATTGTACAAAGGTACAACTACTCTGAGAGGCAGTTTGGCACTTTCTCAAAAAGCTGAACATAGAAATTCCATGTGTCTGACTCATTCCACTGCTTGGAAAGTACCCTGAGAAAATGAGAACTGAGACACAAATAGAGACTTGTACACCAATGTTCATAACAGTGTTAGTATGCACTATTCCAAGAACATGGAAACAGCCCAAATGCCCAGTCACAATGGGATGGATTGAGAAATTATGGTACATTCACACCATAAAATACTATGCAGCACACAGGAACAATGATTTTGTAAATTCTTAACATGAGAGGGACTGGAAAAGATTAATTATGCTAAGTGAACTAAATTTCATAAAGACAAATACTGTATAAGACCATTATTGTAGAGTGAGAACTAGCATCCAAAGGTGGAGGTCTTAATCATATATAGGGTCACACAATTTGATGGTAGTGAGAGGGGGGAGTAAAGGAAAAGGGAAAGAACTAGTGTGAAAAACAATGTATATGAACTTTATAAGCAAACCAGTATTTTTTTAAAAAGTATAAAAAGAATTAGTCAACACTGAAATCTTTTAGGAAATAGCATATGAGCCAATGGTAACAAAGGAAGTTCAAGCTTTAGTGAAAGCATTGGCAGAAGAAAGAAGGGGAAAAAAGGCTCCAGAACTTGAGGGGATACCTGTATGACGTTTCAACTAACAGATGCACCTTCGACATACTTACTAACCTGGCCTACTGACTGGAAGAGATCCACATTTGTTCTCATTCTCGAGAAAGGTGATCCAACAGAAGGTGGAAATTATTGAAAAATATCACATGTAAGAAAAATACTGCTGAAGATCATCTAAAAATAACTATAACAGTACATTTACAGAGAATTGCCAAACGTTTAAGCTAAGTTTAGAAGAGGCCATAATACCAGAAATATCATTGTGAATGTCAGATGGATCTTGACTGAAAACAGAGAATATTAGAAGACTATCTATTTGTGCTTTATTGACTATGCAAAGGTATTTGAGTTAGTGGATCATAACAAATTATAGCTAACATTGAGAAGAATTGGAATTCCAGAACATTAATTACACTCATGAAATTTATACCTAGACCAAGAAACAGTTGTCCAAACAGGGCAGCAGTTTTAAATCAAGAAAGATACACGTTAAGGCTGTATCTTTTCTGCATAATTATTCAATCTGTATATCCCAGAAATTGGACTTTACAAAGTGGAATGTAGCATTAGGATCAGAGGAAGGCTCATCAAAAGCCTGCTTTATGCATATGGTATAACTTTGCTTGTTGAAAGTGAAGAGGACTTGGAATTCTGGCTGCAGAAGATCAAAGGCTATAACCTTCAATATGTATTACATCTCAACATAAAAAACACAAAAATCCTCATCACTGGGCCACTAGCAGCATCATGATAGAGAGAGAAAAGACTGAAATGATCAACAATTTCATTTTACCTTATTTCAGAATCAGTATCTTTGGTACCAGGAGCCAAGGAATCAAGAGTGTTGCATTGGCAAAGTATGTTGCTCTGTGTTGTCAAATCGCTTGTGATTCATAGATATTGACTCTATATACAACAGCTCTGAACTCTGCTCTATCTTGAGCCAGTTTCATTGTCCCCAACATATCTACCTCCATTACTTGTCACTGAGTTAATCCATCTCACCCAGGATCTCCTTCTCTCTTGTCTTATCTCTCCACCCTTCCAAGCACGATGTCCTTCTCCAAGGATTGGTCCCTCCTGGCAACATACCCAAAGTTTGTGAGATAGAGCCTCAAAACCCTTGCCTTCAGGGAGCAGCTTGGTCTCACCCTCTGCAGGAAAACATGTTTGTTTTCTTAGCAGTCAATGATATGTCCAGTACTCTTCTCCAACACCACAACTGAAAGGCATTGATTCTTCTTCTATCAACCTTAATTATTGTACAGCTCTCTGAAGCATTAACAAGTAACTGTGAAGACTGTGGCCTGGATCAGGCACACCTTAATCTATAGACTAATATCCTTGCTCTTCATTACTCTGGAGAGGTCCCTAACAGCAGATTTTCTCAATGCAATGCATCTTTTGATTTCCTGGCTGCAAGTACCAAGGGTGTTGATTGTGGAACCAATCAAGCTGAAGTTGTTAACAATCTCAATCACTTCTCCATTAATCATGCTGCCACCTTCTTTCCCAGTGGTGAGAATTTTTGTTTTCTTGATATTGCATATCAATCCTTATTGAAGGCTGCAGTCCCCAAATTTCTGCAGCAAATGTCTCAGGTCCTCCTCAGTTTCAGCAAACAAGGTGTGTCATCTGCATCACATAGGTTTGTGGATGAGTCTTCCTCCAATCCTGACGCCACATTCCTTCTCATAAAGTTCAGCCTCCCAGATATAAATTGAAAAGGTATGGAAATAAGATGCATCCCTGTCATACATCTTTCCTGATTTTTAACTGTGCAGTGTTTCCTTGCTCTGTTCTAACAAGTGTCTCCTGGTCTAAGCATAGGTTTTGCATGAGTACCGTTCTGGGATTCGCATTCTTCTCAAGGTTAGCCACAATTTGTTGTGATTCACACAGTCAAACGCCTTTACATAATCAATGAAACACAGATAGAGATTCCTCCAGCACCTCTCTGCTTTCAGGTAAGATCCATCTAATGTTGGCTATAATTTCCCTACTGCCAAGGCCTCTTCTAAACCCAGCCTGCACATCTGACACTTCTCTGTTGCTGTACTGTTCCAGTAATTTTTTTTGTATTCTTCAGCAGCATCTTGCTTGCATGTAGTATTAATGATATTGACTAAGGAGCAATGATGTCAGTTTAAAAACTCATGTGTCCCAAATTCAAGTCATGGTCTTTTCAATCACTTGCTATGAATGTGAGAACTGGACAATGAATAGGGATGACAGAAGACAAATCAATACCTTTGAGCTGTGGTACTGGAGAAGAGTACATGGTCTACCCAAAGAACAAACAGATGTATCTTAAAGAAATGCAGTCAAAATGCTTCTTGTAAACAAGAATGGTCTCAAACAACATGCCAAAAGAATGTGAGATGAAGTTTCACATCCTTGCCTCTGGCACACCTTGGTTGCACTTCTCACTTCCTCCACCATAGACTCGTTTGTTCTTTGGGCAATCCATGGAATATTTGTTACTCTTCTGTAACACCACAATTTAAACAATGTAAATTCTTCTGTCATCCCTATTAACTTGTTCTGTATAGTTGTTGTTGTTATGTGCCATCAAGTCAAGTATGATTCATAGCAACAGTATGAACAATGGATCTGAACCCTGCTCTATCCAGTGCCATCTTCACCACTTCTGATATACTGGAACCCGCTCTTATACTCACTGAATCAATCCATCTCTTGTTGAGGACTTCCACTCTTTTTTTTTCTATATTTTATTAATTTTCATAAACATTTACAGAGATTTTGGGTTTCCATTCATTCACCGCTGCACCATTCTCTCTACCCTCCTCCCAGTTTGTTCTTGTCCAAATGCCACGGTGCTTGTCAAAGCCAGTTCTGATTAATCTTCTTTGTCAGTGTGTCCTTTGCCATTCCCTATCACTCCTCCCTGAGAGAGACTTCACCCTGAGTCATAAGGAAAAGGGGATGGCGTATTCTCTTAGCTACTTCCTGCTGAAAAGGGACGCTGTGGGTTTCAGGGTGAAGATCTTCTCTCACTACTCTAAAGGGCCCCTTTGGCAGTAGGAAACACATAGACGAGTATGGAGATTGATTTTGGAATTTAGATGCACTCTTATTGATTGTGCTTGGCCGTACATGTTCATATCCTTGAAGATGTATCATGGGGGTGTTGCAACCTAGAAGACACAAATTTGACTAACAAGTTATAAGTACATGAGTCCAGAAATTATGGAAAAGTAAAAGAAAAGATTCTTTCACTGTTTTACAAACCCTCCCCCAGGTCCCCTCCACCATGTAACCCTTGCTCTAGACTCTTGTGATGACAGAAATACCTAGTTATATATCTCTTTTAAACAGTTTTCTCCCTCTTATGCTGACCTTCCACTTTTCAAAGCATGATGTCCTTTTCCAAGGATAGGCTCCTCTAACAGCATGGCCAAAGTATGTGAGACAAAGTTTTATCATCCTTGAGTCCAAGGGACAATTTGGTTGCTCCTTCTCCAAGACAGCCCTGTTTGTTCTCTTGGCAGTCCAGGGAATATTCAGTACTCTTCTCCAACACCTCAGTTCAAAGGCATTAATTCTCCTTCTGTTATCTTTAGTCACTGTCCAGATTTTAGATGCATAGCAAGTAATTCAGAAGACCATCACTTTGATCAGGCGGGGTTGGCTGCAACTCATAGCGACCTAAACCCTGCTCTATCCTGTGCCAATCTCACTGTCTCCAACACACCTACCCCCATTACCCCAGTCACTGAATCAATCCACCTCAAAGAGGGTCTTCCTCTCCTGAGCTGTCTCTCCACCTTCCTAAGCAGTCTTTCTCCAAGGACTGATCCCTCCTTGCAACATGTCCAAAGTATGTCAGACGAAGCTTCAAAATCTTTGCCTCCAAGGAGCAGCCTGGTTTAACCCTCTCCAGGATGAATCTGTTTGTTTTCTTAGCAGCCCATGGTTCATTCAATACTCTTCTCCAAGGAATACCTTAATCTTTAAACTGTTAGGTGCATACAGGGGTGCCAAAGGGAGAATGAAGAATGCAGACACCGATAAGAAAAGTGAACAGCCTTGCCCACCTAGCAGAACTAATGGGTGAACCATAAATCACAGTAGAATGTCCCTCCCTTTCTTCCATAAAGACTCCGTTATAAAATTATACTCTCCCCGATACGCTCAAAGGTGCAACTTCCCCGTTCTGCCTCTTCAGAATGGGGAACCTCACCTGGTAGTTCCCCTTTAATAAAAGGTGCATTTTTAAGCTTTATCTCTCCTTTGCTGACTTCTTTCTTAGCTCTATAGCCTAACAACATAATTGTTCTAGGCTGGGCTTATTGCTTGGAGGACTTCAGTACTAGACGGATGATTGTGTTATTATACAACACAGAGTTATCTACAACTCATAGTGACCCTATAAACAACTGGGTAATTAGACAAGGGCTTATACCCCTAAGAAATCTCCAAATGGTTTTTTTTTTCTTTCTTCTGGGCTTGGAGTTAAATGGCGTCAGAAGGCTACTAGGTGTAGAAATTATATTTTCGATATATAAGCTTGTGCTTAAATTCTTGCTTTTATGCACCTCTTCCCTATTTCCTATTTCCTTTAGGCTTGGAATCTTAGGTATGGAGCCACTGCAGCACAACCGTTCCGTGGAATAATCCTCTGGATTCCTGTCAGTGTGAGGGAGAAACAGTTGTTTAAATAGGTGAAGTAGAGGAGAGGATCTAGGGTCTAAATGAGCTTAACACTAACTTCCAAAACATTCTCCTATTTCCTTCCCACACCTCCACACTTACCTTCCACAGACCAGGTGCACTGAGATCCTGAGACCTCTCTGGATTTTGAGGCTGTGACTTAGCTCCCCTATATTGGCATCCTATTTGCAGGCACTTTAAAGAGCAGCATTCTGAGTTTTACCAACTCATTCTACTTTTTATCTTCTCTAAAATGTGTTTACTTTTAGCATCTTTTAACTTTGTGTTTCCTTTGAGTTTCTATCTCATTAGTTTTCCCTGATGCTCAATTTTAGTAAGGTTTATGGAAAGGGCAGAGTTTAAAAAAATCTCTTCTACCTCTCGATTTTAGTTGGAAGTACTCTTCCTCTATCTTATTTCATGACTTTTCATCTTTCATCTATCCGCTGAAAGTTAGAGGGAGTCCCACTGTAGCATAAATGATTTACACGATTTACACACTTGGCTATTAGCAGAAAAGATGTAAGCTCAAATCCACCCTGAGAAGCTGCAAAAGAAAATTCTGGTGATCTACTTTCAAAGAACTAGGTATTAAGTACTGTAGGCGACACAATTTCATTGTCATACACAGGAGATTGCCATGACTTGGAATTAACTCAATGGTAACTGCAGAAAGTTAGAAATACATCATCTCCACAACCACACCATGTCTAAAATGTTTCCCGCTTTCTTCATCTATAATTAATACCATTTTACATCTTCATTTACTAACTACATCCTTAAATAAGATCCCTATTTATAGTCAAAGTA
>NW_006399797.1:10208952-10222592 GCF_000299155.1 Elephantulus edwardii | reverse complement strand
TCATGAATATTGATGCAAAAATCCTAAATAAAATACTGGCAAATAGAATCCAACGATACATAAAAAAAATAATCCACCATGACCAAGTGGGATTCATAATAGGTATGCAAGGGTGGTTCAACATAAGGAAAACAATCAATGTAATTCATATTTTATTATTGTAAGATCTGTTGCTCCTCATAAAGTGCAAACTTGAGGAAGGCAGGGATCATGTCTATTCAATTAATTTATGCTTCGTGCTTAGCACAATGCTTGACCATAGACACTCATAAAGTCCCATTGATATGTGTTAACAACGATGAAGACCAAATCTTATACTCCAAAATTCATTAGGCAGCAGGAGTAGGGCATATGAACCACTGAGGTAGCACCAATTAAGGCAAGGGCAAACAATAAAAGGGGAAATACAGAAAGTTAGCAAATACATAGGAACTAGAATATTGGAGCCAATTTCTTGGATTGAAATCCCAGCAGGACTACTAAATCTATTTATTTCGCTATGTGCAATGCTAGGGATAAGTTGAATAAAAATAGTACCCATAATAGTACCCTGTCTCATGAGACTATTATAAAGATTAAAATTAATCAATATAGGTAGAACTATTACAACAATGATGTCCTTTGATATTATCATGCTTGGAAAGGTGGAGGTTCAGCAAAAAAAAAAGGAAGACTCTTTAATGAGATGAATCAACATGATGACTGTCGCAATGGACTCACTTGTGCAGGAGGTGGTGAGAATGACACAGGGTAGGGCAGGGTTCATATCTGTTGTTCATAGTGTCATGAAGAGTCCTACTGGACTCTGTGGCACATAATAATTACAATGATATTGTTGTTAGGGGCCACTGAACCTGCTCCAACTCATACAACAGAACCAAACTTTGCCCAGTTCTGCTCTCTCTCTACAATCACTGCTGTGCTTAAAGTTACTGTTGCAGCCACTGTGTGAAGTCACCTTTCTTAGTGTCTTCTTTTGCACTAGTCTTTTACTTTACCAAACATGATGTCTTTCTCCATGGACTGACATTAGTGCTGAAGTAATATTAGCTACTGTGTAACAGAACGCCCACCTGGAAAGACACTAACTGGATTCAGGTCTAACTCTGAAAATCCAGTTCTACCATTATTAGGACTGTGGCCTTGAGAAATTTACTTTATCTCTTTGTATTTTAGTTTCCATAGCTATAAAATAGGTATTATGTCTGGATCCACAAATGAGACTCTGAGATCTGGAAAAGGAAAGTTCAGCTTCCAAGGTCAATTGTCAGTCAGATTCAAAGATAAGCCTAGAAAACAAATTTCTTGAGTCATTCCAATAATTATAATTTAAATATTAGACCATTTAATATTATCTTCCTCTATTAAGATGACCAACAGACACATGAAGAAATGCTCAAAAGCACTGGCAATAAGAAGTGCAAATCAAAACCACAATGAGGAACCAACTCACTCCAACAGCAGTGGCAAAGTTTAACAGGATAGCAAGGAATAAATGTTGGAGAGGATGTGGTGAGATAGAAACTCTTATACATTGATGGTGGCATTGTAAAATGGTACAACCACTCTGGAAGGCAGTGTGGCACTTTCTAAAAAACTAAACATAGAAATTCCATATGGCTCAGCTATTCCACTGCTTCAAATATACCCCGAGGAAATGAGAACTGAGGCACCAATGGAAAAAATGTACACCAATGTTCATAGCAGCATTACGCACCATCACAAGCAAGAACATAGAAACAGCCCAAATGCACAATCGCAATCAAATGGATTGAGAAATTATGGTACATTCACACAATGAAATACTATGCAGCATGCAGGAGCAATGATTTCATAAACCACTACCTAGATTGCAGGGACTGGAGAGCATTATGCTGAGTGAACCAACTCAGGCCCATAAGGACTATATAAGAAGTATGAGGAAGGGGAAGATGGGAGCAGAGAGGTAAGGATGGGCAGGAGGTGAGGGTGTTAATCATAGGGTCTAACAATTTGATAAGTGGAAGGGTGTATGTGAAGGAATGAGAAAAATCCAGTGTGAAAAACAATGTATATGAACTATGTAAATAAACCAGTATAAAATATATTTTAAAAAATTTATCTTCCTCAAAATATAAGAGCAAACATACCATGAGTTGGCATATACAGAATGCTTAGCTTAGCAATAAGAGCAGAGAAAATGCTCTAAGATTTAAGTTATCATTATTGGGATGAGTCAAGACATTTGCTTTCTCATCTCATCTTTGAATCTGACTGGCAATTGACCTTGGAGGCTGAACTTTCCTTTTCAAGATCTAAGAGTCTCATTTGTGGACCCAGATCATTCCATATGTTTCTTTGCAGCTTATAAGGCAGAGAGCTTGTCAGTGAATAGTTCTCTCTCTGGAGATCTTCCCCTTCCTGCCCTCAGACATAAACTGATTCTTCTGACTTGTAAATTTGTAAACCAAAGAATTGGTTCTACACTGTTCCTAGTCAAAACTATAAAAAATTAAGATAGCAACAAAACAATTTAATCAATTATGTGAGGGGAAAAAAGGACAGAATTATTTTAATGTTCTTTATTTAAAGGTGTCTTGTTAAGGGCGGTCAAGTTGAGTATGACTCATGGAGACTCAATGAACAACAGATCTGATCTTTTCCAATCCTGGGCCAGCCTCACAATCTCTGACACACTCAAGCCAATTGCTGCAGTCATTGTGTTCATTTGGTTGAGGGTCTTCCGTTCCTTCACTGTCCCTCCTCCTTTCCAAGCATGATGTCCTTCTCTAAGGAATAGCCTCTTCTAGCAATATACCAAAGTATGTGAGATGAAGCTTTGCTATTCTTGCCTCCAAGGAGTAATTTGGTTTTACCTTCTGCAAGACATATCTGTTTGTTCTTTTGGAAGTCCCTGGGATAGTCAGTATGCTTCTCCAACACCACACCTCAAAGACATGAAGTTTTCTCTGTCATCCTTATTCTTTGTCCAGCTCTCAGATGCATAGCAAGTAATTGAAAAGACTATGGTGCTGGTCAGGCACACCTTAGTCCTCAAAGTAACATCATTGCTTCTCATCAAGTTGGAGACATCTTGGACTGAAGACTTTCTCACTGTAATATGTCTCCTGATCTCCTGACTGCTGGTTCTAAGTATATTTGATCGTGGATCCCAGTAAGACGAAGTCATTGGCAGTTTCAAGCATTTCTCCATCTATCATGATGTTGACTATTGGTTCCATCTTTGTTTTCTTGATGTTGAAATGCAATCCATATTGAAGGCTGTATTATTTGGTCTTCTGAAGCAAGTGTTTCAAGTCCTCCTCAATTTCAACAAGTAAAGCTGTATAATCTGCTTACCAAAGGTTATTGATGAATCCTTCCATTATTAGTTATACATCTGAGAGCTGGACAATGAATTCGGATGATGGAAGAATTGATGCCTTTGAGTTGTGGTGTTGGAGAAGAGCACTGACCATCCCATGGACAGCCAAGAGAATGAACAGATACGTCTTGGGGAGGGTACAGCTGGAGTGCTTTTTGGAGGCAAGGACGAGACTTCCTCACAGACTTTGATCATATTACTAGGAGAGGCTAGTCATTGGAGAGGAGCACGATGCTCAGAAAAGTGGAGTATCAGCAAAGGAAAGGAAGATCCTCGACCAGGTGGACTGACACGGAATGGGCTCTAACGTGTCAGGAAGTGTGAAGACGGCACATGGTAGGACAGGTTTCAAATCTGTTGTTCACACGATCACTATGAGTTGTACTTGACTTAGCCTCACTTAACAACAACGTTATTTTAGTTAAAGGATGTCCTCAAAATTGCACTTGTTTCAGGCCTCACAGAACCTGGCTCTGTCCCAGCAACTTCCCTACCTGGCTCTAGAACTTCAAAGAAGGACTGCTTTCCTTTCTGCACGCAGGCTGGCTCTTTGATTTTATTCCAAGCTACACTCTCCTCCCTATTCCCCAGGCCCTGTTCTCAATCACTCTTACAAGAGCCTTCTAACTCCTCTTCCTCTTATTTCAGAGTCGGCCTTTTTCTGCATCATGTTTACGTCTCAATGAACAAGCCTTGAATTTTCCTTCCATGAAGCTCAGTTCATTTGTTTTTCCAGTCCTTATATTATTTTTCTTGGTACTGATCCCATCAGAGGTTTGACTTATCTCCTAACAAGGAACTGTTGTTTCCATTTACCACACACACACCATTCGAGTTCCTGAGTGACACAGATGGTTAAGAGCACATTTAGATAAAAGGTTGGTGGTTCAAACCCACTGAGAGGCTCCTCAAAAGAAAGGCTTGGCAATATGCTTCCAAAAAGTCAATGGTAGTCCAGTTCTGCTTTATATGTGGGATTACCATGAGCTGGCATCACCTCAATGATAGCTGATTTCATTTGGTTTGATGGGCAATATTACCCAGTGAGCACTATGAAGTTGCTTTGCATAAGTACACACACATACTAAATCCTTGTTGGATAAATATACACATGAACTATAATATATTGGCACAAAGTGAATGTTTACTTAAGTTCTCAATCTTTAGCTCCAGTTCAAAATCTCCTGGCTCTCACTAGACAGATTACCTTAAAATGCATTCATTTTGTGCAAGAGAACATTTTTTCACCAGAGAGATATCCTCTTTGCTTTTCCATTATTGAGCCTTTCTCCCTAAATTTTCTTTGCCTTTCCTTTTCTACTCTTACTCTCACCTGACACATATACATTTATATACTCATGTGCTGGAGTCATTCTTTGTGAATGACCTGAGGCTTATTGTTGGAGTTATTTCATTTATCATTGGATTTGTTGCCCAGAGTTGCTGTGAAATCTGGAGAGAGCAAAAAACAGAGGAAATCCTGTGGTCAAAAATAAGCAATGCCATTGTGAAGGTAAGAGGGGTCATGTTGCAGGTGACATTTTGCAGAAGATGAGAGACACTGATCTGAAAATAGACCTCAAGAGAGAAAATGCATTGCTAAGAATAAATCTCTGTTAGTTTCCTCATAGGTTAACAGGAAGGATGCTATATTTTCCCAGCAATAATACATTTCCTACATTGAGATAAGTGACCTCTAGTTTTATTTCCTTGCAAACTAGATTATAACCCTCTAAAATGAAACACCTCACTCTATGATATTTTAATGGAATATAGTGGACAGCTGTTGTACTTGCTTGTCCAGTATCTATTACCTCTTGTTCTGATAACAGTCCACTGGGTTTTTGGTGGTGGGGGCTGACTCTCTGCTTGAATGCAAGAGTAGATCCAAGACTCAAGCTGTGTTGATCAGACAAGCTGGCCATAGATATGAACTTTTGAACAAAGTATCAAAACTGAAATGGTTGTAGTTCTTTTATCCCAATGTCGGTTGGCTGATGAAATTTTCCATTTGTTCCTGGTCCTATATCGTATAAGCTGTTTGAATTCCTGAACCATCTAACACATGGATTTCTTTTTTTTTCATTTCAGTCCTATGAGCAATTGAAATTTAAGGAGTAACTCACACTCCTTACTCCTTAGCTTTTCAATTGTTTTCTTTTTTTTAAAGTTTTCCAGTGTGGGTTTCTGTTTTCTGCCGCTAAGAAACCTAACAGACACAGTGACAGATTAAATGGATCTAGGCTTTTTAAAAGCCAAATTCTAGGGCCAGAATCAGTTACAAATGCCCTCCTGGAAAAAGTGTACTTGTTTATTTATTTCTTATAGTCTTTCCTATTTGTTTTCCATTTTCTCCCTCCTTTGCAACCATAAATTCTTATCCTCATACCAGTACTTCCACAAATGTTCAATTCTATGGGACTTTCTCCAATTTCTTCCTGTCATTGTTACTATTTTTTCCTAGTTTCTGATAAAACATTGGCATCAGTTATAATTTACTCAGTTAATATTGTTTAGTCCCCCTACTGTGTGTCAGACATTATTCCAGGTGTGTGGAATATACCACACAATTTATGTCATGGAGGAGTTTACATTCTAGTGTTGGAAGACTTTAATTGCATAAACAAGCATATGAGCAAGTAAACTGAACATATTAAGCAGCAGGGAGGGTAATGTGACAGAAAATGACTGGATGGTCAAGGAATACTTCCTTGAAGATCAGACATTTGAGTGGAGACATGAATAATTGGTAGGAACAAGCCATGGTAAAGTATGAGGAGAAGGAACAAAGCTATCTATAAAAAGGAGACAATAAGTGCAAAGATCTTAAGACAGAGACCAAAACAGACTTCCAAGAAATATTCAACCTGAATCCTTCTGATCATATGGAGATTTTTGAAAGCATTTCTTTGAGTTTATTATGTTTAATTTGTTTGTTTGTGTATAAAGGATGCTCATCTAGATGATAACATAATTATGATAAAAACAAAAGGGGTGAAATATGGGAAGCCAATACTAAGTATTTGTAATAAACTGAATGCTATTTAATCAAAAAACAAAACAAAAAAAGGTATGACAACATTAAAAAAAAGACAGAGACCAGTGTGATATATTATGGTGACAGGTGTGAGGTAAATATGGGGTTAGGATTTGAACCAACAACTTTTTGATTAGCAAGCAATGCAGTGCACTATCCACTATGCCACCTGAGTTCCTCTGACTAATATAACAACTCAACTCATTGCAGTTCAATCAGCTTTAATTCAGAGATGACCCTCCATTATAAACCACATGGAAGGAAACTGCCTAGCTTTCTCCCATGGAGTCACTGGTGGATTTGAACTACCAGAGTGGCGTGGTCTTTGATTAGCATTACGCCTCTCTTTAGATGAAGCTACCTCTGACTCACATGATCACATAAAAAAGATAATTCATTTAGTAATAGTGGCTCTACTATCTACAATTTAAAATAGATTGAAAACACTACCTTATATTAAATATTAAATGGCTGGAGAACAGCACTGTATATCCCACAGACTTCCAAAAGAATAAGCAGATATATCTTGGGAAAAGTGCAGCTAGAATGGTCCTTGGAGCCACAGGTGACAAAGCTCCATCTAACATGCTTTGGGCATATTGTTAGGAGAAGCTATTCCTTTGTAAATGGACATCATGCTTGGAAAGGTGGAGGGTAGGCAAAGAGAGAAAGATTCTCAACCACGTGGATTGACGCAGTGTCTGTAACAACAGGTACAAGTGTGTCAGAGGTTAAGATGGCAAAGGATAGAACAAGCTTCAGTTCTGTTGTTCATAGGGTCAATATAAGTCATATTCAACTTGACAGCTCCTAACAACAACAATGTTACAATTTGAAGTTATTCCATATTTTTTTCCATAAAACTTCATTGAATATGAGCACACTTAAATGAAAACAATAGTGAAATACAATTAATAATGGAAACATACTCTTGTAACTATAGAAAAATGGTCTTACAGGGGAGCTCTGGTGGCCTAGTGGCAATCCCAGAGGCTCACGGTGGCCTAGTGGCAATCCCAGAGGCTCATGGTTCGAATCCATCAGATGCTCTGCCAGGAAAGGAGGGACAATCTCCTCCTGTACCAGTCAGATCTGATTTGACGGTACACTCACACAAAAATATATTAAAAAAAGGTCTTACAGTGAAATAGCACAAGAGTAGGAATAGAAGAGGTGATCTCCAGATAAGCCATGAGAGGTCAAATAATTTTTCCATGATTCCACATCCAGGAAATGAGAATGTTGGAGTAGCTGAAAGATACACTAGTTTCTGTTATAGTATTTACTCTTATATAGAAGAACAGAAAAGCTGTTGGATAATAAATGTTTTGGAAGAAGTGCAATGAGGGTTCTCTTTAGACATAAGGCTGGTGAGTTCATCCACATACTTGAAGCACGTAATTAGGAACAGCTAGTTTTTAGAAAGGAAGCTCTGGTGGCTTAGTGCTAAGAATCTGCCAACACAAAAGATATATGATTTCAATCCACCAGCTGCTCCACAGAAGAAAGATGAGTAATCTCCTGTGCATTTTACTGACTGAAAACCAGCTGGAGGGTCAGCTATGGATCGGTTCTAACTTAATGGTAGACAACAAGTCCTTGGAAAAGGAGATGGGTTAGAAAAGTAAAACATTAGTAAAGAAAAGGGAGATGGATTGACTTAGTGATTGTAACAATGGATTGACGATATCGTGAGGATGGCAAAGGACTGAACAAGGCTTGGGTTTATTGAACATACAAAGGGAGAGGGAGAGGATTGCTTTGAGTCAGAGTTGATTTGATGATAGCACCGAACAACAACAATACCATTATAGATTGTGTCCCTAAAAAGATATGCTCAAGTCTTAACTTCCAGTATCTGTAAACATAATTTTGTATGTCTTTGCAGGGTCTTTCAAAATGTTATCAGTTAACAACAGTAGGTACTACAGAAATAGGATGTGTCATAATCCAATATGAGTAGTGTCTTACAAAAAGAGCAGAAGAGACTCAGACACAGAAGTCATGTGAAGACAGAGGCATAGATTTGAAGAACTGTACCTACAAGCCAAAGAAAGCCTTGGCTTTCCAGAAGTCACCAGCAATAAAAAGAGGCAAGCAAAAAAATCTTCCCCTAGAACCTTCAGAGAGATTATGGTTCCGTACAGTCCCAACGTGAAGACATCTTGCTTTGGGAATTCTGTCTCCAAAACTGTCAGACAGGGAATTACTGTTCTTTCAAATCAGTCCACTTTGTGGTTTTTCATTACAGAAGACCAGAGAAACTAATAGAGGTGGTGGTTGTTATGTGCTGTCAAGTCCCTTGCAACTCATAACAACTCTATATTCAACAGCCCTATACCCCGCTTTATCCTCTGCTAATATTATTGTCTCTGACAAACCTACCACCACTACCCCAGTCACTAAAACAATTCATTTCATTGAGGGTCTTCCTCTCTTGCACTGTCCCTCCACCCTCCCAAGAATGATGTCCCTCTCCAAGGACTAATCCTGCACTGCAACATGTCCAAAATATGTCAGACGAAGCTTCAGAATCCTTGCCTTCAAGGAGCAGCCTGGTCTCACCCTCTCTAGAATGAACTTGTTTGTTCTCCTAACAGTCCATATTATATTCAATGCTCTTTTCCAACACGACAGCTCAAAGGCATCAGTGCTCCTTCTTATCATGCCTAGTCATTGTCCAGCTTTCTGATGCATAACAAGTAATGACAAAGACCATGGCCTGAATCAGACACACCTTAGTCTCCAGACTAGACATCATTGTTCTTCAATACTTTGGAGAGGTCTCTGACAGCAGACTTTCCCATCTTTTCATTTCCTGGCTGCTGGTACCAAGAATATTGGTTGTGGAGTCAAGCAAACTAAAGCCGTTAACAATCTCAATCTCGTCATTATCTATCATGATGCTGCCAATCAGCCCAGTGGTGAGAATCTTTGTTTTCTTGATGTTGAGCTTCAATCCATATTTCATACAGGTAGCAGGAGGAAAAAGAATTCTGATGACGAATGGAAGTAAGGAAGATTATTTTAAAAATAAAAATATTTTCCTCAATCAAATAATCTTGCTTTTTTTAAAAAAACCCACTTTTAGAAATAGATTTTTTTAAAAAAATCAAATGAAAAGTAGAACAATTCCAAACTAAATAAAAACTATCAAATTTGTTTTGAGTTGGATTAGTTGTTTTATAGCAGTTTTTGTGGACAGACATTTCTCTTTGATAAGAGGAATATCATTTTCATGCATAAAATAAACTTTAGAAATAACAAGTGGCTAGTCAATTCTGTTGAGTAAGTTCCAACTCCAGCAACCTTGTAAGATTGAGTAAAAATTGCCACATAAGGGCTTTGAGTGACTAGGAAGTAAATATGTTTGAATGGTGTTCTTACCTAACTTTTACAAAGCAGTTGCATGATATGTTATCTGGTCTATTCTCTGTATTTTATGCATCTACTCTTCTTAAATTGCTGTCTAGAACAGATGCATTGGACTCACTAAGCCTTATTCCAGGTTATGTCCAGCCTTCTGTGGGAAGAGGCAAATTTGTAGATTAACTTTCAAAGGAATACTTTAAGAAGGAAATTTCTTTCTTTTTTAAAAATCCTCCTCTTTAAGAAAGATGATCCATCTCAGTAACATGTCTTGTCTTTTCCTGATCGCTTTTAGCAGTCTGCTTTCACCCAGCAGTCTGCTACAGATATGGCCTTTGTTCCGCCAGAGAACCCTGTCATCTCTCAAGGCAGAGAGAATCATCCATGGCATCTCACTTCAGCAAATTAGCCACAGTGTTTACACTGCAAGTCCTGGGGCCTGAGCTTTCCTGCATTTCAAGAAATTCCCAGGGTTCTAATGTGTTTCCAAGTGGGAAGGTTTTGATCCATTGCATTTTACTTCTAAATTATTCTATGATTCTGTTGAACACTTTAAGTAAAACTCTTGCAAACACTCTCTCTCTCTCTTTAACACACACACACACACACACACACCTACACATGTTCATTGATGCAAATAAAGTAGGCAATATGGTGTAGAGAAAACAATCTAATATGAACATTATGAAACATTAAAAAAAAAACACTTGTCACGAAATCAATTCCAACTCATGACAACCATATGTATAAGAGTGTGACAGCCTTTTAAAGTACAATGAATGAATGTAAATGCAAAATCTTTGTAAATGTTCATTAAAATCAATTAAAAAAAAGAGTGTTACAGCCTTTCTTCATAGGATCCTCTGAATGGGTTAAAACTATTAACCTTTTGGTTAGTATCTGAGAATATTTAACTGTTTGCACTACTCATGGGACTCCTGTTATAAGACCTAAAGGCTTGAATTCTAGTTATGATAAGTTCTCTGGTAAGCCAATAACTAATTGTGTGACTTCAGGGAAATCACTTTCTCCCAAGATTCTATTGTCTCCCATTGTAAAAAGATGATGTTGGAGTCTATTAGCCCTAATAGTACCTCTATCTCTAGCATCCTTTAACTTTAGATTCCTAATTAGTAATTGCATAGGGATGAGTGTTTTTAGGGCAAAAGTGTATAAAAGTAGCATAAACCAGTCCACAGATCAGCTCCTATTCCAAATAGGCGCTATCACGTGATGGGGTCAGAGTGAACTGATAGCCCTCAAAGACCCCCCAGATCCTGCAGCTCAACTCCTACACAATGTCACTTACACAGCTGCAAAATAGTGCTAAGAAGAGGTTGTTTCTACCAGTACTGCCACCATATCTTATTCATTGTGCTAGCCCTACTGCTGAATTCCAGGAATGTGGTCTTAGCATTTAAAGAGTTCATGTCATAGGGCCAAGGCTAAGGGAACAACATGGAAGAAAACCACAGTCAGGGAGTGACCTCCATAACTCCCTGAGGTTTCTTTTCAGGCCTATGAGTCAATGTATAGGAAGAAGGAGCTTATTAATCAAAAAGTGCTGATCTGCTCAATGTCTAATTATACCTGTCACTTTGGTAGCTCGTGCCCCAGGCTTGACATGATTTCCCTCTCTGAAGTCACATGGCTGCTTTTGCAGACCAGTTTCTAGTTGATCTGTGTATTTTCTGTGTGACATGTCTCTTCCACGTGACAGTTCAAAATTGTCCAGAGAAACACCAAAACCTCTCTATAGAACAGCCCAGAAACCCAGACCACACAAACTCTTTCCCTCTCCTCTTCTCCCCTAGAGCCTCCCATTAAATACCCTGCCATCTCTCAAGGCCAAGTTAAAATCCTTCCTCCTCCAAGAAGCCTTTCTTGATCCTCTCCCCATCAGACTTAATCCCTCGATTCCTATACTCCCCAAGCACTTTGTACCTTTATTATTTTAGCACTTACTTACCAGTGTCTGTCTTATATTATAGTTATTTTATGCATATGGCTTTCCTGTGACATTCTGAGCTTCTGGAGGGCAGAAACATATCTTTTTCCTTTTCTTTCTATTTTCTACAGCACCTAGTCCAATGTTTTGCATGTAGTAGGCACTTAAAAGTGTTGCATGAAATTAAATTGTGCACTTTCATGAATTTGAAAGTTTACAAAAACCAGTGAAGCAGAAACCATATCTTATCCTTTCCCCATTATTTTCAATAGCAAAATGCTTTAATATAGTTAAATTGTCAAAATTATTGGATCACTTATAAACGTACTAAATAATGTAAAAATATCAAGATAGAAAACTAATTAGCCTTATAATTTGTTCATATTGCCAATAAAATAAATTTGGTCTATTTAATCAATGTTAAGAATGAAAACTCACCAGTAGTATTCTTCAAGAAGTAAATGCTCCTTTCATTCACCCAATGAATTTATTTATAACAAGCCTCTACTCACTTTAATTTGGAAGGAATGCATGCTTTTAATGAAACACTCAAGAGTATTTAATTAATCATTTACAACAAGCCATAAAAGACATGAAAAACATCTTTCCATTTCAATGGCTGTTTCCTAGTATAACAGACTTTTCCAGTCCTACTCAAAGCATAGCTACAGTAATTTTTGTTACAGAATTTTACATGTGTCAATTTCACCATCTCCTCATTCTTTTTCTCCTTGGATGTTTTTACGCTCAATCAATTAAACCAAATCAAAGGCTGCCAGAGTGGTCGTGGTCTATCAGGCCCTCTCTGCTCCTCCATCCACCTCACCTAATGTCATAACATCCTTCACGTGCACTTCTTAAAAGTCTGAAAAGTGTGCTCTTAACCTTAAGGTTTACACTTGTAAAAAATTGTGATGCTTTCCTGATTGCCATTTTTCACACCTGTGTTCTATTCTGGGTCCTGTGTGGTTCATGAAAAGCCTACTCTCTTTAGAGAATCTGTGTTCTTTGGGCACCTTTATGCAATAAAATATACTCCTTTTCTGAGACTATTCTTTTTGTTTCCCTGTTTGCCCCTTTTTCACAATCAAGTTACATTATAAAATTATGACCTTAGGTGCATAGAACTTACTGTCTTATTTGTAGTTTCATTGCAGAGGAGCTTCATTTTGCTTAAAGCAAAAGACAAAAACACATTACTCAAAAAAATTCAAGCTCAAAATTTTGAAATAAGTATGCATTCAGCAAACGGGTAGTTAACCTTTATGGTACATCATGTGTGTCGAGAAGTGTGAAGATGGCGCAGGATAGAGCAGAGTTCAGATCTGTTGTTCATAGGGTTGCTATGAGTCGTACTTGACTTGACAGCACCTAACAACAACAACAATACAAATTAGCTATGCTCTAAAAAATCATACAGTCTAAAGAAAGGGATTAGCATTACAGTTTTGTTTTTGATGGGGTAATCAATGCTGCATTAGAAGTGCATGCTAGAGTTTCTCAAATAGAAACAAAGTTTAAAAATACATAGAAGATGAGCAAGAAACTGTGTAGGGTTTTAAGAAGAATAAATAGAAAAAGAAATCAGAGTGTAGAGATATGAGAGTACAATAGGATAGTTAGGACTTGTACATACAGTCCCCCCAAAATGTTGCCTCTGAGTGTATCAGAGTAAACTATTCTTCCAAAGAGTATCTTTAAAAAGAAATAAATATCTATCCACCCCTTCCCCATTCCCTCTCCATGCCCCCCCATGTCTGCCCTGTTTTAGAACAGCACTGCTATGCAGTTTTTATCCTTTTATGACCGAAATATTTCACTTAACGTAATGTCCTCAAACCCCCCCCCCCAAGTTTTACTATTTCATTGCTTTTCAATGCTGCATAATATTGCGTTATGAGGATGTGTGGCTAGATAATGAA
>NW_006399797.1:10207284-10208731 GCF_000299155.1 Elephantulus edwardii | reverse complement strand
CACTCATCAATTCATATACATTTTGTTTTGAGACATTAATTGTAATCCCCACAATGTAACAACTATCTTCCCACTTACTTCCCATGTGTGTTTACCAGTTCTTTCTAACTGTCTCTCCTACTCTGCCTTCATCTGAGCTTTATTTCTGGGTTAAGGCTGATCTTTTAATCTTGTTTGGTACTGTTCTAAGAAGTCAGTTCATCTTCACTGTTACCGTTCACCTTTTAGTCCTTTCTACTACTTGACCAAAAGTTGAGCCTTGGTGGGTGAGTTTAGTTCTAAGTTTGAAGGGTAACTAAAGTCCATAGTTCCAGGGATCCCACCACTCTGCATTGAGATCAAGCCTTGTATTTCTTTTTATTATACTTTTGCTTGTATTTGGTATGTTTTTCCTTCTTTGCTACCCAGAATCTTCTTTTGTTCCCCTCTGGTAGCTGAGCAGCATCTAATTCTGGTATAGCGGTCATTGAGATTAAATTCCATGGATTCCCTTAGGCCTTTGAATTGTATTTCTATACATCTTGGATTTTCCTTACTCTCTTTGCTCTGAAAAAGAATTGCACCTTAGACGGTCACTTCTAAGATTTTAAGATCAAAGGAGGAAGTATGACATTGTCTTTATGGACTATATTTATGCCAATTTACCTTGATGTCCTCTGCAACTAAGGTCTTATGCCCTAGGCCTCTTCCATAGGAGAACATATGACACAACTTTGCTTGGGGATGGTGAAGAAGACTTGAAGCACTTATTGAAGAAGACCAAAGACTTCAACTTTAGATATGGGTTACATCTCAATGTCATTAAAGGGAAAATCCTAACCACTGGACCAACAGGCAATATCATGATAGATAGCAAAAAGATTGAAGGTGTCAATGATGTGCTTTTACTTAAATCCACACTTAATATCCATGGTAGCAGCATTCAAGAAAGGAAAAGACCTGTTGCATTGAGGAAAATCTACTATCAAGGATCTCTTCAAAATGCTAAAGAGTAAGGATGTCATTTTAAAGACTAAGGTACACCTAATACAAGCCTCACCAAAGGGTTTTTAGAGGCTGTAAACCACATGGGAGGAGATTGTCCGCAGTTTTCCTCAGAGCAGCTGGTAGATTGAACCATTTACCTTTGTACTGGCAGCACAACTTCTTGCCCTTAAGGCCACCAGAGCTCCCTTAAACCCTATTTAAGTATGTTAAACAGTGTAAAATACATGTAATTTACATATTTGAAATACAATAACCAAGGCCAAACAATATATAACAAGGGGGGTGGGGAGGAAGTAGTTATTTGATGTTTTGATCAAAGGCTTTCCAGAAGAATCTTGGTTAAAAGGGAGAAAACGTAGAACATAATTTTAAGTTCTCCCAGAATCAAGACTTCTGGAGCTACAAAAGGTAGATACTAAAAAACCAACCAAACAAACAAATAAACATACACACATACATA
>NW_006399797.1:10204259-10207089 GCF_000299155.1 Elephantulus edwardii | reverse complement strand
GAAGGAAGGAAGGAAGGACAGGGAACTATTGAATTGGTGCATGTTGTGCTGTATATATTTTCAACAGCAGAAACAACTAAAAAAAAAAACCCAAAGAAATCATGCATATATATATATATTTTATAACATACAGATCATAGTATTCCAGTGTGCGGCCAACTGTGTGCATGGCACAAAGTTAGGGATAAACACAATGAGAACATTAAAAAATCAAATCAATGCTGGAAAAGAATAAACGTCTATTGTTTCCCACCGCCCCAGGCTTTCTTCCCACCTCTTGCCTTTGCCTCTCCCCGTGTTTGTTTTGTTCAGCTGGGAAGACCACCAAGCAGGAGCTCTTCTCTATTGCACAGTGAGTGCTTGATAAATATTTATACTAGAAATAATAATGATGTATATGGAAAATAATCGCTCCATCATCTTGGAAATGCAGCCACTGCCAAGAATTAGATGACTTCAAGCAACTCGGCTGTGCTCCACGGCAGATTAGAAGAGGAAGTGAAAAACTCAACTTCTTTGGGGATTTATGATGAGAAATAGTTCTGGTAACCAAAGTCTCTTGGCTCCAACCCAGACTGGTAATCCCACTTGGATACATATTTGGGTGTTTTATCATAAATACAAAAAAGGGGGGGGCTCTGCCTGTGATACTCAAACTGTGTGTTATTGAATGGAATTCTTCCTCACTTCTGCCCCATGGGGATGGGGTTGTGAAGAGAGAAATGGACATCATTAGGATATATATCTAAAGTACAGATACAAATTTATCCCTGCCAGACACAAATTTTTACCTATACAGAGTAAAAACTGCAAATGCCTGAGAGCCTTTATTATAAAACAGTAATTTGCCTTTCCCTCATGCCATGGCCTACACGAGGCTTACTCTCAATGCCCACCCCAGGAGCCTAGTGCCACTGTGAGAGAAGCCTTGAGCTGCCAACTGAGCTTTCCTTCTGCAATTCAAATCCGCGAGCCGCTTCTTGGGAGAGAGATGAGGCCATCTGCTCCTATGAAGAGTAAGAGCCTTTGAAACCTGGAGCAGTTTTATGCTGTTCTCTAAGGTTGCTAACGTGCTTCGATGGCATTGTCCGTAGCGGCTGCCCTGTAGCTGTGGCAGTTTGAATCCAGCATGGAGAAAGGTGAGCATTAACATTCATTAATATTTACGGCCTCTGTAACCCAGTGGAGGGTTACTTTGGGTCAGAATTCAGTCAATGGCAAAGAATTCGAGTTTATGAGGGTGGCCATGAGTCAGAATCAACTCAAAGACAGTGATTTAGTTAGTGTCCTAGCGCCACACTATCCATGCCCTAGTAACCAAAGGTGAACACGCTTGCTTGGTAATTACAAGGTTGGGAGTTTGAGTACACTCAGACGTGCCTTGGTAATCTACTTTTAAAAAATCAGCCACTGAAAATCTTGCAAAACACAGTTCTGCTCTGATGTACATGGTGGTGTGGGGTGTAGTCAAGATCTCTTCATCCATCTGGTGGTGGTGATGAGTGCCATCAAGGCGGCACCGACCCATAGCTGAAGCCTCCGGTGGTTTTCGGAGGTAGTTAATGCCACGGCAGGAGCCTGTTCATCCTTCTCTAGTGGAGGAACTGGTGGATTTGACCCACATGCCTTTGGAATTGCACTGCAGCTTCTTACCCCAGGCCACCAGAGTTTCATCCATCTAAGGCCTTATAAAATATTCTCCCCTCTAGAAGGCCTCTCTGATCATACCCAGATGTGCATTCTCATGTGAGCATGAATTCTCTGTACCATTAACAACTTGTCTCTACATCTAACGGTTATATGCTTACATGGTTATTTTCTCTGTTGATCTCATGGTTTTGTGTTTGTGTATTTCAGACAGACAAATAGTTGCTCAATGTGTCAGATTGCTAGCCACCTACTACAATAACCCTTCCTCTCTTTTTGCTTAAAAACAGAGCCCTCATTTTGCTGAGCTTCTCTTTCTACTTAACGTTTTTAAAAGTTAAAAGTCTAGAGTAATTCTCCCAGTGTGATGTGCCCCTGGCAGTTAAGTGCATAGTGCTCTGTGATTGCTCTTTCATTTCAAGGGCTGAGGTATAAAATGCTGAGTTATAAATTTTATAGTCTAAAGGTAAATAGACTTCTAAAAATTAACATTGCTAAAATCATTGATGTATGGTCATTTGTCTAAGGATCTGATCAACGAGACAGAAGGAAAAGTAAGGAAACAAGCTGTTCTTTCCTTGCTAGAATGCAGATCTAATAGCTGGAAGGCTGGCAACCAATTTAAACCCAAAGACAGAATCAAGTGCTGAGATTTATTGGACAGAAAGTCATTAACTTTATTCCTCAATGTGTCTGGGAGTTATAATTCTCCCTTGTGTCATTTGATTCAGGATTGAAATATTAATTCTATCTAAGCTGCCTCTTTGATGTATCTGCTATTGATATTTAAATATAACTAGAAATACATATATTGTTGTTGTTGTTATGTGCTGTCGAGTCGATTGCGACTCATAGCCACCCTATGTACAACAGCCCTAAACTCTGATCTGTCCTGTGCCAACTGCACTGCCTCTGACACACCCATCCCGATTATCCCAGTTCACTTAATCAATCCACCTCATACATGGTCTTCCCCTTCTGTGCCATCCCTCCACCCTCCCAAGCATGATGTACCTCTCCAAGGACCTATACCTCCTTACAACATGTCCAAAGTATGTCAGACGAAGCCTCAGAATCCTTGCCTTCAAGGAGCAGCCTGGTTTAACCCTCTCCAGGATGAATCTGTTTGTTTTCTTGACAATCCAGGGTACAATTCAATACTCTTCTCCAGCACCACAGCTCA
>NW_006399797.1:10190288-10203594 GCF_000299155.1 Elephantulus edwardii | reverse complement strand
ATCAATGAAACACAGATAGACATTCTTCTGGTATTCCCTGCTTTCAGCTAAGATCCATCTAACATCAGCTACAATATCCCTAGTACCACGACCCCTTCTATACATATATAGATGTTGGTTTTCCTGTGATATTCAGCTGAATCTATTTACAAAGCATATACTCAACCTGTCCATTGCCCACTGCCATCGAGTCACTATTCCTGACCTTGGAGGACAGTCTAGAACTGCCCCTGAGTGTTTCTTTTCTGAGGCCATCAATCTTTACAAAAGCGACTGCCTCCTCTTTCTCTCATGGAGCAGATGGTAGGTTCCAACCAATAACCTTTTGCTTGGCAGACAAATGCCTTAACTAGAGAGCCACCAGCACTCTTTAATAGATTTGCTGATTATTTTATTGTTGTCGTATTCCATCAAGTCAGACTCGATCCATAGCTGACCACCCCTACACCTAGGAAGTTTTCAGAGGCTGTAAATCACATAGGAGGAGAGTGTCCATCTTTCTCCTACAGAGCCTCTGATGGATTTGACCTGACTGACTTTGGGGTGACAGTGGGACTCCTTACCCACGACGCCACTAGAGCTCAATTATTTTATTAATTTATGTAATTATGTAATCCTAGCTTATCACTTGCTTTAAATGTACCTGGTTCCAAAGCAAAAATATGGGCAATCTCCTATGCCATTTGTTGCCTCTGAAAATCTGTTAGAGGGTCACATACAGATCAGTTCAGACTCTATGGAACTAAACAATAACAACAATCTCTTGCTTTATAATAATTTTAAATAACCACTGGCTCTACAATGTTATGATGAATGTCATGTATATCAGTGGCAGAGGACCCGTGATCCAGAAAGCTTGCTCATTTGTTTATAATATTCATTGGTAAGGAATGACAAATCATAGACTTCTCAGATATGAGGCTAATGGAAGCTCCACTGGTGAACCAGCAGAGGTTGCTATCTTTGATAGGAGCCAAGAAATTCTTCCTACACTGAAAGGGACTATGTCTGGGCACACCTGTGTAATACAGAAGGTGACATATTATACCTCAACCCCTGAAATGAAAGAACAATCACAGAGCTATATGCACTTGACAGGAACATGTTATTGTTGTTGTTGTTGTTGTTGTTATGTGGCATCGAGTTGCCTGAAACTCATAGGGACCTTATGTACAACAACTCTAAATTTTGCTCTTTCCTGTGCCAATTTCATTGTCTCCAACACACCTACCATGATTACCCCATTGACTGAATCAATCCACCTCACAGAGGGTCTTCCTCTCCTGCGCTGTCCCTCTAAACTCCAAAGGACGATGCCCCTCTCCAAGGACAGGTCCCTCCTTGCAACATGTCCAAAGTATGTTAGACAAAGCTTCAGAATCCTTGCCTCCAAGGAGCAACCTGGTTTAACCCTCTCTGGAATGAACCTGTTTGTTTTCTTAGCAGTCCATGGTATGTTCAGTACTCTTCTCCAACACCACAACTCAAAGACATCAATTCTTCTTCTATCATCCCTAGTCATTGTCCAGTTCTCTGATGCATAACAAGTGATTGCAAAGACTATGGCCTGTATCAGGCGCACCTTAGTCTCCAGAGTGACATCACTGCTCTTCAGTAATTTGGAGAGATGTCTAACAACAGACTTTCCCTTTACAATACGTCTTTTCATTTCCTGGCTGCTGGTGCCAAGAGTGTTGATTGTGGAGAGAAGCAAACGAAAGCTGTTAACAATCTTAATCTCTTCACCATCTATCATGATGCTGCCAGTTGGTGAGAATCTTGGTTTTCCTGGGAGAATTACACTTGCTTACATTCAAGCAAACTTTCCTTTCTTTTAGTTGAGTAACAAAAGCAAAGAAGAACTTTCTGAGAAACCAGGAGGGAGTTATCAGAACAGAGCAAGAAAACACTGCATGGTTCAAAATTCAGAAGGATTTGCATCAAGAGTGTGTCCTATTTCTGTATTTTTTCAATCTGTATGTGGAACAGGTTATCCAGGAGGCTGAGCTCTGTGAGGAGAAGTGTGGATTGGAGGTAGACTCATCAATAATCTGTGTTATGAATATGAAACCACCCTGCTTGCTGAAACTGAGGAGGACCTGAAGCACTTGCTGCAGAAGGTCAAGGACTGCAACCTTCAATATGGATTGAAGTTTAACATCAACAAAACAAAGCTTCTCAACACTGGGCCAATTGGCAGCATCATGATGAATGGTGAAGAGACTGAGATTGTTGACAGCTTCAGTTTGCTTGGTTCTACAATCAACACTCTTGCTATCAGCAGCCAGGGAATTAAAAGACAAATTGCGTTGGGAAAGTCTGTTGTCAGAGACCTCTCCAAAGTACTGGAGAGCAACAATGTAAGTCTGGAGATTAAGGTGCACCTGATACAGGCCATGGTCTTTGCAATTACTGGTTATGCATCAAAGAGCTGGAAAATGACTAGGGATGCTAGGAGGAGAGTTGATGCCTTTGAGCTGTGGTGCTGGAGAAGAGTATTGAATATACCATGGACTGCTAGGAAAACAAACAAGTTTGTCGTAGAGGGTAAAGCCATGGTTCTCCTTGGAAGAAAGGATTCTGAAGCTTTGTCTTACATACTTTGGACATGCTGCAAGCTGGGATTAGTCTTTGGAAAGGGACATCATCCTTGGGAGGGTGGAAGGACAGTGCAGGAGACATAGACCGTCGATGAGATGGATTGATTCAGTCACTGGGGAAATGGGGATAAGTGTGTCAGAGACAATAAGATTGGCAAAGGATAGAACAGGGTTTAGGGCTGTTGTACATAGGGTAGCTATGAGTTACAGGTGACTGGAAGGCACATAACAACAACAGCAACAGTAACAATAAAAAAATAAAACTATACAATTTGCTGAGTCCAACAAACTTGAAGCACACTTAGCATTACAGACAGTACTTTTCTAGGGAGATCTCTGCATCCATCCTCTGGCACATTTCATGTATGAACAGCAAATTCCTGTCCTCCAGCAGAACTGCATGTCTTACACATTACTTTCAGTAATGAAGTCCGAGTCTCTTGGCTACTAAGCAGAACTGAGTCCATTGATTTTAGAATGATAGACCTATTAATCTAAAATTCAATGCTCATGGGCTGCTAAAGGAAAAATCTGTCTCCAAGGAAGTATATCCAGAGTGACCCTCAGGCAAGGATGGTGAAAGTTCATCTCACTTGCTTTGGGCGTATTTTCAGGAAGAACTGGCCTTTAAAGACATCATGCAGGGAAAAGCAGAGGGTCAATGAAAGAGAGGAAGCCCCTCAATGAGATAATTTGGCACAGTGACTACGACAATGGTCTCGAGCATAAGAAATAGCAAGGATGGTGCAGGATAGGGCAAGGTTCGATCTATTGTTCATAGAGTCACTCGGAGTCATAGTCAACTTGCTGGCACCCAACAACAACTTTGCCTTAAAGTAACTCATAGCTGACCCTCCTGCTGATTTTCTGAATCTGTAAATTGCATAAAAGGGGATTGCCCATCATTTTCCTGCAGAGGCACTGGTGAATTTAAACTGCCAGAGAGATGCCATATTTAGCTTGGCAGCATAACTTCCTACACACAATACTACCAATGTTGTTGCTTGTTGTTAGGTGCCATCAAGTCGAGTATGAATCATAAGAACCCTATGAACAAAAGATCTGAACCCTGTTCTGTCCTGTGCCATCCTCATACTTCCTGACACACAAGAGCTGATTGCAGCAGTCATCGTGTCAGTCCATGTGTTTGAAAGTCTTCCTCTCCTTTACTGACCCTCCACCCTTCCCAACACATGACCCCCTCCCAAGACTAGCACCTGCTAGCAATATGTCCAAAGTATGTGAGGTGAAGCCTCATCATTCTTTCCTTCAAAGAGCACTCTGGCTTCACCTTCTCCAAAACATATCTGTTCATTCTCTTGGCTGTCCTTGGAATGTTCAGAGCACTTCTCTAACACCACCTCCAGCTCAAAGGCATCAATTCTTTTTCTGTCATCCACGTTCATTGTCCAGGTATCGGACGTATAGTTAGTAATGAGAAAGACTATGGCCTAAATCAGATACCGCTTGGTGCTCAAACTGACATCATTACTCCTCAAAAACTTGGAAAGGTCCCTATCTGCAGTTTTTCCCAGTGCAAAGTGTCTCCTTATTTCCAGACTGCTAGTACCAAGGGTGTTAATTGTGGATCCAGGCAAGAGGAAGCTGTTGACAGTTTCAAACTCCTCTCCATCCATCTTGACACTGCCTATTGGTCCAGTGGTAAGAATCTTTGTTTTCTTAATATTGAGACACAATCCATACTGAAGGCTACATTCCTTATCTTCTACAAGTGCTTCAAATCCTCCTCACTTTCAGCAAGTAAGGTTGTGTCATCTGCATAATGCAGGTTATTGATGAGTCTCCCTCCAGTCCAGATGTCACACTCCTCTTCAGAGTCCAGCTTCTCAGATAATTTGCTCAGCATATAGATTGAGCAGGTATGGAGAGAGAATACAACCCTGACACACTTCCTTCCCAGTTCTAAACTATGCAGTGCTCCCCTGCTCCATTAGCACAACTGCTCCAGGTATAGGTTCCTCATGAGCACAATCAAGTGCTCTGGGATTCCTTTTCTTCTCAATGCCAGCCACAACTTGTCATGATCCACACAGTCAAACGCCACCAACACAGATGTTGGGAAATAAACAATGGATGTCAGGGCTGGGGGTAGCAAGAAACAGTATCTTAAAATTAACTAGGTAACAAAATATAGTTAGAAAAGTCTGCTCTCAGGGGCCTCTTCTGAGACCGAAGAGCAGTGCTCTTCAGCAATGACAAAGGATGATAGAATTGTTGCCTTTAAGTTGTGGTGCTGGTAGAGAGTACAGCGCATACTCTGGATCGCCGAGAGCGTAGATCTGTTCTGAAGAGAGTGAACCCACTTTGCTCCTTAGAGGCAAGGATTTTACAGCTCTATCTGACACACGTGGAGAGTATGGTCCTCTCGTGCCAGTCCTTGGAGAGGGACATCATGCTTGGAAGGGTCAAGGGACAGCGCAGGAGAAGAAGATCCTGGATGAGATGGATTGACATGGTAACTGGGGTAATGAGGACAGGTGTATTTGAGACAGTGAGATTGGCTCAGAATAGAGCAGGATTCAGAGATATTGTACATAGAATTGCTAGTGTTGCAGATGGCTTGACAGCACATAACAAAAACAACAGCACTTCTCTGCTCACACATAAGGAAAATCAAACTCTTCAAGAGGAAAATCAGGACAGGAACTTTAAAACGAATTTTTTCAGATTTCCATAGAGCAGAATTTTTGCAAATCCTTTGAGTTGTACCATTTTTGGTAACTCAATAGCTTGGGATTTGTATTTTCGGATATGCAGAGTGGAAGACATGGCAGCCTGGGGATCACGTCGTTACTAGGATTATAGGATGGGAATTTGAGCATTAGTGGTGGTGGTGGTGGGGTGTTGGATTCCTTGGGAGATTAACCAAATTTCTGCTTATTCAATACAGCATGTCCACACATTCCATACATACACTTTTTGGCACAGTTCTGAGTCAATCAGCTAGCTTTACTGTATTGCCTTTTATTGCCTTACTGTATTGAAGAATTAAGTAACATCAGAATTGACACACTAGAAAGGTGAAAGAGACTCCTGAAGCCA
Source organism: Elephantulus edwardii (assembly GCF_000299155.1). Lineage (NCBI taxonomy): Eukaryota > Metazoa > Chordata > Mammalia > Macroscelidea > Macroscelididae > Elephantulus > Elephantulus edwardii. Next base: position 10,197,931 of record NW_006399797.1, on the reverse strand, counting down.
AAGCAAAAGAAACCAAAAGCACAAAGCCATAGAAAAAGGAAGAGTGAGTCAAATAAGAAATAAAGAAAAACAGACATTGTGTAAAATACAGAGTGTATGCTCACGTTTCTTTCTCATGTTCAATTATGACATCATTTATTGCTGCTTCCCCAGTAGTGATGAGAATGTTCATGGTTTTCAGCTCCGCTACTATTAACTAATGAATTCTCAGATCATGGTCAGGAAAATCTTAATGATCTTTTTCCAGAAGGAATACGCAAGCTTACATCTGTGAATATCAGAGATTTGAGATGGTCATTGTACACAGGACATATGTTCCTTCAAGCTGCTGTGGGCTGTTGAAAAATGCAGCCACCATTTCAATGGATACAGTTAATAGTTTGCAGGCCTTGGGCCATAAAGGAATATTAATCTGAAACGGCTTCCATACGAATTCAAGGCCCAGTGTTTCAATGATATTGTCATAGATTTTAGATACCTCTACCCTTCCATCTGGCAGCCTAGTGAATGAGGAGTTGTGCTGCCAAACCAAATGCAGGTGCTTTAATAGCTGCTCTTAGACCCTGAAAATTCTCTGGAGGGCCAGCTATGAGTCGGTTCTGACTCAATGAATGAGTAAGTGATGTGATCCTTCCATAAACCCTAGCATGGTGCGTTTGATCATTTGAGCTTTTTCAAGCTTATCAAGGGAACTCTGGTGGCCTAGTGGTAAAGAGCTCCACTGTCAACCCAAATGCACGAGGTTCAAATCCATCAGCTGCTCCGAGAGTAAAAGATAAAGGGTTAGCTAGGAGTCAATTCCAACTCGATGACACGTCACAACATAATGGACTTATCATCTCATTAGTCACAAAGTGGCTCCACAGTTCCAAGCAGCACAACTTTTCACTTCTACATCCAAGAGGGTGGGAAAAGGTATCAAAGAAAAAAAGAACTCTCCTTTTTTCCCCCTCTCCTTTTACAAAAATATACAATATTTTCTAGAATCCCTTAAGCTAAAAGTGACCAGAAATTAGTTATATATCCACCCCTGGGGACAGGATAAAGCTGGAAAACTAGATTGCAATCTGGATTTTTATTATTATGGCATATGGGTTTTGCTAGGGAAGAAAAGGAAGAAGAATAAGGTTATGTAGGCAACAGTGTCCACCGTTATGATGAGTTCAGAAAGTCTGCTGGGTGCCAAGAGGGACAATCCTTCTGGATGCAAATGCTATGAGAGTTCTTGTTGAGATGACCAAAAAACTGGGATTTGAGGAAAGGATCAGAAAGGATCCTACAGTAACGACTTCACCATTCTTGATCAGATCGATTTTCTATCTCTAACTTAATGGAGAAAATTCAAATACCAAGGAGTCCACTGGTTATAAGCTGAAAGATTAATCTTGCAGACAAGGCTATTTTTGCTATTCCTCATGCTGCTTCGCTCCCATAGTTCTGCTCCCTAATTCCTCTGACTCCCAATGGGGCTCACTATAAAACCTTAATAATCATTACTTTCCTGGGGCCCTACTTCTTTCACCAAACTACTGGAGTTGAATATTTTTGCAAAATTTCCCAGAGCAAGATGGTCCAACCCAACCCAATCAATGTTACCAACCCTCCAGAGTCTTCAATCTTCACTGAGTTTAGACTAAGAGCAGTTAAAAACACATTCTTTTTTTTTTTCTAATGAAGATGAAAAAAATATTTTTAAATAGCTAGTCCTTTAAGGTTTGATTCATCTTTGCTCAATGTTCTCAAATAATTAAGATGTTCTTACCTTACATTGTGGGAACTCTCCAGCTCTCCAGTTCTTTTTTTTTTTTTTTTCTTTCTCAAACAATGTGTTGGTTGAAAATCTTAAATTCTTCCCATGCGAGGAATGCAAATATTCGTAACTCTCATAAAATGATCTTCCCTTAATAAAAGAACAGAGAGATCACCCACAAAACAAAATACTTAGTCTGGGTTCAACTTCAAGAATTGAAAATATTTGTGTTATCTTGGTTTTCAATAGCAGTTGCCCTGTGGGATCAAATCGTTATTTGTTGGGACTAATATCCCCACCTCCTGTTTAGCCAGAATCAGATGTACCAGAGAAAAGGAAAAGGAAAATAAAGAGGGAAAGTCAAGTCTATTGCACCTGGCCCATTGTGCAATATCCCACGCTGAACTGGGAGGTGGGAATTCCTTCTTGCCCCTCCCCCCCACATGTGATCACTTTACATCCTGGAACCTGAGATTTCGTTTCCTTGTATCTTTTTTGTTCTCGTTCACATAGCTGTAATTGCTAGTCACGCTCATAAAATTATCTAATCCTTCCTCAAATCTTATTCTATTCTGCTTCAGCAGCCTCCCATGGTGACAGAAGCCACAGATTGACTAGGAAGACTGAGTGGAATAGAAGTAATTGGCTTGCGTCTCTCCCCGCCCCACCCCACCCCCATACTGACTGTTTTCTATCTTCTAGTTGTAGAGAGAGTGTTTTATTTCTATTTAGAGTAAGTTAAAAAGTAAATGCAATTTATCATCACTTTTTATTGTTACTCCTCGGTGTTGTTGATTGGCTTGGAGTCGAGCACAACTCATAGTGACCCTATGAACAAAAGGCTTGAAGCCACTCTACAACTACGGACATTTATCAAAGTTCATAGGGTTTCTGGTGGCATGTTATTTAGGAAGTGGATGCCACTCCTTAGTGCTCCCATTTTCTCTCCTTTCACGGGGCTCATTGAACATTTTGTTGTTCCAATAATAGTTGAGAAACAGACTGAGAGGGAATGAAGGACTAAACTAAACTGAAACTATAATGTGATAGAGAAGTGCAGTGGTCATCTAGAATGATCTCAGGGTACGTTCAACACACTCTGTTCCACCAGAAAAGCACACCGCAGTCACATGTACAGGTAATGCTACATACCATGTTTATATAAGCTTTGAAATAAAAGTCAAAGGCTCAGAGAGTTTGGGAATAAGAAATATCCTGATCATATTGATTAAACCAATGTTTCCCACAGTAATCTGATTTGAAAGTACTAATATTTGGGACTCTCACTAACTTCTTATAGAAGCAATATTTGAGAAACATTGCCTAGGCAATTTAAGCAAAACATCTTCTCTATCAGTAATGTGTTCATAGAGGTGAAAAGTCGGTATTCAGTAGAGGAAGAGTAAGCATTTAGGGCCAGAAAATCCTTGTAGCTTAGGCCACAAAAGCCCTAAACCAAACACACTGTCAACAAGTCATGTCTGACTTACCGTAATAGTCCACAAAGTTTTTTGATGCTGTAACTATTACAGATAATTTCTTCACTCTGTCAGGACACCTTTCTTTGGAATGGGAACAAATATCAATCTCTTCCAGTCAGTCCAGACGTCTTGGCACAACTTGGTGAGCATATCCAAGGTAGTTTCTGTCTATTGAAATATGTAAATTGGTATTCCATCAATTTCTGGGACCTTGTTTTTTTGCCAATTTTTTCAAAGCAGCTTGAACTTCTTTCTTCATCACCACAGGCTCTTGTTCATATGTTGTTTCATGAAGTTCTTCTGCGTTCGCCAATTCCTTTTGGTAAAGTGACTCTATACTCTTTCCATCTCTCTTAATGCTTCCTGGATCATTTAATATGCTGCCCAAAGCATCCTTAAGTTTCTTCATCTTGAAAATGCCGAGTGAGTTTGGGCCTATTTGGCAGCATGATAGATGATGAAGAGATTAAGATTGTTAACAGCTTTAGTTTGCTTGGTATAAACATCCAGGGAATTAAAAGACAAATTGCATTGGGAAAGTCTAATGTCTGAGACTTCTCCAAAGTACTGAAGAGCAATGATGTCAGTCTGGAGACTAAGGTGTGCCTGATTCAGACCAGAGTCTTTGCAATTACTTTTTATGCATCAGAAAGCTAGACAATAACTAGGGAAGATAGAAGGAAAATTGGTAACATTGAGCTGTGGTACTGGAGAAGAGTATTTAATATACTATGGAATAATAGGAGAACAAACAGGTTCTTTCTAGAGAGGGTAAGATCAAGCTGCTCCTTGGAGGCAAGGCTTCTGAAGCTTAGTCTGTCATACTTTGGACATGTTGAAAGGAGGGATCAGTCCTTGGAGAGGGATGTCATGCTTGGGGGAGTGGAGGGACAGCACAAGAGAGGAAGACCTTTGATGAGATGGATTGATTCAGTGACTGGGGTCATGGGGATAAGTTGTGTCAGAGGCAATAAGATTGGAAGAGAATAGAGCAGAGTATAAGGCCATTGTGCATAGGATTGCTATGAGTCACAGGTGTCTCAACAACACAAAACAACAACTATTACAGAAAGTATGGGCTCTATTTCATTCACTGATAGAAATTATTTTCTCTCTCTCCCACTTAATTCGCTTAACTCACTTTATAATGTATGTATTGTTCTAGAATGTTAAGCATCATACGTATGTCTAATAATCCATTCCTTTCATATAGTCCTTCCTTTCATTTATTCCAGTGCAGTGTTCATTCTCCATTTTCCCCCTATTGTCTCTCTCATGTTAATCCTATTTTTTATAACAGCAGTCTTAGGCAGTATTCGTATTTTTGTGACTGAGACCTTTCACTCAGCATAAGGTCTTCCAGTCTCATCCATGCTGTGTAGTATTTTACAAGTTCATTCTTTTTCAATACTGCATAATATTCCACTGTGTGGATGTACCAGTTTTTCTAACCATTTATGTGTTGATGGTCATTTGGGCTATTTCTAGCTCTTTGGTATTGTCAAGAATGTAGCAATAAGCATAGGTGTGCATACATCTGTTTGCATTGCAGCTCTGGTCTCCTTCGGGTATGCTCCCAGTAGTAGGATAATACAGTCAAATGGCATTTCTATTTCCACCTTTTTGAAAAAAGGTAAAACTGCTTTTCGTAACAGTTACAGCATTGTACATTCTAATCAGCAGTGAATGAGAGTTCCAAACTCTCCACATCCTCACTAGCATTTGTTGTTTGCTAACCAATTGAGCTTTGCTATTGCTGTTGGCATGAGATGATATCTCATTGTTGTTTTACTTTGTGTCTCTCTAACAGTTAGGGATTTTTAACAATTCTTCATGTGTTTGCTGTCTGTCTTTCTTCTTTGGTGAAGTATCTATTTGTTCTTGTGAGGCTGTAAATCTTAATGGGAGCAGGCTGCCTCCCATCTTCTCCTGCTGAGTGGCTGGTGGATTCATATTGTTGATCTTTTGATTAGCAGCCCATCACATAACTTGCACATCACCAGAGAATGTAACAATTCTCAGCTCAGTTTCTTAAACTGTGACACTAGGACATTAAAGCAAAGCTTTAGGAGAAAGGAAAGCATTAGGTAATTGGGAATGCTATATTCTATAATATTTTTGACATTTGGAATATATTGTATTGAATTATTTTATTATTTATAAAATTCTCTGTTATTAGGTGGGGGAGAGTTATTGTAGGAACATATAACCCTCAAATCTTTATGCTCTGACATTATAGATATTTAATCTTCTCACCAACACTATTCATTTCAGAATTTCTCTTTGGGTATCTTTGTGTGTGTGGGGGGGTGTGCTCCTATAAGAAGAAACTACAGATTCAGTTCCATTCTGTCTGTGGCTCCCACAAAATATGACTTCAAGGTCATTATCCATCCATAGGCAGCAGGGAAGTAGGAGCTCATGGAGAACTTTGAGATAAAATCTGAAGTAACATCCATCCATCACTTCCACTCCCATTCCATTAATCAGAACTGGTCATGTGACTTCTCTCAAAGGGGGCTGGAAATGTGGTACTTCTGCATCCCAGGAGGAAAGGAAAGAGTTGGTCAAGCACACAGGTTTTTCTTAAGCTCAAAACCCTTATTCCCATCCAGTCCATAAACTGCTCTATGCCTAACATTTGCGCCCTAGCTACTAACAAGAAGAAATGTTAGTGTTAATAATGAAGCAATTTAAGAACATATGTTTTTCTCCCTGAATTATTTACAATTAGCTCAATCAGTTGACATTTGGGACAACGGGTTCCAAATCATTGTGCACAATTATGAAGAAAACACAGGGAAGATACTTTCATGGAAATGGAGAGAAAACCCACATAAATACGTCTAAACACCAACCACACACTCTGCCAAATACTCAAAACCAATTGCAGCTGTGCTGAAGGAAACATAAATCTGCAGAGTGAGATAGGAAATAAAGGAAGGTGGTGAGCTGGATGTCTGAATTAATTGGACCCAGGAGGAATTCATGTGGGAAGGCTAAACTGGATACAGTATTTTTCAACAGCATATAATTTTCCTAATTTTAAAACGTAAAAATTTAGGAAACAGAAAAGCACAAAACATTTTACAAAAACCAACAACATTGCAATCCCTATACCCATCTGGATTCCAAACACTTTGTTTCTGTTAAGATGACAGCAATTACTCTTTTAGTATACACCTTTTCAATATTTTTTTTAAAAAATACACACTTTTCACCCAAAATTTCATGCTATATATTTTTTTAATTCCATTTTAAAAACCTCTCTCAACAATACTGTCTAAATCTTTTCCAGTATCAGGACACGACACCTAACTAGTGCCTTAGTTGTCTAGTGCTACGTAACACAGATACCGTAAATGGATGACTTTAACAAAAATGTGTTCTTTATTGTTTAAGAGCCTAAAAGTCCAACTTCAGAGTGTCAGCTCTAGGGTAAAGCTTGCTTTCTCTGTAAACTCTTGAGGAGTCTTCAGAATCTGTTTTGTGTTATGTGCCATATAGTGAACTTCCACTCATTGCGACCCCGTAAGTAACAGATCTGAACCTTGCCATAACTGCACCGTCCTTAACAGCCCCACCATGCTTAAGCTCATTGTTAACTCACTTTGTCAAAACATCTTGCTGAGGAACTTCTTCTCTTCCACTGATAATCTACCTTTCTCACCACAACAGGCTTTTCCAAAGACTGGACTTTCCTGATAATATGCTTGCAATGTAGTGAGTCGGTTGCTATGGCTTTATGTTGCTTAAAATTACTTTCCTAGACCATTGTTTAGCTAGCTGCCTCAATTAGGTCTGGCCTGCAAGCATCTTAACCTGATTAAGCTGCCTCCAGCCTGACATGGTCCACCCACATCATCAAAAGCTGCGTGAACCTCAGACCAGGAGCTATTTAAGAAGCCTCAGCGAGGGAGGAGGCCGACCAATATGGGAGCAGCAAGATGATGTGATGATTTAGCTGGGCCAAGCTTGCTTGAGGATGGGAAGTTGTGTCTGGACTGAGAAGCACAATAATATTGGTCTGATTTGAGACCGCTGCTAGTTTATTTGGAAGTATTTGACTTAGGATTGCTCTTCAATGGAACCAGAGCCAGAGGCCTTTCCTCAAGCTTGCTGGAGGACTGAAGGATTGTATGATTATTGTCTGTTGTTGCCAACCTGTGATAGCCTGTTAACACTGGCTGGGTTGAGGGATTGTAAAGTTATTGACTATACACTGTTAATTTTTGGCTATGCTAAGTTCTTGTCTTTTGACTTCCCTAGGGACAACACTGACACTAAAGTTAACTCCGCAATAAGGGATATACCTCTAACTTGCTGGTCTGTCTAATACTTCTCTAAATCTGAACATTCACATTGAGACAGACTAGGAAGAAGGATTGGCCATCTACTTCTGAAATAGCAGG
>NW_006399797.1:10151355-10185808 GCF_000299155.1 Elephantulus edwardii | reverse complement strand
TGCATACATGTTGAAAAGGTATGGAGACAGGATGCATCCCTGGCGTACACCCTTCCCAATTTTGAACCATGCAGTGTTACCCTGCTCTGTTAGAGTTCTAATAAATTGTTGTTGTTGTTGTTGTTAGGTGCTGTTTAATCGAGTATGATTCACAGCAACCCTAAGAATAGCCAACATGAACCCTGCACTAGCCTGTGCCATCCTCATCATCTCTGACATACTAGAACTTATTGCTAAAGTTATCTGTTGATCCATCTTGTTGAGGATTTTCCTCTTCTTCTCTTACCCTCTATCTTTCCAAGTGTGATTTCCCTTTATAACGAATAGACTCACCTAGCTGCATGTCCAAAGAATGAAAGAGGAAGCATTCCCATCTTTGCTTTCAAGGAGCACTCTGGCTTTACTTTTCCCAAGACATATCTGTTTGTTCTTTTGGTAGTCCATATTCAGTACTCTTCTTCAGCATCACAGCTTAAAGGCATCAACTCTTTTTCTTTCATCCCTATTCAATTGTCCAGCTATCTGACGCATAATAAGTGACTGGCAAAATCATGATCTAAATCAGGCGCATCTTAATCTTCAAACTGACATCATTGCTCTACAGCGTTTTGGAGAGATCCCTGACAGTGGACTTGCCCAGTACAATACATCTCGTGATTTCCTGACTGTACTTGACTGGTACCAAGAGTGTTGGTTGTTGATCCAAGCGAGATGAAATAATTGACAACTTCAATCTTTCTCCATCTATCATAATACTGACTGCTAGTCCTGTAGTGAATGTTTGTTTTCTTAATGTTAAGATGCAATCCATAATAAAGGCTTTAGTCCTTGATCTTCTGCAGCAAGCATTTCATAACTTCTTCACTTCAAGCAAAGTTGTGTCATTTGCATAATGCAGATTGTTGATTGGTCTTCTTCCAATCCTGATGCCACATTCTTCTTCATAGAGTCCAACTTTGCGAATCATTTGCTCGGTATTCAGAATAAATAGGTATGGAGAAAGGATACAATCCTAGTGCACATCCTTCATTATTTTAAACTGTGCAGTGTTCACTTGCTCCATTCAGACAATCACTTCCTGGTCTAAGTATAAATTCCAGATGAGCACAATTAAGTGTTCTGTGATTCCCATTCTTCTCAACGTCAACCATAATTTAGGATCCACACAGTCAAATGGCGTTGTATAGTCAACAAAATGCAAATACTCATTTTTCTAATATTCTCTGCTTTCAGCCAGTATCTCTCTGACGTCAGCAATGATATCCCTGGTGCCATGGCCTCATCTAAAAACAGATTGCAATTATGGTAATTCTCTGTCAATGTACTGTTCTAGGCATGTCTGAAATTGATCTTTCAGTATTTTGCTTGCATAAGATATTAATGATATTGTTTGATAATTTCCACATTCTGTTTATTCACATTTCTTGGGAATGGGGACAAATATAGAACTCTTCCAGTTAGTCAACCAGGTAGCTGTCTTCCAAATTTCCTGGCATAGACTGGTGAGCACATCCAGGGCTGAATTTATTAGTTGAAATACATCAGTTGGTATCCTCCCAACAGTTCCTGGAGGTTTATTTTTCTGCCAATACCATCAGTGCAGCTCAAACTTCATCTTTCATCACCATCGGTTCTTGTTCACATGATAATTTTTGAAATTTTTCAGTATCAACTGATTCTTTTTGGTACGGTGAGTCTGTGCATTCCTTCCACCTTCTTTTGGTGCTTTCTGAATCATTCAAAGTTGTTTCCATAGTGTCTTTCAGTGTTGCAGCTCAAGGCTTGAATTTGTTTTCACTTCTTTCAGCTTGAGAAATACCAAGCAAGTTCTTCCCTTTTTATTCTTACTCCAGTGCTTTATTCCATGTTAATCATCTTACAGCTATTTGTTTTATTATGCCATGGGATATCATTACATAACTTCTACATTATTCAACACATACTTTTTTTGGAGGGGAACACAGTTTCATTTATGACACTGGCTACACGGTCAGCCATAGTTTGAAATAAATTGAACATAATTTTTCACTATTAAAAAAAGATACATTAACCATCTCTAAGTAACCATCTTTGAACACATCTCTGATTATTTGGCATTCCAAAGTACTGTAATAATGACAAGCGTTTATTGAGAGAGCTCTAGTGGCACAGTACATCGGGAATTGCACTCCTAGCCCAACAGCAGAGTGTTTTTCCTGATTAAAATCTAACCATAGCTCCACGGGAGAAAGATGTGCAATCTCCTCTCATGTGATTTGCAGCCTTGGAAAGCCTGTTGCAGGGTCAACTATGAGTCAATTCTGACTTGATGGCAATGAGTTTGAGCTGGTCATGAGCTTTGGAGGCTTTTTGTTTTGGCTTATTTTAAAAGAATATTTGTCAGTTTTATGATATGTTGTTTTTGTTGTTGTGATGTGCCGTCGAGTTGCCTGCAATTCATAGCGACCCTATGTACAACAGCCCTAAACCCTGCTCTATCCTGTGCCAATCGCATTGCCTCTGACACACCCATCCCGATTACCCAAGTCACTGAATCAATCCACCTCATAGAAGATCTTCTTCTCCTGCACTGTACCTCCACCCTCCTAAGCATGACATCCTTCTCCAAGGAATGGTGTCTCCTTGCAACATGTACAAAGTATGTCAAACAAAGCTTCAGAATCCTTGTCTCCAAGGAGGAGCCTTGTTTAAACCTCTCCAGGACCAATCTGTTCGTTTTCTTGGCAGTCCATGGTATAGTCAATACTCTTCTCCAATATCACAGCTCAAAGGCATCAATTATCTTTCTGTTATCCCTAGTCATTGTCCAGTTCTCTGATGCATAGCATGTGATTGCAAAGACCATGGCCTGTATCAGGCGCACCTTAGTCTCCAGAGTTACACCATTGCTCTTCAGTACTATGGAGAGGTTTCTAAACAGCAGACTTTCCCATTGCAATACATTTTTTAACTTTCTGGCTTCTGGTGCTAAGAATATTGACTGTGGAGCCAAGCAAACAAAAGCTGTTAACAATCTCAATCTCTTCACCATCCATCCTGATGCTGCCAATTGGCCCAGTGGTGAGAATCTTTGTCTTCTTGATACTGAACCTCAATCAATACTGAAGGCTGTAATCCTTGATGATATACTTTCCTAGAATTAAATTTCTTCTCTAGAGTTCTTGGATGTCACAAAACGTGAAGCACTCAGCTCTAATTAAAAGACTGGAGATTTGAGCAAACCCAGAGGTATCCTGGAATAAAGATCTGGTTGTATCCTTCAACACATCAGCCATTGAAAACCCTATGATGCATAGTTCTACTCTGACACACATGGTGTCCCCATGAGATGTCATCAACTCCACAGTCACTGGGAACCAGGGATTCCTCCTGCACGGTGTTGTATTTTGTATCTCAGAACAATGCTGTGATATTAATAGTAGTATTATCGGATTAATTTTTAGGTGAGGAAACAGTTATTTAGAGAGATTAAAGGATTTCCCCCATATAACAGTAAGAGGAAGCTTCAACACTGAGATTTGAACTGAGATTGACTAACTTCACAGCCCATGCTCTAACCACGACGAGAATGCACTGCCCCTGGAGTCCATTTAAATTCTCACTAGCAGATTAACCTCCTAAGGAAATTTGACAGAGTAATGGATGCTGTTTGAGAAAGGGCACATATAATCAGGAGTAATGGTTTATGTGATGGCTTAAAGAAGCGAGAGAGTAGAGTTTTATGAGGGATAATAACTTCTGCCAGGTTGAAATAGAAAATATGAGCTAGTATGTCCAGGGAGGTAAAGTAGATTCAAATGAAGGTCTACAAGCCAAAGTTCAGAAGTTTTTACGAAAATTATTTAAAGAGACAAATGTGCCTGCCCAGAGGTTCAAAGGGGAGTAATGTCAAAACAATGCTTTAAAAAGATATACTTTGTTTCATTCTTTGATTTAGGATACTAGCCTTGGGCTCATGGAATATGATAAGGTCTAGTTTCAGAAGTCCTTTTAGAGACCTTTTTATCATGAGTTTCTTCCAGCTTGACAGTACTCTCTTCAGGAATTTAACATTCTTCATAGAAGCTGTGGAGTCTGAAGGGTGTCTGAAAGGCATGACCTGAGCTATCTGCCCCATTTCCAGTTCCCATGCATACAGCCATTTCTTTGAGTGCATTCCAAATCCCAGATCAAAGTAGGGTAGAAGAGAGTGCTGACAAAAGACAAGATTATTTACCACAGAAATGTGGGGGCAGAGTGTAACTAGTAGTCATGAATACAAGAAGCTCTGCCCTCAGAATAGCTGAGTTCAAATATTGGCCCCATCACTTACTAGCTCAACTCAATTCATGGCCTTTGAGTCAGAACTGACTCACAGCTGACCCTCCATTGAGTTTTCCAAAGGAGATTACTTACATTTCTTCAGTGGAGACACTGATGGATTCTAACATCCAGAGACGTGCTGCATTTGTGTTAACATCTCAACTCCTTACCACCTTCTAAGATTGATGTCTTTTTAGCTGTGGTGTTGACAAAGAATATTGAGCACACTGTGAACTGCCAAAGGAAAGAACAAGGAAGACTTAGAATAAAACTGAAATCCTTAGCAAGAAGAAGGGTGAAACTTCATCTCGCTTATTCTGGACACATCTTCATGGAAAATTAAACCCTGCAAAAAGCCAACACGTGAAGTAAAGCAGAGGGTCTGCAGAAATGAGGGGAAACCCTCTAGGAGATGGATTGACACAGTACACACAAGAATGGCTTCAACAGAACAAAGAGCAATGTTTTATTTTGTTAAAAGCAAGATCACCATGAGTCAGATCCAGTTGACTGCAACTAATGCAAACAAAATTCTGCTCAAGATTATCCAAAAATGATTGGCCACACAGTACATAGAGAACTACCAGAAGTGCAAGCTGAGTTTAAAAGTGGCTCTGGCATTAGGGACGTCATAGCCAATGTCAGATCTTGGCTGTAAGCAGAGAGTGCCTTATATAATGTCTGTCTGTGTTTTATTGATTATTTGACTGTGTGGATCACAACAAATTGTGGGTGACATTGGGAAGCCTGGAAATCCCAGAATGTCCGATTGTGTTCATGCAAAACCTACATTTGTAACTCACTTCTTTAAGCCATTGTGTAAAAGGAAACAGTGCATGGGTCAAAATCAGGAAAGGAGTGTGCAGAGATATGTCCTGCCTCCATACCTATATTCAGAATCTATATTCAGAACAGATCTTTAAGGAGGCTGGGTTTATGAGGAGGAATATGGTATCAGGATTGGAGGAAGACTCATCAACAACCGGTGTTATGCAAAGACACAACTTTGCTTATCAAAACATTTGCTGCAGAAAGTTAAAGATTTCAGTCTTCAATATGGATTGAAGCTCAACATCAAGCAAACAAAGATTCTTACCACTGGATAAATTGACACCACCACCATAGGTGGAGAAGAGATTAAGCTTGTTAACAATTTCAGCTTGCTCAGTTCCACAATTAACACTCTTGGCACTAGCAATCAGAAAATCAGAAGACAAATTGGATTAGGAAAATCTGCTGTCAGGAACCTCTCCAGAGTTTTAAAGAGCAACAATGTCAGTCTGGAGACTAAGGTGTGCCTGATCCAGGCCATGATCTTTGGCATTATTTGTTGCGCATCAGAGCGCTGATCAATAAATATGGATGACAGAAGAAGAATCGATGCCTTTGAGTTGTGGTACTGGAGAAGAGTCTTGAACATACCATGGACTGCGAAGAGAGCACTCAGGTCTATTCTGGAGAGAGGGAAATCAGGCTGCTCCTTGGAAGCAAGGCTTTTGAAACTCCACCCAACATTCTTTGTGCATATGGCCAGGAGCAGCCAGTCCTTGGAGAAGGACATGATACTTGGAAGGGCGGAGGGTCAGTTCAAGAGAGGAAGACTCCAGCTGAGTTGATTTACACAGTATCTGGGGTAATGAAGACAGGTTGTCAGACAAGGTGAGATTGGATCAAGATAGGGTAGGGTTCAGAGCTATTGTGCATAGAGTTGCTATGATTGGCAGGCAACTCGATGACACATAACAACTTACAAGCCACATGGCCTTCAGAAAATTACTTATCCTTTCTGTATCTGAGATTCCTCAAGTAGAAAATGGGATTGTGATAATACTTACTTTGTAAGGTCAAATAAGTTGATAAGTAAGGGTCTATTGGAATACATGAAGAGGAGGTAATTTTGAAAAGAGTGGGTAATGAAACATGAGTGATGCAACTAACGAGCTGATACAGAACATACTTAAGGGAATGAAGGAGGGATCTAGAGGGGGTATAAAGGGTGAGTGAAAGGCCAGTTTCTTCGTAAACTTGCACGCAAATCACAATTTAAAAAATCAAATGGGAAAAAATGAACCAAAATAACATCTCAAATCCTGCCTCAAGGTTTTCAAATTTGCTTTTGCCTCTCTCTGAAATGTTTTTCACTCAGAAATTCAGGCAAAACTTACTTTTACCCAAACTTTCTTCTGCAAATCTTTGACCATCGTCACTATCAGAAAACCACATATTTTGCCACTATGCTATTTAAAAGTCTAATCCCCGTGATGTGTCACACCCTCTTCCTTTCTTTGTTTTTTCATTGTTGTTGTTGTTATGTGCTGTCACTTGCCCTATATCCTGCTTTATCCTGTGGCCAACCTTATTGTCTCTGACACACCTACCCCCATCTACTCCCGTTACCTCATCACTGAATCAATCCATCTCATCAAGGGTCTTCTCCTGTGCTGTCCCTCCACCCTCCCAAGCATGATGTCCCTCTCCCAGGACTGGTCCCTCCTTGCAACTTGTCCAAAGTATGTCAGAAAAAGCTTCAGAATCCTTGCCTCTAAGGAACATCCTAGTCTCACCCTCTCTAGGGTGAACTTGTTTGTTCTCCTAGCAGTCTGTGGTATATTTAATACACTTCTCCAGGACTACAGCTCAAAGGCATCAATTCTCCTTCTATCATCCATAGTCATTGTCCAGCTTTCTGATGCATAACAAGTAATTGCAATGACTACTGCCTGGATCAGGCACACCTTTTTCTCCAGACTAACATTGTTGCTCTTCAGTACTCTGTAGAGGTCTCTGACAACAGACTTTCCCAGTGCTATTCATCTTTTCATTTCCTGGCTGCTGGTACCATGAGTGTTGATTGTGGAGCCAAGCAAACTGAACTTGTTCCAATAAACTACAGAATTTACTTATTTCAATAAAATCATTTAAAAGCAAGATCAAATAAATTGAAATAGGTGGAGTCTTTAGATTGGTTCTTATTGTGTAGAATTGAGCTATTTTTATCTCTCCAAGATAAAGGAAAATATCTTGAGAATTTCTTAGGTGCCCCTCTAACTCTAGCTCTTTTGACACAATTGCTATTTTTGCTGTTTGTTGGGTGCTGTCAAATATGACACATACCTATGAACAGCCAACCTGAACCCTTCCTTATCCTGTGTCATCCTCGTCATTTCTGACACACAAGAACCCATTGCTGAAGCCACAAGGTCAATCCATCTTGTTGAGGGTCTTTGCCGACCCTCCATCTTTCCAAGTATGGTGTCCCTTTTCTAGGGACAGCCTTACCTAGGTACATGTCCAGAGTATGCAAGACAAAGCTTCTCCATCTTTACTTCCAAGGATCACTCTAGCTTCACTTTTTCCAAGGTCTATCTGCTTGGGTTTTTTGCAGCCCATGGGATATTCAGACACAGCAGATCTTCAATGATTGTGTACAGATTCAAACTGGAGATCTAACTCTTCTTAAGTCAGATAATTCTTTGTTCACCTGTTGACTGAACATTCTAACCTTAGAGCACACAGTCACACACAGACTATCTCTAAAGCATTAGACTCCTTTGTCCTTCTGAACTTTCTGGACAGTTACCAAGGCAATATTATTACTTTATGAGCAACACAGAGCAATTTTAGGCCAGTCTTTGTCCTCATCACCTTTTTGGAATGTGCCTCAATGCCTGCCTTCTCTTATTAAGTTTGTGTTTTTTTTTAAATTGCTTCTTGTGCATCTGAAAGTTGCATAATGAATAGGATGACAGAAAAAAATTGGATACCTTTGAATTGTGATGTTGAGGAAGAGTACTGAATATCCTATGAATGGTAAAAGAAGCAGACACATCTGTCTTAGGGGAAGTGCAGCGAGGATGCTCCTGAAAGGCAAGGATTTGTCAGCAGGGACCAATCCTTGGAAAAAGACAGCATGCTTGGAAAGGTGAAGGGTCAGAGGAAGAGAAGACCCTGACACAGTAACTGTAACAACGTCAGAGATCTTGAAGACACCGCAGGATAAGGCCAAGTTCAGATCTGTTGTTCACAGAGTTACTGTGAGTCATAGTCCTTAGACAGCATCTAACATCAACATGACATCTCTTTATACACACTTGCACACATAGATACCCTCTGTCCTCTTTCCCTTCTTTTCCATCCCTTGACCTCTTACCCTGGTGGTCACAAAAAAGGTGAGTAGGAGCTAAAGGTTTTCTGTCTGTGTTTCACACTTTAGTCATAAATGATCAGATTAAATTCATCATAACCGAAACTTAATATCATCTACATGCAGAGTCATGTCCACGAAAGGACACAGAAACTGTGTTAAAAACAAACAAACAAACAAAAAAGAAAACCAACTACTCTAAAACCTCCATCTACTGGCCTAGTGGCAAGGAGTTGTGCTGCCAACCCAAAGACAGGCTGTTCGGATCCACCTCCTGCTCCTTGGGAGGAAGATGGGCAAACTCCTCCTGTGAGATTTACTTTACAGTCTCTGAAAACCTGCTGGAGGTTCAGTTCTGGATCCCTGGCACATAACAACACATTAAGCTTTGGCAGCAGGGAGTTGCTGCTAATTCAAAGGCAGCGCCTCTCTGAATGCTTGAATCCACCTGCAGAGAGAAATCTCAAGTGTAACAGCTAGGAGTTGGTTCTGACGCCACAACAATGAAAGCTTTTTTTACCATCTCAGGTATCATTGATTGGGTAGCATAGTTGATCAAGCATAATTGAAATGAGTTTTACACTCAAAATAACCAATACAATTATCTTGAGCCAATTAATTAATTAAGCCAATGAATTAAATCCTAAAATGAAGTGATCATTAAAAAGTGCACAGCCATTCTGCTACACGGTGGGTTAAATAGAGCTGGGAAGGAATTCCTATGGACAACATTGTTTCTATGGGAAAATACACTCAGAATTCCAAATAGCCACTTATCCACTAACGTTTGGAATATGGCCCATTAGTAAATTGGAGGAGCAACTAAAAATACTAACTATTGCTTATATATTTTTATCAATGCATTAAAGCACATTCTTTGGTTTTATCTTGATAAATTGAAGCAAATAGATGAAGGGAAAAGCTGTCTTCTTTCACAGTCCCTTTCTAGACTTTTCTATAAAAGTTGCTTTCCTGGCCTTTGAAGCACAATTAAAAGAAGGCTTGTGGATTTTCTGCAAAGCAAAGACCTGGCTATTTTATTTAGTTTAATGTGCACATGATCAATTATTTTGAGACAGTAGACAAACAAAATCATTCATATCGCTGGCAGGTTTGCACAAATGATTTCACAAGGGTAAATCACTTTCAGGTTACATAGGACAGACACACACAGTATATGTGAGAACGTTTGGAAAATATTTGGAGCGCGCTCTCTCTCTTTTTTTTTCCAAAGGCACACGCCATGTGTGGAATTAACTGGGATCTGTTTCTTTGATTATTTCTGTATTACCCACACAGTAATGTTGGGTTCTTACACAGTGCAGTGTAAAGTTTATATGCTTTCAAAGTCCCTTTTCCTTTCAGATGAATTTTTTTTTAAAAGGACACAATATTTTTCCTTGACTATCTGAAGCCAGGTCTGCTGTGGTTTTACACAGAAGAACTGAATAAAGAAGAATGAAGGTTGTGGTAATATTTTTATGTTAATGATCTGTTAAAACTAATTTTTTAAAGAAAATGTTTTAATTGTTATTTTAATAAAAGTTTACAGAAAAGTTAGATATTCATTACTTCATTGTTACACATTTTTACCCCCCTACCGCCTCTCCCAGTTTACTTTTTTTTGGTTTTTTCCATATTCATTCATTGTTGTACAATTACCTCCCTCGCCCCTTGAAACTCATTTTAAAGGAAAGGCACAAATGAGAGAGTAAAGCTGCAGTCCACAAAACGGAAAAGGCCCAGGAGGGGTCAGAAGCCCTGAGCTGTGGCCCTCACTCCTGAGCTTCATTGCCCTTGTCTGCTGTGAGAAGCAAGTGGTGCTGCTAAATACAGTTGTGCTAAAGGCAGCTCCTTTCCGGCAGTTCAAATCCACCAGCGGCTCTGAAAGAAAGACAGACAATCTCCCCAATGAGAGCTACAGCCTCCAAAAACCCACAGGAGGATCAGCTATGAACTGGTTTCAATTTGAAGCCAATGAATAGAAGTTTGGGGATTTTCTTTTTAGGGGCTTGCTGTCCATGACTGGAGGTCTATTTCCAGCTCTATGTTTTGTTGCTGTGGGAAGTAAAGATTCTGGGGACACATCTTTCTAAAAGTCTTTCCACCAATGCTGCTTCTGTGGGGAGCAAAGAGAGATTAACACTATCACAGTAAGTTTTTTTCAGCTCACAGCGATTTAAAGGTGTTTCAACTTTTAAAATAATAAGCTAGTTCTCCATGTGTGAGGTTTTGGTACAGTTGATAAAAGTGATTCATGTTCTCCTGTCTCTTTCTCTGCATTCAGTCTCAGTGTACGTGTGTGTGTTTGTCAGTGTGTCTTTCTTTTTCTGGCTTTGTCTCTCTTTCTCTTTGCCTGTGAGAGGTAGTGGCTTTGGCACAGGGATCCTGCTCTTTGTGTCAGGGACTAACAAAGGGAAATCCCCACGTGCTGGAAGCTCTCAGCTCCAGAAACCGGACGTTTCTGGAAGCTGAAGTACTGCTGGGGTGAGCCAAGAAGCCACTTGTGATTCCAGCCAATTGTCCCCAGTCCAGACCATTCAGAGGAAAGGGCTGTCTCCTGCCTCCAGCTGCCAAAACGTAGGAGGTGCAGCACCTGCTTAGGAAAGCCCCAGTCAGAGGCGAACAACTGCTAAGGAGGTTATCATGCATGACCCATTGGCAAAACTGCCCCTTTCTTATCTTGTAATGAATGCGTTCTCAGGCATTTCAAAGTCTGATCACTTGAGAATTGCTTTAATACATTTCATTTCTGCCACTTGAATGCTTCTTGATTTTTAAAACTCATGTCTCCACCTGATGATATTAAGTGAGGGGGAAGGGCGGAATAAGATGAGGGATGGGGAAAGAGTGGAGTTGGGGGTACACTAGTGGAATGGAGATAAGGGGTGGATGGGATAGAAAGGGGATGGGTGAAGTTGAATGAATGAATGAATGAATGAATAAATGAGTATGCAACCAAAGAAAGAATAAGTGGGTTAACAAGATAGCAGTCAAACAAGCAAGTTTTTTATTGAGAGTCTGTTAGCACTCAACACCTAGCAAGGGAACCTCTGATGGTCCAGTCCATAGGGGATTGTCCTGCTAACTCAAAGATGGCCTTCTCTGGTGGTTTGAATCCATCAGTGACTCTGTGGGAGAAATATAGGCAATTACCTCAAAAAAAACAGGGGGGTTGGTACAACCACTCTGGAAGGCAGTTTGGCATTTCCCCAAAAAAGCTGAATATTAGAGACACCATATGACCTAACTACTATTCCACTGCTTGGATTATACTAGAAGAGAATGAGAACTGAGGTACAAACAGAGACTTCTACACCAATGTTCATAGCAGCGTTATTCACCATCGCAAGGACAAGGAAACAGTCCAGATGTCCAACCACAATCGAATGGATTGAGAAATTATGGTACATTCACACAATGGAATGCTATTCAGAATGCAGGAGCAATGATTTTATAAATCATCACCTAACTTGGGAGGGACTGGAGAGCATTATGCTAAGAGAACTAACTCAGTCCCATCAGGACAAATATTGTATAAGACCATTATTATAGAAATAGAAAGATAACTAGTAAAATGAGTATGAGGATCCAAGGGCAGGGAAGGTGGGAGCAGAGAGGGGTGAGGATGGGGGTAGGACGGTGAGAAAGTGTTAATTATAAGGTCTTACAGTATGGGTGGAAGAAGTGGTGGGTAAAGGAAATGGGCAAGATTCATATGAAAAACAATGTATACAAACTTGGTAAGTAAACCAGTGTAAAATAAAAATTTTATTTAAAAACAAACCAAAAACGTGCTGCAAGGCCAGCTATGAGGCAGTTCCAACAGCAATGACTTTTTGAGTTGACTGCCTGCTGGGAGCCAGGTGACAGACTCCAGACACATGGCTGTGGACAACACCGCAAGGCCCCAGCTTCAGGAAAGTTATAGTCCAAGAAGGGATGAGAGCAAACAAATAAGAAAAGTCGTACTTTAATCATTACAATCATGACACGAATCAAGTGAAGAAATACAAGAGGCCCTGACCTCGTCCAGACTGCGAGGAGGGTAGTGTTCAAGAACTCTGGTGTATTTACCCTCTTTTCCAAATAGAAATATAAAAATAAATTCTACTGCAAGATGGTATATGTTTTTCCCACATGAAACCCAAGCACACATCCTGCTGTGCCCCGCCCTCCACCCCCACACAGGCAGCTCCCTCCAGAGTCTGAGGAGCAGCCTGGGTGTTCTCTGCCTCTTGCTTCATTCTGGGAGCTCAGCAGCCTGGCCTCGCCTCGCGTGGCTCAGGACCGCTGTGCAGCGCCACCTAGAGTCTGACTGACACATTACTATAGTCGAAGAAGAATATTTTTTAAAAATCGGCTGTGTTTGGTGAAGTTGGAACCGACTCATGGCTGACCCTTTAGCACGTTTTCTGAGGCAGTAAATTGCATGTGAAGAGATGACTCATCTTTCTCTCATAGATTAGTTGATGGGTCCAAGCCATGTGACTGTGGGTTGGCCGACAATCTCCTTATCACTCAGCCACAAGGGCTCCCCTTTCAAAACCCAATTTAATTTTTTAAAAGTCAAAAAACAAGGGAATGAACGAAGCTGCAAACAAAATTTTCTATTCGCTTTCCTTGGCATGCAGAGTGAACCAAAAAAAGGCTTCAAGTTTTCTAGGAAGTATGATTTTTGCTAGGCATTTCCCAAGATTCGTGTTGCAAAGCTGCCAAGTAGAATTCTAGGCAATGAATTGAAAGTAGCAAGTCTCACAGTCACATCCAAAACGCTCTTAATCCAAATCTTAGAACTAGAAGGTTCCAAGTTTATGTCTTACAGTTAAATAGCTTTTGCCTTGTTTTTGCTAAGGACTATCTGGTAAATTACTGAACAGTATGCATTACAGAAATACTTATGGCATCAAGACGTAATCAACTGCTGTCATTTGGGGTGGGCTGACTTTGCAAACATTAAAAAAAATGAAAATACACATGGAGTTTGGCATTTAAAAATAACCTAAAGACAAAATATCCAGCTCTATGATACCACATTTCAATTAACAGGAGAGGAATGGTTGACTACAGTTATATATTTTACCGTATCATCCCATATAGAAAGAAAAAGATGAAACTTATTCTGCTTTGCACTGAACATCTCCTTTCTCTCCCAAAAACTTGTCCCAAAGAAGGAAGGCATTCAGGTAAAGAAACTCACATTCACTTTTCCATTCATTCATTTTCTTTAACTAACCATTAATATTGATTTAGAGATGAAGGAAGACTGTGTCCCCAAGATGACTAAGGTCTATTTGATATATGTCAACCGTGAATTCCAAGAGAGTGGCTATGCTATAGAGTGTGATAAACTTCCTTTAGGAATAAAGAGATGCACAAGAAAGAGTAAATATCTATTAGAGTCTCTTGACCAATTTGGAGGTGTCAGAGAAGGCTTCTCTGTTCGTGTTTTCATATATTTATGTACCAAATGCTTAGAAAACTAAAAGAAACAAAAAGTTGTTTACAAACAGATAAAAGTTGTCAGACCTAGTGATGTAGTGTTTAAAGTACTTAGCTATTAACCAGTCAGTAATTCAAACTAACCAGCCACTCCTTAGGAGGAAGATGGGGCATTCTATTTCCATAAAGATATATTATTGTTAAGTGGAATTGAATCCATTCTAATTCACTTTGATCCCATGAATGACAGAGAAACACTACCCTGAACCATCTTCATAACTGTGTTTGTACCGTGTCTGAGCCCATTGTTGGGGCTATTGTGTCACTCCAGCTCATTTAGAATCTTCCTTCTTTTTCTCTGACCCTCTACTTTTCCAACACTATGTCCTCCAGGAATTGTTTCCTCCAGAGAACATGTCAAAATAGGCTAGACATTGTAGCAACGATGACAAAGCTCAACAGGGTAGAAAACAACAAATGCTACTGAGGATGTGGAGAGATTCGAACTCTCATTCACTGCTGGTGGGAATGCAAAACGGTACAACCACTATGGAAGGTGGTTTGGCACTCTCTTAAAAAGTTAGAAATAGAAATGCTATTTGACTCAGATATTCCACTAATGGGAATATACCCTAAAGAAATCAGAGCTGTGATGCAAATAGATGTATGCGCACTCATGTTTATTGCTGCATTGTTCACAATAGTGAAAAGATGGAAGCAGCCCAAATGCCTATCAACAAGTGAATGGGTAGAAAAACAGTAGTGCATCCACACAATGGAATATTATGCTGCATTGAAAACTTATGAACTTCTAAAACACTACACAGCATGGATGAGTCTGGAAGATATTGTTCTGAGATAAAGATGTCACAAATACTACAAAAAAGGGCCAATACTGCATAATACTGCTGTCACAAAAGGACCAATACTGCACAACACTGCTGTTATAATATAGGATTGACATGGTGGGGTAAAGGGGGAGCAGGAAAACAGTGGCTAGATAATGAACACTGCACTGGAACACATGAGGGTAGCACTGTCTGAAAGAAATGTATGATTAGGCATTATACATATAACAACTGAAACAAGAGGTGCATTACAAGGAGAACTAGGAGAGGGGGTAAAGGGGAGGAAGGAGGAAAGTGTGCAATCATGAATAAATGAAAACCCCCAAAACCAAAGACCTTTGGCTTCAGGCAGAAACAAGAACATGTTTTATATTGTCTGTTCCAGAAAAGGTAAGCTTTTAAAACAAACAAACACACAAAAAATTCCTCTTCTCCATAGATGTCTCATCACTAATAGCCAAATGATTATCAATTATGTGTTCTTTTTAAAATATACGGAGGAGGGAAAAGTTAGGAAATACCTTCACTGGCTTTCACCATCCTTATTGCCCTATTTCACAGTTTTCTGAAAATGATTCTGTGCAGTGGGCGACTCATTAACTAAATATCCTGCACTTGATTGCTCTTGTCTCCATTATTGGAATATACTGACTTGTCTGGTCTCTCTGAATTTCAGAATAGCTGTCTTCCACCCTTGGTACCACAATGATTAACAGTCTCACTTCTAACTGTAAAATTCAGGGGCTTGAACTCACTCAGAGCTTCACAGAAGGAAGATGTGGCACATGGTTCTCATAAAGATATACCTCAGTGCTTCTGGGTCTGAATCAGCTCATAGCTGATCCCTCAGTTGCTTTTTAGAAACTGTAAATCACATTAAATGAGATTGTCCACCTTTCTCTCTAGAGCAGCTGATGACTTTGACCCACCCACCTTTGAGCTAGCTGTGCAACTTCCTAGGAGTAGGTCACGAGAGCTCTTAAAAGAGACTGAAAACCAGAAATTGAAAATATAATGGAATATTTTACTTAGATTTAAAGGATTACTACAGTCTAGGAAATCCCATAGGGAAGTTTTATTCTGACCTGTAAGGTTAGACTCAATTTTATGTCAGTGAATTCAGTTTTGGGGTATGCCATCCAGGAGACATCATTAAAATGGTTGGTCCTTGGAGAGGGACGTCAAGCTTGGGAGGGTGGAGGGACAGTGCAGGAGAGGAAGACCCTCTATGAGATGGATTGATTCAGTGACTGAGGTAATGGGGGTAGATGTGTCAGATTGGCACAGGACAGAGCAGGGTTTAGGACTGTTGTACATAGGGTCGTTATGAGTTGCAGGCAACTCAATGGCACATAACAACAACAATTCTGCTCTGGACTAAGACAGACAAAGGAGTTGATAAAAAACATACAGAAGAAAAGGAGAAAGAATGTTTCTATTATCAGATGCCATTGAGTTAATTACAATTCCTAGTGACGCTATGTAGGTTTAATGGTAAGGAGCTGTGCCGCCACAACAAAGGCAGGGGGTTCAAATCCCCCTGCTACTCCACAGGAGAAGGACATGCAGTCTTCCTACCTGTGATTTACTCCCTCTGAAAATCTGCTGGAGCATCAGCTACGAATCACTTCTGCCTCAACAGTACATAACAACAGTGACCCTATGTATCAATCACATACCATCTTCACAATCATTGCTATGTTTGAGCGCATTGTTGCAGCTGTGGTAATCATGCTCATTGAAGATCTTCTTTATGATTGACCCTCTAACACACCACTAAGATGTCTTTCTCTAGGAACTGGTATCCCTGATAATTTGTCCAAAGCACACGAGAAAAAGCATCCCCACCTTCTCTTCTGAGATACATTCCGACTATACTTTTTCCCAACTGATGTGTTTGTTCTTCTGGGCAGTTATGATACATTCAGTATTTTCCACTAATTCCATAATTCAAAGGCATTAATTCTTCCTTTGCCTCCCTTACTCTTTGTCCAGTTTTTGCCTATATAAGGAGGTGATTAAAAATACCATGACCTGAGTGATCCACACATTAGTGTTCAAAGTTACATCCTTCCTCTTTAACACTTTAAAAAAGACTTTAGTGGTAGATATGTCCCATGTGAGATGCCATTTCACTTCTTGACTGATGTTGTCATGGGTGTTGATTGTGGATCCAGATAAAATAAAGTTCTGCTCTTGACAACTTCAATCTTCTCTATTTACCGTGATGTTGCTTGTTAATCTGATGAGCAAAGTTTTTGTTTTATGTTGAAGTGTGATCTATTCTAAAAATTAATATACAGAAAAAAAATATTTGTTCTTCATCAGTATGTAGTTCGATCTTACTCAGTAAAAACGCTCTAGTCAGGGAGTTCTGACGGCCTAGAGGCAAGAAGTGCACTGCAATCCCAGAGGCACATGGTTCAAATCCACCAGATTCTCTCCTTGAGAAAGGGGGCAATCTCCTCCTGTACCAGTCAGATCCAATTTGACGGTACACACACACACAAAATAATAAAAAATTTTTAAAAGTGCTCTAGTCCTCTCTAAGCAAACAAGTATGAAAATATAGAATTACATATTGCACTTATACAATCTAATAAATTCTCTAGAAAGGTAAACGCTTTGTTAAGGATTTAAAAAAAAACATTTTTAAAACCTCAGAATTAAACAATCTTGGTAAAAATCCTCTTATATAGGGAGTAATAATGGGCTTGAGCATATCAGAAATGGTCAGGATAGCAGGATAGGGCAAATTTCAGATTTGTTGTTCATAGGTTCTCTGTGAGTCATAATTGACTAGGTGGCACCTAACAGTAACCTGTGGAGTAATGCAATAACCCGTTTTAGAGTACCATCATGGGTTTCAGAGGACTTTAACAGGAAATAAATAGAAGAATATTATTTGCTTGGAGATATCTAGACTGAAAGAATAATGTCTCTCTTTCTCTCCCCCCACCCCTTAAGTGTGGAACCTCTCTGTCTAGACTAGCTTCATAACCTGGTCAGAAAGTAAATGAATTAAAAAGTTCCATAATCCTTTATTCCTCAAGATCTGGAATAAATATTTGTCAAGCTCAGTCCATACAGGGCATAATGTAATCGCCAACCCTCGATCTTAAAGTTAGATAGATTTTTGAGATTGCATCTAGTGCCTTCAGCTTCAGGGTGTGAGGATAATGGGATGGTATGCACAAAGCCTCACAGAGGTCCTGGTGGATAGTAAGAGCGAAACAGCTGCCACGTAGTCAACTCTGACGCACGGCAACCTCGTGGGTAGGTGTACAACTGTGTCCTGCAGTGGCCTACTTTGTAGAACATATTCCCAGCTCTCTCTTTAGAGTCACCTCTAGAAGGACCCTGGGAACCTGCTGTTAATGAGCCACACTACCAACCCAAAGGCTACGTGGTTCAATTCCAATCCACAAGCTGCTCCTTGGGAGTAATTTACTGTCACTCAAAACTCACTGGAGGGTCAGCTATGACTTGGTTCCAAATGAAGGGTACATAGCAACAACCAGGAGGATTCAAATTTCCAAAGTTTCAATTAGTAGTCAAGTAAGTAAACCACTGGCACCACCCAGGGATGCTAAGCGTATACTAAATCCTTGATATGTTCCTATTGCTCTATTTTTTCTCTCAAGTAGTGCAATCTTCATTTCAGGGGCTCACAAAATTATAAGAGAACTTTGAAATAACTTTTCACTCTGCAGTGGGACTCCCAGAACTGTACTTAGGGAGAGCAGCACTTCGAGAGCCAAACAGGAAGCTGGAAAACCAATTTGCAGATTATCTGTCTATAGTTTTAACCTATTCCCAGGCAATTTGCTGTTAGAAAAAATTATGGCCCTGTAGTTATCATGTGCCAGACACTGTCCTGAACTTTATATCCACTTAGCTCATTTAGTACAGACAGCAACAAAACAGTCTCACTGTCAACACTTAACCCCGAGCGGAGTCCTGAAGATTCACATTGAAACACTGTGTCCAAATCCATCAGCGACAGCTTAGGAGAGGCTCCTCCAATCCCACCAATCTTTTAGGGGTGGAATCATATGTCCCTAAATATATGTTGAAATCCTAGCATCTGTATATTGTTTGGGAGCAGGCAATTTTTTGTTATGTCAATGAAAAATGGAGTGGATTCCTAAACCAAATTACTTCTGAGTTATAAAAAATTAGATTAGATGCAGAGATAGGCATACATGTGCTGTTGTGATGTGCTATTAGATCACCTGTGACTCACGGCAACTCTATAAACAATAGAATAAGACCTTCATCTGTGCTGCACCACCCTTACTGATCTTGGCTATGCTTGAGCACATTGCTACAGTCACTGTGCCGACCTATCTCACTGAGGGTCTTCCTCTTTCACTGACCCTCCACCTTTCCCGGCATGCCCATAGCATATGAGAGGAAGTTTCACTATTCTCAATTTGTCAGTCGGCCATACTGCAATTGGTCTGCATGTTTTTGTGATGCTGGAAGCGACACCACTGGTATTTCAAATAAGAGCAGGGCCACCCATGGTGGACAGGTTTCAGCAGAATTTCTATACTAAGAAAGACTAAGACAGACTAAGAATCAGGACTAGTTATCAACTTCTGAAATAACAGGGCTCTGAAAACCTATGGATAGACACATGTGGGGAAAGATAGATACCATAAGGAATTGTAGATAAGCTAAAAGAACCAAGGGGCCTTCAGGGATTCCAAAAAAGAAGGAAATATCATGGTCCAGACTTGACTGGACT
Organism: Elephantulus edwardii; assembly: GCF_000299155.1. Taxonomy (NCBI): domain Eukaryota; kingdom Metazoa; phylum Chordata; class Mammalia; order Macroscelidea; family Macroscelididae; genus Elephantulus; species Elephantulus edwardii. The sequence goes on along the minus strand of NW_006399797.1, from coordinate 10,166,319 downwards.
TTCAGCTTCTAGGGCCAAAGGATTAAATTCCAGTATATAATAGTCCTATTTGTGTATGGAAGCACTAGGTTCCAGAGAAACATCACCTAGCCACCTCTTTGAGTCTTAGAAAGCACCTCTATAACCTTCTCCTTCACATGGTTCTGGCATGCCCAGAGAAATCCACTGTTACCTGTTATTACATACCATTGAGTTAGAACTGACTCATAGCTGGTCTTCCAACAGATTTTGAAGCAATAAATTATATGAGAGGAGATTGTCCATCTTTCTCCTTCAGAGCAGCTGGTGGATTCAGACTTGCACACCTTTGCACTGGCAGAACAATTCCTTTCCATAAAGCTACTAGAATTTCCCATGCAGCTCCACTGCTACATGAGAGTAAGAACAATAGGCTTTCAACACCAGCTTTAAAGCAATGGTTACTGTTGTGCTTCCAGCTGACTTCAGTTCCATGAAAACAGGTCTGAAACTTGCCCTGTTCTGCGCCACACTTGCAATCTCTGCTCTGCTCTTGCCCATAGTTACAGTCACTGTGTCATGCCATCATGTTGAAGGTCTTCCTTTCATTTCTCTGACCCCCCACCTTTCCCAGCATGATGCCCTTTTCCAAGGACTGCCCAGTCCTGGCAACACGCCCAACGTGTATGAGATGACGTTTCACCATCCTGTCCTCTAAGGAGCACCCTGGTACGGCACTTCTCCAAGACAAACGCATTTGGTCTTTAAGCAGTACATGAAATATCTAGTACTCTTTCCTAACACCACCGTTCAAAGACATCCATTCATCTTCTGTCACTCTTATCCATTGTCCAACTTTCAGAAGTGCATAGGCAATTGAAAAGACCATGGCTTGGATCAGGCACACCTTAGTTTCTCAACTGACATCTTTTCTCTGTAGCAATTTGGAGAGGTCTTTGACAGGAGATTCCCTCCATTGCAAGATGTCTTTTGACTTCTTGACTGCTGCTACCATGTGTGTTGATTGGGAATCCAAGCAAAATGAAATCCTTGACAATTTCAATCTCTTCTCTCTCCAGCATGATGTTGCCTAGCGGCCCAGTAGCAATAAATCTTTAAAATGGAATCATACTTTTACATTGAGAAAATCAGCCTCCATCCAGCATGTCTTCTTTGTGTCATTATTCTAAACAAAAGAAATGATTCTTTCTGTCTTGAGTTAAATTTCCAAAGTGTCTCTTCTCAAACCTTAATTCCGTATTGCCTGAAAGGTATGTCTGGTGAGAATGTTGGTGAAGAAAATTTTGTCATTTCTTCATTTTGACAAAACTTTCCTTGTACAATGAATCCTTACCTTGTATTTGAAGAAGGATGCAGCAAAACCCTGTGAATAAGGAGAAATAACACGTATTGTCTCAGATTCTCTGTTGATTGAACATGCTGGGGATATTAATCACCAGGTTTTATTTTCCCAAGAAGATCAGAGCACATCTGGAAATTAAATAAAAATAATAGGAGGATTCAAATCAAACTGACGTTTTCCAGAGAATTCCTTGAGACAATTAATAAGATGCTGCCCAAAGAGGCACAAAGAAACTTTGATTCTGTTCTGTCTAAACAAGCCTTTAAAAATTAGTGTCAAAATTCACTATAGTTTGGTTTGTATTAGCTGTCTTGTCTTAAGGGTTTCCTCACATAAAATGGGAATCTGCCTTCTCTGTGTTTGTTTTATCTGATTTGTTTTTGTCCACACTGAATGGATGAGTGGTTATATCTAAGTGGTCTTTTTGACACTACATAATTCTGACAGCCCAAGTTACTCAGAGCCTGAAGGAAGGATGCTATTTGCTGTGGGAGGCAAGAATGTAAAGACCACATCTCTCTTGAGATATGCTCTGATTAGGTGACTCTCGCCAAAGAGCCAAGGTCAAAATTCATTCTGGATTGAGTTTTCACATGACTAGAAGGAGTCATTGGTTGGATGAAGATCTCCTTTGTTAGCAAGATGGTTGTTAGACGTGCAAAAGAAAAAAAGGAAGTGACTTCAACTTTTTCCTTATCTGTGGAAAGCAATGATTACTCCCCATAGTTTGGTATGGCCAGTTTGTCAGGAATCATGGAGTTGGGCCAAATCTAGACAAGATTAGGGGGAAAGCCAAGTATGGATTTCACAGCCCCTCCCCTCCTCTCCCTTCCTCTTCTCTTGCTGTCTCTCCACTCCCTTCCTTCCTAGCCTTTCCAGGTACCCACAAACCTAGTGAGTTGCTCAATGCTTTGGGTTTCCTAACTTTCTTTGAGCAACTCAGCCTGGTTTGTGAAGTTCTACCTGGTAAACATTTGGTTCCCAAAGTGTGAACATCAAGCCTGGAAGAGCCTGGCAATGACTGTCAGGGTCTTGAAGATGCATATAATTCTCTTTTTCTTACTATACCACGAAGTACGTATTACACGTGAATAACATACATAGATTACCCAAGGGATGTTCTTCACATCCCTTTTTCCATTTAACTCATCATTTTCCCTCTGCCTTCACTCTAGCTATCCTAATCCACTAATTTCCTGCAAGGAAATCTGTTCTCTCACCTCAGGACCTTTGCATATGCTGTTCTCTTTTCTTCAAATAACTACTACATATACCAAACTCTGGCCACTTGCCACTTACGTTTTAATTTTGACTGAATTGCCACATTTCTGAGGAAGTCATCTCTGATCTCCCTGCCAGGACTGAGATGAATGCCCTTCCTCTGTGACCCACACAACTATGTGCTTACTTCCCGTAGAGCACTAAGCAGAGCCTTTGACCTTTTCGTTCTGCCACCTTGTTAACTAGACTAGGGGCTTCTTGCTCCATCTCATGTTCTCAGCACCAAGTTCAGTCAGTATTACAAAATACACTTCCACACATTATAAGAACGCATTGAAACTTTTGTCTTATGAATGTTCTTTTTCTAAAAATTAAATTTTCTTTTAATTGTGATTTTAATGAACGCTTACAGAAGTTAGATTTTCATTCATTCATTGTTGCATATTTTACCTCTTCTTCCTCCCTTCCCCCTTCTCAGTTCACTTTTTTTTACTATTAATTCACTGTTGCACAATTAACTACCTCTCCCCCACACACCCCCCCGAGTCCTCTTTGCAATGCTATTGTTGTCATTGCTATATGCTGCCTGCGACTCATAGCAACTCTAGGTATAATATCCCTGAAGCCTGGCTGTCTTGAGCCAGTCTCACTGACTCCAATACACCTACCCCATTGCCCTAGTCACTGTATCAATCCATCTCATCTGGGTCTTCCTCTCCTGGGCAGTCCTCCCACCCTTCTGAGCATGATGTCCTTCTCCAAGGACTGGTCCCTCCTGACCACATGCCCAAAGTATGTGAGAAGGAATTTCAAGATCCTAGCCTCCAAGGAGAAACTTCGTTTCACCCTCTTCAAGTCAGACCTATTTGTTTTCTTGGCAGTCCTTTGTATATTCAAGACTCTTCTCCAACACCATAACTCAAAGGCATCAATTTTTCTTCTATCATCCTTAGTCATTATCCAGCTCTCTGATGCATAGCAAGTAATTGCAAAGACTACGGACTAAATCAGGCACATCTTAGTCCATAGTCTGACACCATTGCTTCTCAATACTCTGGAGAGATCCCGGACAGCAGATTTTCCTAATGCAATTAATCTTTTTATTTTATGGTTGCTGGTACCAGAAGTGTTGATTGTGGAGCCAAGCAATCTGAAGCTGTTAACAATCTCAATCTCTTCACCATCTACTATGATGCTGCCTCAATAGGCCCAGTGGTGAGAATCTTTGTTTTCTTGATGTTGAGCCTCAGTCCATATTGAGGGCTTCAGTCCTTGAACTTCTGCAGCAAATGCCTCAGGTCCTTCTCAGTTTCAGCAAGCAGGGTTGTGTCATCTGCATAACGTCAATTGTTGGTGAGTCTTCCTTTAATCCTGATGCCACATTCCTCCTCGTAGAGCCCAGCCTCCTGGATTATCTGTCCTGCATATAGATTAAAAATGGTATCTCCGACACACTCTCTTCCTGATTTTGAACCATGCAGTTAGGGAGCTCTGGTCACCTAGTGACAAAGAAGCTATGCTGGAATCCTGGAGGCATGTGGTTTGAGGCCACCAGCTGCTGTGCTGGAGAAGGATGGACAATCTCCTCCTAATGTGATTAGCTGACTCTGAAAACCCACTGGAAGGTCATCTATGGGTTGGTTCCAACTCTATGGTACACAATAACAGTCTTTGCAATGATATACCGAGTATGGGCTGTTGCCATATGTATAATGTCTAGTCATATGAAAAAAATAGGTTCATCCTAGAGAGGGTGAAACCAGGATGGTCCTTGGAGGTGAGGCAAGGATTCTGAAGCTCTGTCTGGCATGCTTTGGGCGTGTTGCATAGAGGGACTTTTCCTTGGATTGATTCAGTGACTGGGGTAATGGGGCTGGGTGTGTCAGAGATGGTGAGATTGGCACAGGATAGGGCAGAGTTTTGGGCTGTTGTACATAGGGTCACTATGAGTCATAGGCAACTCGATGGCGCATAACAACACAACAACAGGATGAACCTGTTTGTTCTTTTAGCAGTCCATGGTATATTCAATATTCTTCTCCATCACCAAAGCTCAAAGGTATCAATTCTCTTTCTATCAGCCCTAGTCATTGTCCAGCTCTCTGATGCATAGCATTTAATTGTGAAGACCATGGCCTGGATCAGGCACACATTAGTCTCCAGACTGACATAGTTTTTCTTCCGTCTCTGGAGAGGTCCTTGACAGCAGACTTTCCCAATGCATTTCATCTCTTGATTTTCTGGCTGCTGGTGCCAAAAGTGTTGATTGTGAAGCCAAGCAAACTGAAGCTGTCAACAATTTCAATCTCTCCATTGTCCCCCATGATGCTGCTAATTGGTCCAGTGGTAAGAATCTTTGTTTTCTTGATGTTAATCTTCAATCCATATTGAAGGCTGCAGTCCTTGACCCTCTGCAGCAAGTACTTCACAACTTTAGAAAAGAAATAACTGTGTATCCACTCATCTGGCACCCAAGGGAGAACCTTTATTAGTCAGACTTGACACAAAGGTAGGGTGTGTGGCGGGGGGCGGGGGGGGGGGCGTGTGGTGAGTCTCTGCCTATTTTTTTTTGGTAGGTTGGCACCACAGTCTTTACCTACTGCATCAGCAGGGCTTCTGTTTCATTAGCATTTACATAGAATCTCTTAGTGCATTTATTCTGGAGATGCTCAGGAAAAAAACAAATGCACCATGTAACTCCAACTGGGAAGCAGGGCACACCAATGTACTGAGTCCCCTTCCACGTGGAGGAAATTCCTGTAAGAATTTGTTTGCGTGCAGCAGAACCCTCTCTTGCACTTTCCCATCCCTACCACTACTACCCATATATAAACTTCCTAAGGGGACCACTTCAGTGTCTTTGGAAAACCCCAGTTCACATGCCAAAAGCAGATTCTCTTCAGGTCCTTCTCAGGATCCTCTTTTCAAGGCTGACACATTTCCATTCAGAGATACTCTTTCCTTCCTCTCCTTCTGCCAATTTTTTTTGTCCAACATACCAATTGTCCTACAATTCTATGACTTCAGACCTTAAGCATTTTACCCAACAGTGGAGAATTCTGTAGAGCACTTTCTGGAACCCTCCATCTAGTAGATTATAATCTACTCCCTTCCCCCACAACCAGCCCACTGGGGCAGTGATTTCCTCAAAGAATTCCAACAAATTAATTAGAAGACACAATTTCCCTTCCTGAAATTATGTTAGCTGTCTTTAATCAAGCTTGCTTTTCCAACTGTTCCCAATTTGATACCTTGCAGTAGTTAAGAGGTGCTATACTCTGAAAGAAGCTAAGCCACTTTCTTACCTTTTATTCTAAGTGCACTCACAGTTATTGATGCTGTTTTAGTGATGAGGGTATGGTTGGTGGAGAGGAAAAGGATTCTTTAACTCCTTTTACTTATCCTATTCATTTCACTGGAGAATTTCTTTCAAACTCAAAGATTAATTTTTAAAATCGGCATGTAAGATTGTTACTGTTATTGTGTACCATCGAGGTAGAACTGACCCATAGCTGATCCTCCAGCAGATTTTCAGAGGCAGTAAATAACAAAAAAGGAGATTGACTATCTTTCTCCCACAGAGAAGTTGATGACATTTGAACCGTGTACCTTTAGATTGGCAGCCCAATTCCTTACTGCTAAGCTGTCAGTTACTGTTGAGTACCATCCAGCAGGTTTTCAGAGACAGTAAATCACACAGAGGGAGATTACCCATCTTTCTCCCCTGGAACAGCTGGTGGACTCAAACTGCGTGCCTTCAGGATTGCAGCACTACATTTTATCACTAGACCACCAGACCTGTCAGAGGCATCTCAAAATCAGTCCTGGAGTTTTCGAATATTAGTCCTTCCTCTTCTCATTTGAATAAGTGTTTAAAGACTATCTCAGTTAGTTGGTGTCAGTGGCAAAAAGTTCCTACACTAATCATAGCTCACATTTGCTTGGTATTTTCAGTACCAAACTTCAGTTTGAAAAGTCAGAAGGTTAAAATTTAAATATGCGATACAGTCATGAGTTGCTTACCATACATTCTGTGAAATAGAATGCTATGTGCATTGGACATTGTGTAAATACCATGGTGGTTGTTGTTAGGTGCCGTTGAGTCAGGTATGACTCATAGTGACTCTATGAACAAAAGATCTGAACCCTGTTCTATCTTGTGCCATCCTCACACTTCCTGACAAAGAGCCCACTGCAGCAGTTACTGTACCAGTCCACGTGGTTGAAGAAGGTCTTCCCCTCCTTTGCCACCCGCCATCCTTCCTAGCATCTTCTCCCTCTCAATATTTACACACTATATTGTTGTTGTTGAGAAGTATGTAAATACCATAGAAGAATCTAATCCTTCTTGCTTTTTTCTGTAAGCATCAAAGACAAGCTTTGTGTTTTCACAGTGATCCTCAATGTGCTGGAAGGGATTCCTTTGTGTCTGGTCCTCTGTCTACATCATTAGCAATTTCCTGTATCTTGGAGAGGTGCCTCTTGACTGGACCCAGCCCTTTATCATCTTGAAGAACTTTTCATTTGTTTTTAAGGATCAGTAAGATTGTCAAGTGTGAAACATATAAGTTGTAAACAAAAGCCTTTGTGTGTTTTCCACCTTTGTTTGTAAAAACACTGTGGCCAGCACAGTGGCAGTAGCATCTGACCTCCATTAACTCCCAGTGGGGGAACAGTTCCCATCTACGGCATCAACACCACAAAACTGGCTCTTTCAAAGTCGGACATGCTCACACCGTCATGTACCTGCTTCTGTTATTTCTAATACCAACCAAGCATCTTGCTGCTCTACTGCCAGGTATGTTTAATCCATTGAAATGACCACACAGAACTTACAGACAATATTCATGATCATAGTGTATAGTAGGGGAGTAACAGGTTGTGTTTTAGGTTGGAAATTATCAAGGAACAGCTCTTCAGTGTGGACAACTTTTCAGGCATGCTCTCAGACCCTTTGATCTTCAGCTTTGCTGGACCTTACCTCAGGGTCATAAGAAAGTGTTACAAAGCCCTTTTGATATTGTTATTGTTAGATGCCAATGAATCAGCTACAACTCACAACAACCTCTACTGAACAACAGATTAATACCTGGTCTTTTGATCCTGCCAATATGGCACATGACCCCACTCTGTAGCCCTTATCAGTGGGCATGGGGAAATGACCTTGGCTCTGGCTTCGTGCAATGTCACTCTCTAGTTCTCCACTTCTGCTGCTGCTGTGGCTGCTGGTGCTGGTCTGATCTTAAACTCCATCTTTCTGTCTCTTCTTTTTTAATGAGAGCAAAATACCCATTTCCTGCCTCTGAACCTGCTCGATGTAAGGCTGGTGGGTTGGCAAACCTGGCAATACCTTCACAGGAGACTACACATTTTATTTGTATGTTCCCATTTCAAAGGTGCTATTTACCTCGTTCACATCTTTAGCATCATGCTTGGAAAGGTGAAGGATCAATGAAGGAGGAAAGATGATCCTCAATGAGATGGATTGATACAAAGTCTGCTCCAGTGGACTCAAATGTGTTGAGGATGATAAGAATGGTGCAGCATAGGAGAGAGCTCAGATCTGTTGTTTATAGGGTCATTATGAGTTGGACTCAGCTTGGTGGCACATAACAATAACAACTCAGTCATGTGGTGAAAGTCAAAGCTTGAGGCTAGTAAGATATTATTGAACAGTCTACTGTATCATAGCATTGTCTGAAAAGCTTGTCTTTCATTTCCAAATCAATGCTTCTTATATGTTTCTTCCTGCTATTATCAGTAAGGGACTTCTGGTGGCCTAGTGGCAAGAAGCTGTGCTGCAATTCTGATGGTGTGTGATTTGAGGCCACCAGCTGCTCTGTGGTATAAGGATGGGTAACCTCCTCCTGTGTGATTAACTGCCCTTGAAAACCCACCAGAGTGTCAGCTCTGCATCAGTTCTGACTGTATGGTATACAACAACAATTATTAGTACCACTGGTTTTACTGTGTTGTGGTTTCTTGATACACTTCATAGTAATATTTTTGAAAGAAAACCAAATGGAGACATAATTCTACAACACTCAAGAGGCATGCAATACAAGGAGTTGGAAATTGTTATCCACAAGTCAAAGCATACACTCTTTCTTACATTTTATGTCGCTTTCTTTACAAAGTTTGAATACATTGTTTTTCACAGAAGATCTTTCCCATTTCCTTCACCCCCGATTCATCCTCACCTCTCTGCTTGTGTAACCCTATGATTAAACCCTGCCCCCCACCCTCATCCCTCTGCTTCCAACACTCCCCCTTGGATCCTCATACTCATTCTATAATAATGGTTTTATACAGTATTTGTCCTTGTGGGACTGAGTTAGTTCACTCAGCATAAGGCTTTCCCGTTCCTCCCAAGTTAGGTAGTAATTTACAAAATCATTGCACCTGTGTGATGCACAGTATTCTATTGTATGAATGTACCATAGCGTCTCAATCCATTCATTGTGGTTGTACATCTGGGTTGTTTCCATCTTCTTGCAATGGTGAGTAAAAAACATACACTCTTAAATGGTAATACTTTAAGGTAGAAAATACAGTATAGAGCATATATAAGCCAAGAACATAAGGGTTTACTATGATTATCAAAACATATATAATGAAAGTTATATAAATATAATAGCATTATATTCTGGAAGTACAATCAGTTTATGTACAAGAGACATGAAATAGACAGTTTGCATGTGGGAAGCTGTTGTGTTCATAATATTCTATCCTCTGATCAAGCCATCTGAACTCTATTCTAGCCTTATGGGACTATGGATTTACAAATGGTTGAACACTATCCAAATGGATGTTATATAGCCCATGACTGCATGAGATAAATAGAAAATATTTCCCAGAAGGCTTTGATGGTTTAAAACATTCTGTTGCATCAAGGAGCTGTGGTGGCCTAGTGGTAAGAAGCTATACTGCAATCCCAGAGATGTGCAGTTTGAATCCACCAGAGGCTCTGCTGGAGAAGAAGGGGCAATCTCCTCCTGTAACAGTCAAATCCAATTTTATGGTACACACACACACACACACATAATAAAATTAATTTTATTTTAAAAATTCTATTATGTCATATATAGAGGAGGATATACTCATAGATATGTATATGTTAAGGTACACATTTACCTCCACAACAGCTCCTTTGTGGTCATGGAATCCATCACAAAAATGTCTGCATTTTCCAAATCCTCTTATATCATTTCAAGCCTTATAGAAACAGACTTGCTCTTGCACATGTACACACACACACACACACACACAGAGGCCCTACCACAAGGATGGTGTCATTATGTCCACATAGTCTGATACCATCATCCAAAACCTTGAGGATCTCAAAGAAAAGATATTTTAGCACTATGCTCCCAACTGGAAAGCCAGAGCAATTCTGTTATTTCAAAGGGGAAAGAGTGAAGAAGGGATAAACACCAGAACCAAAACCAAACCAAAAGAGCCGCATTAAAAAGTTATGTGATGGAGCGGAGTGCTATAAAGTTTTTATTATGACTTGTTTGGAGAGAACTTGCTTTACAAATTCAGTCATCTTCTATTCAAATGCAATGCAATAAAATCTTTTATGGTCTACTGTCACATGCCATGATGTGTAGGGAATGGTTAAGCCCAATCAGATCTTGGAAAGGAATATTGTGTTTGCTCTTCTAGGAATATTTTCCCTTTACAAGAGGGAGCAGTTAACAAAGAAAGAAAATTCTACAGTGTTATAGGGGAAGGAGGATTATCAGAGAATTGCATCAAAGGAGGTATGGGTACAGAAAGAGAAGAGATCTTTTATCTTAAAAGGGAGAGGGGGAAGAAGGGAAGTAAAACTGTCTTCACGTATTTTATAGACAATTAATTTTAGAGTTATTCATTTAAACGTTTTGATAGTAAGCTATAAAGGGCAAGACTCAGTCAATGTTAAGATGTAGAGGCAGATTTGACTCAATAAAAAATCCATTTAATCATGAACTCTTCTCAACCAAGGACTGATGTAGCTCGGGGCTCAGTGAGGTCCCGTGTCTAGAACATCAAGCCAATCTCCACATTACCTCAGAGAATTCCTACAACACATAAACACCAAGCAATTTGGCCCTAGGCTAGCTGACCACTATGACCACCCGGGTTTAGGTGCATATGGGCATCAGAGACTTGTTTAAAATTCCAAATTGGCCACTGAGTACCAATGTAACTCTGAGTATGTATCAAATGGTGATTCATTTTCTAAAGCATAATGCATGAGAATGATTGTATGAAACACAATGTGAATGAAATATAGTGTGAAACACAATTATGTATGAACTTTGTAAGTAAACCGATTTTTAAAAGGTGAGGGACTCAGGAATAGGATTTCCATAATAAAAAAACCCAAACAACCCTGTAAATGTGTTCTTATTGTTTAGTAAATAAAAAATAATTTTTTTTTTACAGTAGTAAATCTCAGAAGTAACCCTGCTCCTTCTTTTTTTTTTACCTCCTAAAAACCCCCCACAAAAACTAACCAAAGAAACTCAGGCCTAGAGCAAAGGATTTTTCTATCAGTACTTCTTCTTTCCTTTGGTCAGATGTTTCCAAATTAAGAGCCACAGTGTGTTGAAAGGTTGTGGAGACATTCCAAAAGAATTAAGGAAATCAAAACTGTCAAATTCTGGACCAATTTTTCATATGTCAACAGTATTAGTGGATTAACGTTTTCCTTCTATTTTATGACTTTTGATGCCCCTTTCCGTCAAGTCATGCCTTTGCCAAAGGCCTCCCTCATCCTCCTTCATTTCCACCTTCTTTGTCCTCCTGGATTCTGTTCTCATAGCACAGATTCCTTCTGAGGGAAAACAAAGGAAAGTTATTCCTATTGATATAGCCCACCTCTTCCTAGTAGGAGAGCCCAAGCAAGCTCTCTGAAGGCATAAGGGATAAGAAAGTTGGAAAACTGCTGAGCTAGCCTCATTATCTCACTCCTTGTTTATCCTCAAACTTGCCAAAAATTGCCCGCGAACAGATTTCCTGCTCCATCATTTAAACTGATTGTCTCTTTCTATTTTCTTGCCAAACTTCATGAGATGGAAGAGTGCAAGTTACGAAGCCCAGGATGAATTTTATCCTTATTAAGTACCTTTCATTCCTCAGAAGCCCCAAAGGCCTGACAATCTATATTTCATGCCCGTCCCCCTCACCACAGAATGTTGGACTGAGCTGTGTAGGGAATGCGCAATAGAACCAGAGGTAAAGTCTATTCAAGGCCGATCATCACTTCCATCATGCATTAGCATTTCTATGACACTCTATATTGGTCAATGTTATATTACCCAGTCTAGACAGGAGAGGAAGGAGTCTTCCTGTGAATGGTATTTCCACGCGTTTTTCTCTCTTTATTCACATTCCTCGTTGGGTTCCCAATTTGGGCCCTAAATTCCCTCTTTGGGTACTAAATTCCCTCTCACATAGAATTCTTCCTATTTCATTCCACCAGAACCACTTTTAAAAGGTTCTATGGGGAGACCATCTGACTTACAAAGTGCAAATCAAGAGGGGAAAGTAGAGTTTTATTTTGTATTTTAATAAATGGAAGAATAGGAAGTAAAACATTAAATGTAACTGCATGTGAGCCTAACAACAAGAACAAACTGACCTCTGCGGAGTTGATTCAGACTCAGAGGGCCTCTATGTGTTAGAAAACAGAATTGCTGCAAAGGTTTTCTTTGCTAGAATCTTAGCAAAAGATCTGCAAGACTTTCTTCCACAGCACCATTGGGTGAGTTTGACCAACCAGTCTTGAAGTTAGCAGCTGAGTACAAAACACTCTCATCTCCTTGGAAATCAGCCTTAAATGAAAAGATAACTCATCTGCCCAGCAGAGAGGAGCATATTAACCATGGAAACAGAAAGACAACTAGTACCCAGAACGTGTGCTAAAAAGACCTCACCTGCTTTACAGTCACGGTATTTACTATTGTACTCATTTCTCAAAACCACCTCAAAAGGTAATAGCTTGAAGCTCAAACTCAGTGCTCTCAAGTCTGAATTGACTCATAATTGACCCTCTGTTTGACTTCAAGGCTGTAAATTGCATGCAAGACTGTCCATTTCTCTCCCAAAGAGTTGCTGATGGTTTCAAATAGCAGGTGAAGACTGACCTTTGGATTCACAATGCAATGCCCTCAAGACTGTGCCACCAAAGCTCCTACAAGAAGTGATTTTTACAGATGTGAAAGAGAAGGACGCTTAGAAAAAGCAACCAAGACTTGTCCAAGGACATGCCAACAAGTTCCTTACGGGATTTGAAGCCACACAGCTCTGACTCCCGAATCTAGTCTCCGAATTCTCCTCTGAAATATTATTTTGGGTATTTCTGCACAAGTGAACATAAAAGCAACGAACATTTCCATTCTAAATGGTTTCTTCTTGTACATCTCTGTTTTGTAAGAGTGTAGCCTTTCTCTAGCAGTGGCTTTGAGGGTGAGTCCTGAAGAACTTAGACTTTTCAATTGTGATACTCCCCTGGAAGCTTAGTGGTAAGGAGTTGCACTGCCAACCCAAAGGTAGGAGGTTGGAATCCACCAGCAGAAAGATAGTCAGTCTCCTCCTGTGTGGTTTTTGTCATGTACTCTCAGTTAGAACCAACCAATAGCTGAGTCTCCAGCAGATTTACAGAGGAAGTAAATCAGATGGGAGGAAATTACCCATTTTCTTCACTGGAGCAGCTTCTGGATTTGAACCATGTGCCTTTGGGTTGGCAGTTAAGTTACCAGAACTCCCTTTCTGTGCATTTTATTGCCTCTGAATACCTGCTGAGGGTGAGCTATGAGTTAGTGCCAACTTGACAGCACACAACCACCTGGTCAGAGATCCTTCATTCCTGTTTTGGTGGGTTGTGTGATTGAACTTGGGGGGCAGAGCATAGCTTCTCGCTGAAAGGGCAGCTGTCTGCTGAGATCACACAGTAACTTGAGTAGGTGTGTTACTTAATACACCAGGAGAAAATGCCCACCCCGAGAGTCTAAAATTGTGGATTTAATAGGCCTCCTGCCGCTGCTCGGCTGCCTTCCAAAGACCCGCTGAATTGCTTCCTTTGCAAGCAGGACCTTCTGCCAGAGTCGTAAGAGGGGACTGCTTCTGTCGATCTAGGGCGAGAGGTGACAGGTGGCCTCTCTGAGATGGTGGGATATTAAAATTGATATTAAAATATTTTTTTTCCAGAGTGAATAGAGACTAGGAAAAGAAAGAAAGGTTGTTTGATACCACACCCTAATACCTCTGTGCCTCTCAAGAAGGTGTGCTGGCTCCCAGCCAGTTTTCCACACTCAGAGAGGATTAATCCTCTAAAGACTCCTTCTGGGAAGACCTTGGCATGAGGGCACACTGGCTATGTCTGAGCTCTGCTCTCCTGCAGGTTCATTTCACTGGGTGTCTGGGACCTCCTCACTCAGTACATTCCCAGCTTTCTAGGAGGAGATGCAAGAAAGCCATCAGGAACACCACTGAGTGCCATTTTTTATAGAGGACATTGAATTCTTTCTCTCTGTGTGTGTATGTGTGTTCTTTAATCAAGAATGGCAAGGAACTGCAAATGATCTAAGACATGGCTATTCAGAAGGCACTCAGTCATTTTATTTTCTACCCCAAGGCATAGAAAAATTCATGTGACGGCCTAGGAGTCACCATCGGGCCAATAGGCAGCATCATGATATACAGAATAGATTGATGTTGTCAATTATTTCATTTTGCTTTGCTCCGCAATCAACACCCTTGGTACCTGCAGTTAAGAAATCAAAAACATGTTGCCTTAGGAACATCTGCTGTCAAGGACCTCTTGAAAGTGCTGAAGAGTAAAGATGTCAGTTTAAAGACTAAGGTGCACCTGATACAAGCCATGATATTTCAATCAATTGTTTACTATTCTTCTGAGAGTTGGGCAATGAATAAATAGGGGAGATAGAAGAAGAACCAATGTCTTTGAGTTGTAATGTTGGGGGAAGAGAGTACTGAATAACTTAAGGACTTCCAAAAGAGCAAACAAATATGTCTTGAAGGAAATATAGTCTGGGTGCTTCTTTGAGGCAAGGATGGTGAAACTTTATCTCACATACTTTAGACATATTGCAGGAGGAGCCAGTCCTTGGAGAAAGACTGGGACAGGACAGCAAGAGGAAGGGAGGAGGGAAAGAAGGAAGGAAGACGCCCAACATGATGGATTGACACAGTGGCTGTCACAATGAACTTGAGCATCTTAGAAATCATGAACACAGGGCAGAGTAGGGCAAGCTTCAGATCTGCTGCTCACGGACTCACTATGAGTTGCAGTTGATTTGATGGCACCTAACAACAACAACAATAACAACAGCAGTGTTTTACAGCTACCCAAATGACTTTGTCCTAATCTTGGGACAATGGGAAATTAGGAAGTTCCTTGGACCATACAA
>NW_006399797.1:10118044-10147205 GCF_000299155.1 Elephantulus edwardii | reverse complement strand
ATGCAAGCAAGATTCTGCTGAAGATTATCTAAAAATGAATGAAACAGCACATCAACAGAGAACTGCCAAAAGTACAGGCTGGGTTTATAAGATGCCAGGGTACTACGGATATTACAGCTATTGTTAGATGGATCTTGGCTGAGAGCAGATGATCTGCTGTTTTCATCTGTGTTTCACCATTCTTGGCTCATGGATTCGAATTGTGTGACTTCAGGATTGCAGCACAGCTTCTCACCACTAGCACTAGCAGAGCTCCCTGGTTTTTTTATAGTTCATAGTATATTCAACCCTCTTCTCCAACATCATAATCAAAGACATTGATTCTTTTCAATCTTCCTTATCCATTGTTCAACTTCCAGATAGGGAGCTCTGATGGCCAAGCAGTAAGAACATGTGCTACTAACCCAAAGGAATGCAGTTCAAATCTACCATTTCCTCACAGGAGAAAGATGGACAATCTCTGCCTGTACAATTTACTGCCTCTGACCTGAAAACACTTAAAAACAACTTTAGGATGCATAGGAAGCAATTGAATTTTTTTTTTTATTGAGTTGCTGTTGTTGTTACATAGTATCAAGTCAGAACTGACTCACAGCTGACTCTCCTGTGGGTTTTCAGAGGCTTTAAATCATGCAGGAGAAGATTGCCTGTCTTCTTTCCTCAGAGCAGCTGATAGATTTGAACCATATATGCCTTTGAATGGGCAGCACAACTCCCGGGACATGCCTGCTACATTAGAAATGGTCAATATAAATTCACTAGTATTATTTGTTCTACTATTACCTGAAAGAAGGTTGGCAATTCAGAGGTCCCCAAAGGTGCCTCAGAAGAAAGGTCTGGAGATCTGCTTTAAAAACATCACAGCCCTCGCCACTGGTGGGAGTGTAAAATGGCACAACCACCATGGAAGATGGCCTGACGCTTTCTCAAAAATTTGGAAATAGAAATAGCATTTGACCCAGGAATTCCACTACTGGGAATATAACCTAAAGAAACCAGAGTGGCAACCCAAACATATATATGCACACCCATGTTTATTGCTGCATTATTCACAACAGGGAATATATAGAAGCAAGCCAATCACCCATCAACAAATAGGAAAAACTGTGGTATATTTGCACAATGGAATACTATGCAGCACTGAGAAAACAAGAAACTCGTACAATATTTCACGACATGGGTAATCCAGGAGGACATTATGCTGAGTGAAATATCTTAGTCACAAAAGGACAAATACTGAATGCCACTGTTATAAAACAAGACTAACATGGAGGGCTGGTGTGAAACTAGGAAAAGAAGGGATAGATAATGAGCACTGCATTGGAACAGATGAAGGAAAGAACCGTTTAAAAGGAAGGTAAGATGGGCATTATTTATATGAAAATAGTCCAGAATAAGAGGAGAATTACAAATTGGAAGCATAGTTGTTAGCAGTCAGGAAATCAAAAGGCAAATTGCATCGGTAAAATCTACAGTTAGAGACCTCTCCAGAGTACTGAAAAGGAAAGATGTCAGTCTAGAGACTAAGGAGCATCTAATCCAGGCCATGGGCTTTGCAATTAACTTACTATGCATCAGAGAGCTGGATAATGACTAAGGATAACAGAAGAAGAATCAATGCCTTCAAACTGTGTTGCTAGAGAAGAGTCTTGAACATACCATGTACTGTCAAGAAAACAAATAAGTCGATCTTGGATAGGGTAAAAACAGGTTTCTCCTTGGAGGCTAGGATTTTGAAACTCGGTCTCACATACTTTGGGCATGTGGCCAGGAGAGACCAGTCCTTGGAGAAGGACATCATGACCAGAAGGGCGGAGGCCAGCACAGGAGAGGAAGACCTGGGATGAGATGGATTGGTAGAGGTTGGTGTGTCAGAATTAGTGAGATTGGCTCATGACAGGGCAGGTTTCATAGCTGCCTGTACATTGGGTCTCAGTGGATTGCAGGCAACTTGACAGCACATAACATCAACAACAACATCGCAAAGCAGACTGGGGAATGGAGGAAATTATGCACCAATGAATGGATTTTGTGTGGTAGTTGTTGTTGGTTCTTTTTAAGTAAACTGACAAGAAAAAGACTGATAACCCAATTACAAAATGGGCAAAAGACATGAGAAGGATTTTCACAGAGGAAGATACTCGAATGGCAAATAGACACATGAAGAAATGCTCCAAATTACTGGCAATAAGAGAGATGCAAATCAAAACAATGCAATACGACCTCACACCAGTAACAGTGTCAAAGTTCAACAGGAAAGCAAGTAGTAAATATTGGAGAGGATGTGGTGAGATAGGAACTCCTATACATTGTCAAATTCCACATGACCCAGCTATTCCACTGCTTGGAATATGTTATTGCTGTTTGTTGTTTGTTGTTTGATGCCATCGAGTCGTAGATGACTCATAGACACCCTATGAACGAACAGCCTGAGCACTGTTCGTACATAGAGTTTCCGGAGGCAAGCCATTTCGGAAGGGGATGCCGCTCCTGCTTCCAGACTTGTTTTAGTCAGGAAGCTCCAGCCAACACTGTCCACCGTGGATACCCATTACTACGATTGGCACATCACTGTCACAGTCTTCAGCATCACAGCAACCACAAGTTACCTCTGTACAGCAATGCACAGACCAGTGCTATACCACCTAGAAGAATGTTTGACAGGAAAACAATTTGAACTTGGCCAAGGGCCACAGGTGAAAATCACCCACCTTCTGCTTGGTAGCATAGCTTCCTTTCCACTAGGCTCACACCACCAGGCTCCCTCCTTCTGGCAAGGAGAACTTCCCAAGAACCTGGGAGGAGCCAGCCAACCAGGAACAACATGACTGTTTCCTCTCCTCTCCCAGCTTCCTTTGGGCTTAAGGCCGCCTCCTGGTTCAAACCCTAGGCCCAGGCTGGCTAGCCTCACTCCCGGGGACAGAGCAAACCTGCACGTCAAACACATGCCCGGAAAAGCAGTTGACTCCAAAAGCTTGCCACTATTCCTGCACTCACACTACCATGCTCCCTCCTTCTGGCAAGGAGAACTTCCCAAGACCCTCGAGAAAATGAGAATTGAGGCACAAATAGAGACTTGTACACCAATGGTCATAGCAGTGTTATTCACTATTGCAAAAACATAGAAACAGCTCAGATGTTCAACCACAATCGAATGGATTGAGAAATTATGGTATATTCATACAATGGAATACTATGTAGCACGCAGGAGCAATGAATTTTTGTGTATTATTACCTAACTAGTAATAATGGAGGGACTAGAGAGCCTTATGCTGATTGAACTAACTCAGTTCCACAAGGACAAGTATTGTATAAAAGCATTATTGTAGAATGAGTGCGAGGATCTGAGGAGGGGACTGTGGAAGGAGAGGGATGAGGATGTGTGGGTTTGGGGGGGGGAGATTAATCATGGAGTCATACAACTTGATGGGTTGGGGGTGAGGGAAATTGGAAGATTCTAGTGTGAAAAACAATGATTTGAATTTTGTAAATAAACTAGTATTTTAAAAGTGAACTGGGAGGGAGGGAGGAAAATATGTAACAATGAATGAATGAAAATCTAACTTTTCTGTAAACTTTTGTTAAAATCACAATAAAAAAAATAAAAAAGCATCACAGCCCTGAAAACCCTATGGAGCCACTTTTCTGTGTGCACATTGGGTCTCCAGGAGCTGAACTTAACCTCGATGTCAACAAGTTCAGTTATTTGTTGTAATAGGTGGGGGGAAAAGGTGTGGGTAATGGCAGGCTTAAAGATTTGATGGTGGGAGATTGAAGATCCAGTATGAAGAATTATATTTCCTACACATGTTAGCAGGTAAGAGTGATAGGAAGCTTGGAGTTTAGAGAGTGGACAGGAGTGGTGCAAAACAGGAGGTCAGCTCAGCAGTCTCATGTATTTGAGTCTCATCACAAGAGCTGCCCCTCACCATGTCCCCAGAGCTCCCATCTGGGCCTGCAAAGCCAGCCTGCTTTTCACACAGGGCAGGCATTTGGCTCATTCTGCTTCAGGAGTCGGAAGGTCAAAAACCTAATGCATGCAGGATATCAGAGCACTAACTAGTCAGTATGACTGGGGCTTGAGAGTTCCATGTGCCTGTGGAATGCACCAGACACACAATTAGGAAATAGCTTTTGAGTTCTGGAAGGGTCTGGCCTCCTTTTCAGTAGATTTTTAAGTTGCTTGAAATTCTGAGATTTTATTGTATCCTTCGGATGATCAACTCTGTTTCCTTGTGCGCGACTGCAGACATCCGTCCGCTGGGACAGACAAACTAACCTGTCACTGGGTGATGGATGTTTTCCTATTGCTCTGCCGAAGAGCATTAAGCGAAGCCTTCACGTCGCTCCACAGATAGTTGAGACAACAGATGGCCCTCTTTGTAATTCTGGGGAATTGCTGCAAACGGAGGTTTAGAAGAGTGGCTTCCATTTGTTGATTGCTCAAAATAGATCAGGCAGATAAAGAGCTATTATTGTGTGTGCCAGGGTGTGGAGTGGTTGGTGAGGATGGAATTGGAGGAAAAGAGAGAAAATATGGTCTCTTCGCCTTCCTGACCTTAGAGGATGTTGTAAATTTAGGCTGCAGGGTAGATGAGGGCAGAACTTTGAAGCAGTCAGGTTCTTCCTATGACACTTGCAGATGTTGAATATCTTTTCTAAGGGTGGTGATATCCTCTTCCCCAGCAAACAACACAAGTAAAAGATAGTGCAAATCTTTTCTCAAGAATTACTAAATATTAATTCCACCTATTAAAACAGATTTAAAATCAAATACTGGAAATTGTGATTTTAGAAATGTGTTTACAGTGACTGTTTGGAGGCATATCAGGGTTCCCAATGCCTGTGATTTGCAAACTATGTCAAAACAAATAAAATTAGAGCACTTTCAATATATGTATTATTAGCATCTACCATCAAGTGACTCAAGCTTGTACCACAATAAGTAAGAATTGCTCGATCCACATAAGACTAGGACATTTGATGGATTTATGATATTATTGGAAGAAAATAGTTGTTCAGCCAACCCAAAGACACTTGGCTTAAATCCACCAGCTGCTCTGAAAGAGAAAGAAAGTCTTCTGTGCAATTTACAGCCTCAAAAAACTCAGTTGAGTGTCAGCTATGAATAGGTTCCTACTCCATGGCACACACCACCACCATCAATTCTGCTAACTGAACCAGTCATTGTTTGCAGCTATAACCCTCACAAACAGAATAAAACAAACAAACTCACAAAAAAACCTGGTAGAAATATCACTATTCAATTTGCTGAGTAAAAACTTTGTCGTTATTGCAATACTATGTTATGAATTTCTGGATGGCAGGTTGCAGGATGGAGCCTCAAGAATATCTTTTATCTAATGTGTATCTACTTATCAAATTGTTTTCTCTCAAGAATATCTTGGTACCTAATGTATTTACTTATCAAATTGTTGTTGTTGTTGCTGTTAGGTGCCATAGAGTCAACTGTGACTTATAGTGACCCAATGAACAACAGAAACAAACCATGCCTTGTTCCATCCTCAAACTTCCTCCCCCTCGAGCTCACTGTTGCAGTCACTGTGTCAATCAATCTTTTTAAAAGTCTTCCTCTTTTTTCCTGACTTCTACTTTTTCTCAGAATGATTTCTTTTTCCACAGACTAGCCCCTCCTGACACCATGTACAAAGTATATGGGACAGTGTTTCACTATCTTTGCTTCTAAGGAGCTCTCTGGTTGCACTTTCCTCCAAGACAGATTTGTTTGTTCTTTTGGCAATCTGATATTTATAGTGGTCTCAGAAAAGGCAGTAAAATTCTAGATAGTAGGAATTAAGGAGATGGCATTTAACACAAATGCTGTCACATGTGGGCAGACAGCACTCTTTAATGGCAAATGCACATTCTATAATATCTGTGGATGGCCCAGGCACACCATCCTTGTTCATATGGCTCAGGGTTATCCTACAATCTGCTAGCAGATTAAGGATACAAAGTGCAGATGCTTTAAACAGCTGCTTTGAATCTTGACAGCATATGCTGTTCAAACTTCATTGAAAGAAATCTTCAAAACTATTACAGCAGTTCACATCATCCAGCATTCAGGAAGCTCAGGATCTTGTTTTGTTTTGGTTTTTACCATAGAAATTAAACCAAGTATTGGTCACACAAAGGCAATCTCATGTGCAATGGCCAGAAGGATATACAACAGAACATTAATTCACTTAAAGCAAATGCATCATGAGGGTGATCCACAGATAAGCTCTGTTGAGTGGAATTTTGGTATTCAGCAAAGGAGCATTTCACAGACTTTTCTGTGTTGTAACTTCACCTCAAGATAGAGCGTTGTCATAGCAGTAAGACGTCTCTGCAAGGATGTGCTGAATGTCCTTTTTGATGTGACACTGCAGTACCTACCAATGTAGTAGGCACCCTGATAAGTGCTGTTGTTGCCATTGTGTGCTGTCAAGTCGGAACTGACCCATAGATGACCCCTGCAGGGAATTTTCAGAGGAGGCTGTAAATGCCAAGTGGTTTCAAACCCCATGCCTTTGGATTAGCAACACAATTGCTTACCGATATGCCACCAGAGCCCCGCAATAAATGCTGGCGATTACAAAACAACAAAACCAAAAAAGTTTCTCACACACAAACAAAGAGCTCTCAAAGAGTCGAAGTTCAAATCATTATTCCCACAAAAACAGCCTGGATATAGGGCAGCTGCCAGGGAGAGGACAGTGGTGCAGAGTCAAGATATTGTGAGAGGCAGCCTCCACAGTGAGCTAATGTGCCCAGGGTGTCTGCACTTTCTACTCCCACTGGAGTTGTGGAGTGCACTCTACTCACACTCCCATCATCCCCCTTAAACTAGAGTCATCCCGTAGAGATTTAGTCACTACACTCATTCACGTGAAAGCTGGAAATCCACCTTTTGCTCTAAGGAGAGAAGGTTTTTGGTTTTGGTTTTGGTTTTGTTTTAAAAACCAACTTGAATACTAAAGATGGTGAAACCTTCTCTCACACCATTTGCACAGGTTGTCAGGAGGGATTTACCTTTGGACAAAGACATCATGTTGGAAAAGGGGAAGGGTCAGAGAAAAGGGAGGAAGACTCTCAACAAGAGGGATTTACACAGTGACTACAGCTCACTGACATGGTCCCATGCATATAAAGTTGATGAGGATGGCACAAGATAGATAGGGCAAAGGTCAGACCAGATGTACATAAGGTCACTATGAGTCATAGTTGCCTTGATAGTGACTAACAACAACAATTAAACAAAATGTATGACATTTACACCAATTGCCCCTGGGTAGAGCAATAATGAAGCCCTTCGTTTTTAACTGAAAAATTGGTGATATGAATCCACCCAGAGGCACAGCAGAAGAAAGACCTGGCCGCTTACTGACTGAAGATCAGCCATAGACACATGTGGGCTAGTCTAAGGGGGAACTGACATGGTGGCAACTGGTTTTCTTTCTTTGGTGGCCACATATAAATCAAGCTTATATGGTTTTTAGCAATGAGATTTTGGTTAACTTAAATAAAAAAATGCACTGTGAAGATATAAGAATGTCCACTTAATTGAAGAAAAAATTTAAACCACAATTTATAAAAGACCGGAACCAGGGACGTTTCAGAGGTATTCAGCAACAGGAACAAATGGAGCGTATGACCAGGACATCTTTGACAAGTTATTTTCTTTTTTAAATGCAGGGCTTTAAATCTTACCTCTAAAACTGAAAAGGAGAATAAAAGTTGTTCAGTGCCATTGTCATTGTTATTGATTCTGACTGAAAGTAAAGAATATTGGAAGAATGTCTATTTGTACTTTATCAACTATACAAAGGCATTTGATTATGTGGATCAAATCAAATTATAACTAACGTTGAAAAGAATGGGAATCTCAGAACACTTGTGCTCATGCAAAACCTATCCTTAGACTAAGAAGCTATTGTGGGAACACAGCAGAGTAACACTATGGGGTTTGGTTTTATATTAAGAAAGGTGTGTCCTTTCTCCATACCTATTCAATCTGTGTGTTGAGCAAATTATTCAAGAAGCTGGACTATGTAGAATAATGTGGTATCAAGATCAGAGGAAGACTTATCAATAACCTGCATCATGCAGATGATACAACCTTGCTTGCTGAAAGTAAGGAGAACTTGAAGCACTTGTTGCAGAAGATCAAAGAATACAGCCTTCAATATGGATTGCATCTCAATACCAAGAAAACAAAATTCTCACCACTGGACCAGTAAGCAACATCATGATAGATGGAGAAAAGATTGAAAGTGTCAATAATTTCATTTTACTTGGATCCACAATCAACACTCTCGGTACCAGCAGTCAGGGAATCAGGGGACACATTGCACTGGGAAAGTGCAGTTAGAGACCTCTACAAATTCTGAAGAACAATGACGTTAGTTTTAGGATGAAGGCACATCTGATTCAGGCCATGGTATTTTCAATCACTTGCTATGCATCTGAGAGCTGGACAGTGACTAAGGATGACAGAAGAATAATTGATGCCTTTGAACTGTGGTGTTGGAGAAGAGCACTGAACATCTTATAGACTTCCAAAAGAAGAGCTTTGTTAACCCTAGTAATCAGCCCAATACCTGGAGTCATGTGAGGCCTGTAAAGGCTCAGGGATGCTTTTAATCTCCATTCATTTAAACTCAACATGAAAATGCTAATTAACATTCTAGTAGACTCAGTACAAAAATTAAGCATTAAAAAGTCATTGTTAAAACATGAAGTCAACACTACATCTTCTTTTAAAGTCTACAGTCACCATCTGCAGCTCCCAGCTTCCTCCTGGTATATTCCCTAATTAGTGCGCGGTCCTATGAGGATCCTTGCACGTCTGTCACCTGGAGCACCCTCTAGCTCTACTGTTATTGTTAGGGGACTTTGAGTCCATTTTAAATGTTTAATGGCTCCATGTGACAGAATAGACTGCCTCTGGGGTTTTCTGGGTAATCATTATGAGAGGACTCTCTAGGGGCATAATCCAGAGTCCATATGGAACTGCGCCGCCAACTCAATGGCTACACCCTTCAGGAGGTTTGAATCCACTAGGGGCTCTGAGGGTAAAAGATGGACAATCTCCTCCTATGAGATTTACAACTGCTGAAAATTCACTAGAGGGTCAGTTATGGGCTTTGGGAGAACGGATCGCCATATCTTCCTCCTGAGGAGACACTGACCTTTCGATTGGCAATTGAAAGTTCATGTATTGTGCTGCCAAATCTCTTTCTCGCTCTCCTAAGACCAGATCATAAAAACGGTTACCCCCTTGGCTACTAATTGAAGGGTCAGCAGTTCTAGTTCATTTGGTGATACCTCAGAAGAAAGGCCTGGTGTCCTGCTTCTAAAGGGCCGTGGGCATGAAAACTCCATGGTCAGGTCTACTTTGGTTAAAAAAAAGAAAAAAAGGTTTTTCAATCTGGTGGTGGAATCCTAATCCCAGCCTTTTGTGAGTATGGGATATTTGTTTTCTAATCCTTTCTATAGGGATTTCTGGATAAGGAGTTGAATTGCCAATGCAAAGGTAGGTAGTTCAAGCCCAGCAGCTGCTCAGAGGGAGAAAGAGGAACAATCTCCTTCTATGTGACTTAAAACCTATGAAAAACCAAAAGGGGGTCAGCTGTGAGTGACTTCCAACTCACTCAACAGCACATAGAAATAGGCCTTTGCCTACCCATGAATATTTCTTTATATGCTCAGTTCTCTGTTGAATACTTAGAAGGACCTCTGGAGATTTCTAGAACGCTTCTCTGTACAGTTCTTGTCTCTACTCCTGGACTCTCAACGTAACAATTCTAGCCATGTTGGACTCTCGGTTCTATCTCCTCAATAAACGAAGTTTACCCTCGTGAACTCACTGATTCACCCTCATTTCCCTCCCTTTGCTTGGGCTTTTCTCAGGAAGTAATTGGAGCATTTATAGGGCTCTCATCTTTCAATGGTGTTTCAGTGTCCAAAGTCCAGTGTCTTGAAATCATACATATTTCATACATGTTTTCCAGCTTTATTTCTTTGCATACATATTTATTATTCTTTTTTAATAATTTCAGTGCAAAACAAATTGTAGATTTAATGTTCTTTCACTTCCAAGTCCTCCATTTCCTATTTCTTCCAAACAAAAGCACTCTGCTATAAAACCACAAAGCTGCTGCTGTTGTTGTTGTTGTGTGCTGTCAAGTTGATTCCGGTTTATAGTGACTCCATGTGACAGAGTAGACTTGTCTCATAGGACTTTTCTTGGCTGCAATCTTTATGGAAAAAAGATTACCAGCTCATTCCCTTACAGAGCAGCTGAGTTCCAACAGTCCATTTTTCAGTTAGCAGCTGAGTGTTTAGCCATTATGCCATCAAGACTCCTATAATCACAGAAGAAAATTAAGTAATTAACATTTACTCTATTCAGCACTCCTATACAGTACACAGAAAGGATATTCTGACATTTCTCCAACTGTCTCAACAATATCTTTTTCTCTTCTGGTTTGGTGACCAATGTAAGATCACGTGTTGCATTTAATTACCGTGGTTTTTTTGTCTTCTTCAAGCTGAAGCAGTTCTTCCGTCTTCCCCCTGTCTTTTCAAACTGTAGAATTCCCTCTTCTTGGGTCTGTCTTCATCCTCATGTCAAGACTCAAGCTGTGCTGTTTTTCTTGGCAGGAATGCTATGGAAATGATGTCGTGCTTGTCTTAGGATCTGTGTTCAATCTGTCCCACTACCAATGAGGTTATTGTTCACTGGGTCAAATTGCTGTCTAACAAGTTCCTTTGCTGTAGGGTTATCATTTTCCTTTTTTGTAACTGGTGAGTATTTTATGGGGAGACATTTTGAGACTGTGCCAATAACTAGTCTCTAATCAAACCTTCATCCATCAGCCCTAGTGTTCATTGATGGCTTCTGCTAAATCCCATGGAATCTGGTTTTAACCCATCATTAATTTAGTTTTCCAACAGCATCAGCTTACCCTGGTACAAGATGAGTTATTCCATCAGTAACAGTTTTGGTCTCTTTTGAAGGCCAAATATAAAAACAAATATATCTTAGGGAAGTAGTTTTATACATCTAATCATGCATCCACCACAATCACTGATGCATATTATTCAATATTCATGTTACATTTACCATGAGACAGGCATTGGATACATAAAGAAGTATATGTAAGTCACAGGGCTAATATTTAAGAAGCTCCTGGTTTAGTGAAAGGAAATTACTTGTCAGCAAATAGTCTCAGCTGAATGTGATTATAACCACCTCTTCTGATACAGATGTATAGAAAGGGTAGGCAGCTCTGGTGGCTTAATTGGTAAGGAATTGCACCATCAACCAATAGGTATGCAGTTCCAATTTACCATCTGTTCTACGGGAGAATTATAGACAATTTTCTCCTGTGTGACAGGAGAGTTTATTGCCTCAGAGAGTCAACTATAAGTTGTTTCTGACTCAATGGTACTCCACAACAACAATATACAGACAACAAGCAATTGTCTTGGCTTTTAAGAACGTTTCCTAGAGAAATGATATAGGAGCTGGAGCCTGTCAAGTGAACAGGGGTTTGGGAGTCATTTCATTAAAGTGGGAATAAGAAGGGCATTTCAGTTAAAACCAGCAGCACGTGATAGTGTAAAGTACAGACAAATACAGTTCAAAAGGCATAAAGAGAGCCAGCGAGGACATAAAGAGGACAGGTGGTGGGTAGGAGGGAAGAATCTGAGGAAGCAAGTTGATGTGGGGACAGATTATTTAGATCATGTTAAAGAGTCTACTTTTTACTCACTGATTGTTGTGTTGTTAGGTGCTGTCAAGCTGGCTCCCCCCTAATAGGGACCCTGTGTGCAATAAAACACAGCCCATCCAATTCTACATTATCCGCCCCATCTCCACTGGGATTAAGTGTCCATTGTTGCAGCCACTGTGTTGTTCCATCATGTTAAAGGTCATCCTCTCTTCTACTGAACCTTTATTTTTCCAAAGCCTTGGGTCCTACCTATTAAATTGGAATTCCTGGGAAAGGTCTAGTAATTTGTACTTTGGCAAACATCATAATTAAATGCTGACATTTGAAAGCTTTTTAAATAAAAGCTGTTGTGTAGACTTCAAATAATAAACATGCTTCATAAGTATGTTTGTTCCAAAGGAACCATAGTATTTACAACAAGTTTCCAGAATTTTTTTTTACTCTTACCTGAAGATTTATAACCCTTGAAAGGTTTTTTTATTACTTGATTACTTAATTGTAGTTGTTGTTAGGTGTCACCAAGTCCACTCTGATTCATTTGGACCCTAAATACAACAGATCAAAACCTAGTCTGATGCTGTGCCATCCTTACAATCACTTGTTTAAACCCGTCATTGCAGGCACTGTGCCAAACCATCTAATCACAGCTCTTTCTCTTTTTCACCGACCCTCTGCTTTATTAAAGCATGATGTCTTTCTTCATGGTCTGTCTCCCCCTGATAACATGTTCCAGTTACATAAAGTGTAATTTCACCATCCTTGCTTCTAAGGAGCATTCTGTCTACACTACTAGACAGATTTATTTGTTTCTTTGCTAGTCCATGCAATGTTCTTCCCTAATACCATGATTCAAAGGCATCAATTCTTCTTCAGTGTTCCTTATTAACTGTCCAAATTTCACAAGCATATGAAGCAACTGAAAATACCATTTCTTTGTTCAGGCACACCTTAGTCTATAAAGTGATATCCTTGTTTGTTAATATTTTAAAGAGAGATTGCCAAATAGATGGACAGGATACAGATAGTTAATATATCTTTTGTTTGTCTAATAAATATTTTCCAAATGAATTACTATTAACAAGTGAATGAATGCATATGAGGAGTAACTAACCATGCACATAAATGTAGCTTATATGTTGTGATATCTATGCTGTTGTTGTTGTTATGTGCCATTGAGTTGCTATTATGTGCCGTTGAGTCACTTGTGACTCATAGCAACCCTATGTACAACAGCCCTAAACCCTGCTCTGTCCTGTGCCAATTTTATTATCTCTGACACACCTATCCCAATTACCCCAGTCACTGAATCAATCCACATCACAGAGGGTCTTCCCCTCCTGCGTTGTCCCTTTACTCTCCCAAGCACGACATCCTTCTCTAAGGACTGACCCCTTCTTGCAACATGTCCAAAGTATGTCAGACAAAGCCTCAGAATCCTTGCCTCCAAGGAGCAGCCAGGTTTTACTCTTTCCTTAATGAACCTGTTTGGTTTTTTAGCAGTCCATGGTTTACTCAATACTCTTCTCCTGCACCACAGCTCAAGGTATCAATTCGCCTTCTATCCTCCCTAGTCATTGTTCAGCTCTCTGACACATAGCAAGTGATTGCTAAGATCATGGCCTGTATCAGGCACACCTTAATCTCCATAGTTACACCATTGCTCTTCAGTACATCAGAGAGGTCCCTAACAGCAGACTTTCCCATCTCAATACGTATTTTAATTTCTTGGCTGTTGGTTCCAAGAGAATTGACTGTGGAGCCACACAAACCAAAGTTGTAAACAATCTCAATCTCTTCACCATCCATCCTGATGCTGCCAATTGGCCCAGTGGTGAGAATCTTTGTCTTCTTGATATTGAGCCTCAATCCATATTGAATGCTGCAGTCCTTGACCTTCTGCAGCAAGAACTTCAGGTTCTACTCATTTTAAGCAAGCAGGGTTGTGTCATCTGCATAATTCCACCAATCCTGATGCCACACTTCCTCATAGAGCCCAGCTTCCCAGATAATTTGTTCTGCATGTAGGTTGAAAAGTATGGAGATAGGGCATATCCCTGGTGTACACCCTTCCCAATTTTGAACCATGCAGTGCTTCCTTGCTCTGTTCTAATCTATAAAAGCTATAAATTCCAACCAGAAACCAACTACTAAGATAAAAAGAGATACTTAATTTAAGATTAAAGAGATTAATTTAAGCTATCCAACAACAGCATCCACTATAGTAACATTTGACACCAGCTTTAAACTGGGCCAAAATATTTCAGTCATGGACAATGAAAATAAGAGTAAATTAAATGTTGCATAGCAGTTAAACTTCTGCTGGGATTTGACCTGAATATGAATGAATAGCAGTGCTCTGCTCAAAGATGGTGGCCACCGGTGCTGAAAACCACTTCTAAAAGCAGCACAGTCTGCTGGCATCTCTGAGAGGCACACAGGGTCCTATTCAGATAAAAATCCAGTAAGAGATTTGCTTGCCATGCAATGCATACGCAGCCCTTGTTTCCATCAATCATTTCAGACCTGTTTCAAAGCTGTTTAAAGATCTACATTTGGCATTAAGCAGGCTTGCACTGGCTCCTGTCCAGTAGGATTAACAGAATACCAAAAGGACATTGTTCAAACCTGGTCTCCCATGTAACTTGGTTCTAAGTCATGAGCTGCAAGAACTATGACATCACCACATAAATCCAGGGCATTATTCTACTGGATTGAATTATTTAGGATCCTTACAGTTCACTTTTTTGGTGTTAGACAAAAACAAACCTAATTGCCCAAGAATTGCCCACAATAATGACATGCTCAAACGGGGGGTAGGGGGTAAGGGACAGGGAGAAGAGCCTTGATGACACAACAGTTACGTGCTTGGCTGCTAACTGGAAGGCTGGTGATTCAAATCCTCCCTCCAGCACCACAGAAGAAAAAACTATGAAAAAGAAAAGCTCCCTTAAAGATCACAGGCTAGAAAATCCTACAGAGAGTTTTGCTCTTTCTCATGGGGTCACCATGAGTTCAAGCCTATTAGATGACATGTAACAATACCTGAAACTTTGCCTTAAAAATGTGTTAATAAATGTCATCTCAATTCCTGACTTCTGCAGCTAGGAGGGAAGGGACAATAGCTAACAGTTTTTTGGTAATTCTCCATTCACCACACGTTTTTAATTCCACCGACCCCACATTTGATTTCTAAGACAATTATGTCACCTTGACAAACAGTAGAAATCCCAAGATGTGGATTGCTCAGCATTCCAACTGTCCTTCCTGACTCCAGTTTGTTCCCTGAACCGAGGAAATAGAATTATGTCTTGGCGAGAAGACACAGCCATGGTGAGCCTCCAATACTGTCGCTTCCATTGTTCTGCTGCCCATGCCTACACAAAATTTTCTATAAAATCACCAGGCACTGGGCTTTGTGTCCATGCACACACCTGGCAGACAAAACCCCTCCCGTCCTCAGGAACTCGGGGTGCATGTGGAGTCCCCGTTTTCTCTCCCTGCAAAGCAGACAAGGACCAGCTGGTCACGGCAGACTCGGCGGACACTATTGGCAAGAACATTACTTAAGTGCTCTGCGTTTCCTCATGATTTATCAATGGGGAGCTATTTCTCCAGAGGAAAAAGCATGTCCTTTGTCTTCGGGTTGAAAGGCCATCCTTCCACTGGGAGATGATTTTAGGAAGGAAAAATTGATAACTCGTTTCTCATGTGTAAATAAGAATTTTTATTTTAAACAGTTGAATTCAAATATATGATGCTTGGCCTCGAAAACACAGGATTAACTTTTTGTAGTAAGAGGGATTTTAATAAAGTATGTGAAAGAAGGAAAACTTTCAATCGGACTGACACAATAGCCACAGTGGAGGACTCAAAAGGAGCAAAGGTCATGAAGATGGCGCTGGACTTGGCAGCGCTCCATTCTACTATATGGCAGCTCTCCCCGTGACAGAGACATCTTGATGGTAGCTGACCATCCCTGGTCATGCCAGCTCTCATGTAGCCGGTTACTTTTATCACCACCTTAAAACATGTATTACTGTCAGAATAAAAATCTTCATGTAACTAACTGCAGTTGGTAAACAATATTCTGCATCACCATTCTCAAAACTCACTTTCTCCAATCAATTAACTCTTGGAAAAGCTACAGGGCAGACTACAACTGTTCTATATAGTTTATGATGATATCGCTCTTTATGAGAGAAGAGTGTCTCATCTCTCTTCTATAAAGCTGCTGGTGGCATTGAAGCACCAACCTCGAGGATCACAAGCACATGTCTAAACCACTGTGCTATCAAAGTGCATCATCAGCCTGAAGGCATCCAGTAAGGAGCTTCTCTGTTGAGTGTGTCAGTGTAGGCAAAGATCTCCTCTGTGTGGACTCCTGGGATCACACAGAAAATGAGGTACTCAGGTAATGGAGGACATGAAAGATCTTCTGGATCAGTTCCAACTGTTATGACTATTCCATAGATATTCCATCATCTGGGAGGCAACTGGGATAAGGAGTAAGAACTCTTCTATGCTTTTGACTAATACTAAAAACAAACAAAACCCAAGTCGTTAATTTTTGGTCTCTAGCATAAGAATGACAGAAAAAGAATTGATGTCTTTGAGCTGTGGTGTTGGAGAGGAGCACTGAACATTCCATGGACGCCCAAGAGAATGAACAGAGAAGAGGATGCAGTTGGAGTACTCTCTGGAGGCAAGAATGATGTGGCTTCACCTCAGGTACTTTGGATATGTTGCTAGGAGGTGCTCTTCCCTGGAGAAGGACATGATGTTGGAAAGGGTGGAGGGTCAGTGAAGGAGAGGAAGACCCTCAACCAACTGGATTGACACGGTGACTGCTGCAATGGGCTCTTGTGTGTCGGAAGTGTGAGGATAGCGCAGGATAGAAGAGGGTTCAGATCTTCTGTTGATAGGGTCATGCTCAACTCGATGGCACCTAACCACTGCCATTTCTCTCTCCTCTCTGTTTCCTTCTCCTCTTCCTCTTTTCTTTTGTTTTCCTGTTAGATTGAATACCATGGTCTCTTTTCATTTTGGATTATTCATGTGACTTTGATTAACAATGCACTCATATTCATCCAGGCAAGCTTCTTTTTCTTACGTTTTCCAACTGTGAAACTAATAGAGAATAATGGAAATGCAACTGCTACTTAGCGATTGTTTTGGAAGTATATCTCATTACAACTTTATGTGAGACATTAAAAAAAAAGAATTGTAAAGTAGGAGGCATATTTATGCTCTCCTGAAGATGAATAGACTTATTTATAGGTGGAGAGACATTCCATAAGATAAGCTAAAATTAATAGTATGACTGCAGTTTTTCAAAAAGGTTGAAGTCCAAATTAAATATAGAAGGGCAAACTGATTTCTTCCTCTGGTACATTTTAATGAAGCCTAGAGAGACTGGAGAAATATTTATATTCTTTTATTCATATTTTCAGGATTGCCTCATGTCTCGATTTCTTAATCTCTTATTTAAATGACGGTACTTCAAAGTGAATATGGGTATTCTCAACTCCTCATATCTTTAAAAAAAAAGAGAGGAGGGGTAGAGAATTAATGGGACTGCAAATTTAAGAACAACAGATGTACTAAAAGTGTGATTACTGCCATAAGCAAGACATCGGGGGAGTCCACCACTTCACAGAGCTCTGGGAAAGGCTGACTGGAGGAGCTGGAGGCTCAGAGCAGCCCAAAGACCTCTCTCAAGAGCTCCAGTTCCTAAAGTAAGCCACAGATAAGGAGCTGTTTCTCTCTAAACATTGTTATCTAACTGCTTTGTGTTTAACAAGTCCTTGCTAGGAATTTAAAGACAAATGTCAGAATGCACTGGGCTGTGGTGGAGGAAATGGAGCTCCCAAAAGGCTGCTGATTTGCACTGTTGGAGTCCACGTTTCATGGTGATAAGTTGTTGTTTCTGTTATGTGCTGTCTAGTCTGACTCATCTCATAGCTGACCCTCCAGCAAGTTTTCAGAGGCTGTAAATCACATGAGAGGAGATTGTCCATCTTTCTCCTGTGTATCAGCTGATGGATTCGAACTGCCTGTCTTTAGGTTGACAATGCAACTCCTTACTGACTGTTATTGTTTGCTGTCGAGTAGAGACTCACTCATAGCTGACCGTCCAGCAGATGTTCAGAGGAAGTAAACTACAATGGGAGATTGCTCAGCCTTCTCCCACAGTGTAGCTGATGGCTATGAACCACATGCCTTTGGGATTGCAGCCCAGCTTCTTACCACTAGGCCATCAGAGCTCCCTAATAGGCCACCCACATTGGTGAAGTGTTCTCTAATTTTAGAGCTATGTGGTTTCTTTAAAAAAAAAAAATTGAGGTAACAATGAGTTAGAAACTTGACCACTATAGTGTGATCAAGACATAGCAAGTGCACAATATTTTTATGTGCCAAGCACTGCCTGTTCTCAGTGGCATCTCATTTACCCCTGACAATATCCTGGAGGTGAGAGTGAATCTCAGCTTACATCTAAGGATACCATTAGCAGGCACAGTGAGGCAATGTATCTCATACACCGCTTCCAGCAACTTGTCAATAGAGATTTGCAGGTCACTATGGGGCTTACCAGGCTTCTACAGAGCTTCCTCCTAGCTTGAGATAGAAAGAGAAACCTCTAGAAGGTCCTCACCAAGCACAGACAGGCAGAAGGAAGCCGACCTCCAGAATCCACAGACAGAAAAAGACTCCCCACAGCTCCAGTTCCACTCCAGTGTTCTCTCTTGCATTTTGGACTCCCAGGTTTTCCTCTCCACAGAGCTTCCTGGCTCAGTCATGACACCTTGAGTGAGGGAACAATGTCTTCAGACAGTGGCTGAGGTAGAAAAGTAAAGCAAAGCTGAGAGCCAGGCATCATGGTGTATATGTTGATATCACTGAGTTATGAACTATTTCCTTCTAATCCCATTTCAAAAGATGACTTCCTCCATATGCAATTAATTCCACTTGTAACTGCAAGGAACTGCATATTTCTGAACAGTTGTGTCATCAGCATGAATGTTTAAACAATCTCTGTGGTCTCTTTCCCACAAACTGATTTAGCATGTATATAAAGAGGCTTTTGGAATGAGCACTTTACATTTGCTTCTCAAACTTCAGCGTCTGTTTTCAGTAAATATTGAAGATGAAACTTCCCTCATTCATGCCTGGAGCACTAGCCAATTGCATCTGAGGAATGCAGTTCTTGGGCTTCTTATGAATAACATTCTCTAGCTGTGAAGAAACTTAGTCTTTCTTAACCTATGCCAATAGCACCACAGCAAAACAGACATGGGGTAGAGTATTTGTTGAGTTGACAACAGGTTATTTGGATTAATATATAATTAGTAGGAAGGAACCCACAGACCAGTGTTCAAATCACTTATTGGTGAAGTAAACTTGTATCCTGATTTCTCTAGCATTGTCCTTAAAAACTCATTATCATAGGGTCAATACTGACTAACAGCCTTCCACTGGACTTCCCAGGCCGCAAATCTTGAGGAGAAAAGATTGCCCATCTTGCTCTGAGGGAGTCAGTGGTGGGTTTGAACTGTTGGAGACGCATAGCCTTTTGGCTAGCAGTGCAATATACTTTAGACTATGCTACCAGAGTTCTTAGGATGGTCTTAATTAATTTATATTGTTTTGATGTAATCATGATAATAATCCCTTTCTCTTTTAGAGTGTCCTTCCGATTTGAGCTATAATTTTATATGATCACCATACTAAGAATATAAAAGTTTATGATGCCTCAGAATTAGAGTTCTTACCCCTCAGATGGGAAACCCACACTGGATTCTAGACCAGGGCAGGAATGCATGGACATCTACAGCTCACAAAAGTTCTGGACTCTCTCCTGTAACCAGTCACAGGGATGTTCCAAGACTGGACAGTGCTTTGCTCTGTTCGACTTGGGTCTCTTTGAGTTAAGGGTGACTTGAAGGCAGTTAACACGAATAGCAAGCAGGTTAAGGATCTAGCTCAGATAGCTCGTACTGTTACAGAGAATCACACCCTCCCTTCTCTTTCTTTTATTTTCACGTTTACTGTTATGAATAAGATGCTCATACTTACCAGCAGTGAAAAACAAATGCATGGAAACTTCTCATCCCACAGAATCTAACACTCAGTGACTCTTAGACCATCTTTGCACATAAATTGGACCAGGAAAATTTTTTAAGACAAACAATCTGAATTTGAAATGCAGATCAAAGGTGCTGAGGGCAATGAGGAAAGCCTGTGGGTATTTCAGGGAGGGTTAGTAAGAAAACAAGCATCTTCCTTTCCACTTCACAGACTTGTATTTTAAGAAGCTCTGCCATTCCAGCCCATGCAGAAAAATACTCTCAGAGGAATATTTACAATGTGACTCTTAGATTAAACATTTGGTTTTATATACTTAAATATTTATAAAAGCATATGTGGAATAAATTTTAGTCCACAGACTGAAGTGTGCAAAATATATCAATTTCATTACAGTAACTGGATTTTCTGACTCTGAGTCTCCCTCATTCTTGCAAGGTAGCAGGAACTTCTATCACATCATTGTTGGGGTCCCTTTTCATCCTAGAATCATACTAAAAACTGGAAGTTTTACTTAAAATGAACACAATGGAA
Organism: Elephantulus edwardii; assembly: GCF_000299155.1. Taxonomy (NCBI): domain Eukaryota; kingdom Metazoa; phylum Chordata; class Mammalia; order Macroscelidea; family Macroscelididae; genus Elephantulus; species Elephantulus edwardii. The sequence goes on along the minus strand of NW_006399797.1, from coordinate 10,126,845 downwards.
AAGGGCTTCTAATATCTGCTATACACCAGTATCCCTCCAGTAAGATAAATAGAGGTGTCTTGTAGTTTGGGGGTGCCGTTTGGTAGTAGTGACTTTGCAAGGGGTGATTTTCTACACACAACAAGAAGCCCTCTCTTCTAGACAGAATTAGTAGCCTGTGGATAATAACCATGCAGCAGTACAGAGGTGAATTCTCAGGAGAATCCAGAACTTATCCCAATGCTCTGCTGTTGTCTTCTGGAAAGTTAAAACATTTTTGTTTTATAATGAGCCTTGCAAGCTACATAGCTGGTCCTGTCTTTAGTTAATACAAATAATTAAGGCACTTGACTATTAAACAAAAGGTTGGGGATTTAAGTCCACCCAAAGATGCGTTAGGAGAACTGCAACTATTCTATAGATTTAGTCACCACAGTAAATTCCCGGGTTTAAAATGTTCAATTTATAGATAGCAGGTCCCTCAGAACAGCCTCTTATAAAACCTATTGTATTGAAAATTGGAGTAAATACAACAGCGTGTGATAATGAATGCCCACATTGCTTTAAAACAGTACACAGTTTGTGACCTCAAGGAAGGAGAAAGCCATCTGCCTGTTTAAGAGGGATCATGTTGAATTTGACTCTGTGGATCTGAGCAGTGTGAGCTGCAACTAAACATGGGATGGTCGTCGAGTCAAGACTCCACTCTTCTGTGTACGAGGTCATGAGTCGGTAGCCAGCTCTGCAAGAGCTAACAGGAAGGATAATTAGCAACAGCCAGCTTGGGTCTGTGCGCCTTTGTTTTCTGTGGAATCAGGAGCATGAATTTCTGGTCCTAGAGACACAGTTCATCAATTATGAAAATAACTTACAATTAACTCAAACACAATTATACATGTATAATTATAGTTTGTTCAAATAGTATGATATCATTTGCCCCCTACATAATTTTTTCCTTCTTTTTCATTTTCAAGAAAGAACCAATACCTTACAATGTACTTTGTGGTCCGAAGGATTTTTCTAGTATAGAAGGCAGAAGACCTTAACTTCTGCAAACACTGACTTTTTTTTAAAAGTAGATTGTTCTCCCTAGAGCATCTTAGTCTAAAACCTTTGCTGAAATCATTTTAGAATCATTGTAAAATCCAAGCCAGAAGTGAATTGGCCTGGAGAAAGATGTGATGTGACATAGGAGCTGCAAGCCAAGTTACTGTTGGAGCTACCCAGAAGCTAGAAAATGCATAGGGCAAATTTTCCTTCAAAGCTTCAGAAGAAATCAACATGGCTAATACCCTGAGAAACCACTCAGCCATACAGCACAAGAAAGGCCTGGTGACCTGCTCCCATAGAAACTCCATTCAAGAAACTCTCTGTAACATATGAGGCCACAATCAGAATCATCTCAGCATCAATCAGTTTGATTTTTGGTTTTTAAAACCCTTTAGCTGCATTCTATTTCACATTGAAATTGAACTAGAGACCAGCATTTTCCCTTGAAAAATTGTCCTTTACAAAGTATACATTCATTGTAGGGTAACAAATAAATGTATAATTTTTTTTTAAAAAAAGTGAATTGTCCTGGAATCAGATATGTGTCTCCTATATATATACTGAGAATTGTACTGCTACAGAACTACTCCTGCACTCACAATGTTAGTAGTTGTTGTTGTTGTTGCTAGGTCCCTTCTGACTCATGGTAGCTCTAAGTACAGCAAATAAACATTTTCTCCATTCTATACTATCGTCACAATCTCTGCCACGTTTGAGCTCATTGTTACAGTCACTGTGCTGGTCCATTGCACTGACGGTCTCCCGCTTTTTCACTTGATCCTCTATTTTTCCAAACATGATGTTCTTTTTCAGAACCTGGCCCCTCCTGCTAATATGACCACAGCATGTGAGGCAAAGTTTCACCATCCTCGCTTTTAAGAAGCACTCTGGTTGCACTTCTTCCAAGACAGATTTATTTATTCTTTAAAAAAAAATAAATAAAATTTTTGTTTTATACTGGTTACAAAGTTAGTAGACATTGAGACATTGTTTTTTCACACCATATCTTTCCCATTTCCTTTACCCACCCCTCCCTCCACCTACCAAATTGTGCGACCCTAAAATTATTCTCTGCCTATCTTCATCCCTCTGCTCTCTCCCACCCCCCTTTAGGTCCTCATATATGTTTTACTAGTTAATTTTCTATTTCTGCAATAATGGTCTCATACAGTATATGGGACTGAGTTCACTTAGCATAATGCTCTCCATTCCTGCCCAAGTCCTGTAGGCTGCATATTATGCCATCACGTGAATGTACCACAGTTTCTCAATCCATTCGACTGTGGTGGGACATTTGGACTTTGTCCATGTTCTTGCAATGGTGAATAATGCTGCTATGAACATTGGTGTACAAATCTCCATTTGTGCCTCAATTCCCCTTTTCTTGGGGTAAATTCCAAGCAGTGAAATAGATGGGCCATATGGAATTTCTATTCAGTTTATTTTTGAAACTGCCTTCCAAAGTAGTTGTACCATTTTACAATCCCACCAACAGTGTATAAGAGTTCCTATCTCACCACACCCTCTCCAAGATGTATTACTTGCTGTTCTGTTGAACTTTGCCACAGCTACTGGAGTGAGATGGTATCTCACTGTAGTTATCAATTGCGTGTCTCTTATTGCCAGTGATTTTAATCCTTTCTTCGTGTATCTGTTGGTCATCCAAATATCTTCCTCTGTGAATATCCTTTTCATTTCTTTTGCCCATTTTGTAATTGTGTTATCAGTCTTTTTATTGTGGAGACCATGTAGAATTCTGTAAACTTTTGATATGAGACCTTGTCTGAAATGGTATTACTGGTATAAAATCTTTTTGATGCACACAGCGATTTAATCTTTAGATGGTCCCATTCATCAATTTTATCCTCTCCTGGGTGTGCATTTCTGGTTTGATTTGTCAGCCTTTTTATACCATGAGCTAGGCCTTCTCAGTTTGGTCCTACTTTGCCTCTTACAATCTTTATTGTTTTGGGTTTTACTCCAAGGTAAAGCCTTGAGTAGATTTTTTTATATGGTGAGGGGTGTGCATTCTGCTTCAGCTTTCTGTAGGTTGTAGTCCAGTTTTGCCAGCACCATTTGTTGAAGAGGCTGTTGTTTCCCCATTTGATGGGTTTTTGTAGTCCATGGTGTATTCAGTATTCTTTGCCAACACCACCATTCGAAGGTCTCAATTCCTCTTCAGTCTTCCTTATTTATTTGCCAGATTGCATGGCATATGAAGCAATTAAAAATACTGTGGCTTGGTCAGGTTCTTCTTGGTCTTTAAAGTGACATGTTTGCTCTTCAGCACTTTCAGAAGGTACTTGCTTGCAGATTTGCCCAATGCAATATGCTGTTTGATTTCTTGACTGCTTCTTCCATGGCACTGAGTATGAATCCTAGTAAAATGAAATATTTGACAACTTTAATATTTTCTCCATTTATTATGCTGTTGTTTGTTTATTGATCCATTTCTGAGAATTTTTGTTTTGTTATGCTGAGTTAAGTGCTTCAACTTTTATTCACAGTCATATGAATTATAGCCCAAACAAAAATGCTTTTTAAAGAGAAAGTGCATGTTATTATTACTGCAACAAAGCAATAAGAGCTAAGTAAGTTGTTCTGCAACCCTGAAGGCACTGGTTCAAGTCCACCCCTGCTGTGCAGGCAAGGGATGAGAAATCTCCTCCTATGCAATTAACTGTCTCTGAAAACTTACTGAAGGGTCAGCTATGGGTCAGTTCGATTGGATGGTACACAACAACAAGAACAACACAAAAATATCATTGTAAGAATGTCATGGGAATGGCCTCTGATGCCTTTAACATATCAAGGGGCAAAGAGATTCAAGACAAACAGCCAAGGTTGATTCTTAAGAGGCAGAGGTTGGACATGCCTCTACCCTCCAACCATTTATCAATTCTAACTCCATCACTCCCCTTCCACTCTCTACTCCTCTGCTGGATTCAATAATTTGTTGCATCAGCCACCTAGTACTCTCAGATAATATTCATGATTAGGGGACTTATTAGGAAAGGCAGAAAAAATTCCCCAAACCGAAACCTAAATATTACTCCCTTTGAGTTGGAACTCACTCCTAGTTGACCCCCCAGCAGGTTTGCAGGGCAATGGTGTAGCCTCTAGACAGTTGTGCTGCTAATCCAAAGGTGATTATTTCTCTTGTGATTCAAATTCATCAGCGGCTCCATGGGAGAAAGGTGGGCAATCTCCTTCTGTGCAGTTTATAAGCTCCAAAATCCCACTGGAGGGTCAGCTAGGAGTCGATTCTTAATGACAATGAGTTTGCTTTTTGTTTCTTTCCTGTCTTTTGAAACCAGGTAGGAGGAAATTACCGATCTTTCTCTCATGGAGCCACTGGTAGATTCAAACCAGTTATCTTTAGGTTAACAGTGCAACTCCCTATGGGCTATGCCACTAGAGCTTAAAGGTCAACATCAACAAAGTTCAAAATGACTCAGGATATCATAACCATTCTTACAGGCCAGACTTTCTTTGGCCTTTGTCTTGGTTCCAGCCGCTGCTTTGGTGAGAGTTACACAGAGCTTTAGCTCCACTAAGTGTCTAGAGACAGCACTTCACTAACAAGCCTCCTGCCCAGAGACAGTGAGCTTCCTTGCTCCCTGGACTGAAAATCCCACTGTGCCATCTCCTGCCAAGGCCCTGGTTCCACTGCTCCTCACCATATAAAGTGTTATAGCCCCTGGTCTTCTTGTTCCAGAACATTCTTTCTTTTTTTTTTTTTTTTGTTTTGTTTTGTTTTGTTTTGTTCTGAAGCCACTGCATCAAGTGCATAGTGTTTTTATTTTTTTTAATTTATTATTAATTTCAATGAAAATTTACAGAGACTTTGGATTTCCATTCATTCATTGCTGCATTTTTCTCCCCTACCAACCCTCCCCTCCCCTCCCCCAGTACACTACCTTCTTGGAAAAGTAAAAGAAAAATTCTTTCATTGTCTTACAATCCCTCCCGCCAGGTCCACTCCACTATGCAGCCTTTATTCTGGACTCCTGTCATGACAAAAATACCTAACCACATATCCCTTTTAAATAGTTTTCTCCCTCCTCTGTTTCAATGCAGTATACATTATTGAACCTATATTGCTCAGTCTCCCCCCAAACCCGAGGTCAGTCCTGTTGTACAACAGTAGCACCATGCAGTATTTGTCCTTTTGTGACTGAGATATTTCACTCAGAATAATGTCCTCCAGGGTCACCCATTTTGAATAATATTGCATAAGTTCCTTATTTTTCAATGCAGCATAGTATTCCATTGTGTGAATATATTACAACTTCTCTATTCATTCATTTGTTGATGGGCACTTAGGTTGTTTCCAACTCCTTGCTATTGTGAACAAAGTCACAATAAACATGGGTGTGCATATATCTGCTTGGGTGTCAGTTATGGTCTCTTTGGGGTATATTCCCAGTAGTGGAATTGCTGGTCAAATGGTATCTCTATTTGCAACTTTTTGAGAAAGCGCCATACCTCCTGCCACAGTGGTTGTACCAATTCCAGAACATTCTAAGGGCAAGGACCCAGTTTCAAATGACACAGTCTGCTCCTATCGCATCCCTTTAGTGATAGCTAAACTGCCCTATGCTCTGGAATTGGCTTTCTTTTACGCCTGCAGGGATAATAAAACAGATTATTAATAGATTGAACTGTGCTTCCCCAAAATACATATGTCAATTTAGCTGGGTCATGATTCTCAGTGTTTCAGATATAATAATACTATGATATAACATGGCAGTTACATAATAATTCCCCATGATCTAATAAACTAATAAGCTATAAGAAGGTTAAACATGGGATGTAATACACATAATCACAGTCCTGATTCAATGTGAAAGGAGATTCTCATTAAGGTTTCATGATTGCATGATATCTTTGCAAATGAGAATGTTTTGCCAATCCATTTCCTTAAAGGGTCGTTCTCTTTTTTTGCTGACCTTTTACTTTTCCAAGCATGACACTCTTCCCAGGGACTGGTCCCTTCAGATAACATGCCTTATGGGAGACAAAGACTCACCAGCCTTGCAACCCTTGATTCTTAGGAACATTCTGGTTGTACTTTTCCCAAGACAAATGTGTTCGTCTCTGGCAGCCCAGAATAGAATTATGCTCAGTAATACTAACTAACAGCATGACTCACAGGCACCAGTTATTCTTCTATCTTCCTTTTAAATTGTCCAGCTCTCATATGAGTGCCAAGAAATTTAAAATATCATGGCCTGTCTCAGGTTCACAATAGTCCTCAAAGCGGCAAATTTACTGTTTAATACCTTAAAGAGCTATTTGGTGAAGATTTGCTCAAGGAAGTAAGTTACTGGACTTTTCTGTCTGCTGCTTCTGTAGGAATTGATTGTGAATCCAAGCAAAATGAAATTGTTTGCCACTGTAGGAAGACACCAGATGAGATGAACTGATACAGTAACCGGAGCGATGGGGGTTGGTCTGCCGGAATTAGTGAGACTGGCTCAGGACAGGGAAGGGTTCAGAGCTGCTGTACATAGGGTCGCTATGCACCGCAGGCTGCTCAACCAATAACATTCTATGACAGGTTTGGAAGCAGGAGGGGCATCTACTTCCTAAACAACTTGCCTCTGGAAACTCTATGAACTTTGATAAATTTTGATAGTTGTAGGAGGGCTTTGGGATTTTTGTTCATAGGATTGCTGTAAGTCATGCTCAACTCGAAGGCAATCAACAACAACAATCTTTATTATGATTTTTTAAGTGATCAGTTATGAGTAATTTTTGTTTGCTTTATGTTGAGGTATAATCCATAATGAAGGTCATGGTTGTTCTATTCCAATTATGGCTTCTTAATTTATACGCAAGTTCTGAATGATTACAATGTTGTGTTCTAGAGTTTTCATTCTTTGCAACATCACCCATAAGTTGTTGTGATTTACATAGTTGCTACTTTTGCACAGTCAAAAAAACAGAGCAAGGGAACACTGTTGTTATTTGGTGTAATCAAGTATGACTCCTAGTGACCCTATGAATAAAAGATCTGAACCCTGTTCTATCCTGTGCCATCTTCACACTTCCTGTCACCAATGGGAACACTACATAGTTTAAAATTAAGAAGGGAGTGTGTCAGGGTTTTATTCTGTCTCCATAACTATTCAAACTGTATGCTGAGCAAATTATTCGAGAAGCTGGACTCTAAGAAGAGGGATATGACATCAGGATCATAGGGAAACTCATCAGTAACCCAAGTTACGCAGATGACACAGCCTTGCATCTGAAAGCAAGGAGGACTTGAAGCACTTGTTGCAGAAGATCAAGGAATGCAGCCTTCTGTATGGATCGCATCTCACTGTTAAGAAAACAAAGATTCTTACCAATGGACTGAATGGCAACATCATGATGGGCGGATAATAGACAGAAACTGTCAACAACTTCATCTTACTTGGATCCACAATTAACACCTCAGTACCAGCAGTAAGGAAATCAGGAGACATATTGCACTGGGAAAATACGCAGTTAGCGACTTCTCCAACTTATTAAGGAGTAATGATGTCAGTTCAAGGACTAAGGTGTGTCTAATTCAAGCCATGGTCTTTCTGATCACTTGCTATGCATCTGAGGGCTGGATAATAAATAAGGATGACAGAAGAACTGATGCCTTCGAGCTGTGGTGTTGGAGAAGAGCTCTGAACATTCCATGAAAGACCAGAAGAACAAATACGTCTTGAAGAAGGTGCAGCGAGAGTGCTCTCTGGAGGCAAGGATGTTGAGGCTTCACCTCATATACTTCAGGCATGTTGCTAGGAGGGGCTATTCCTTCAAGAGGGACATGATGCTCAGAAGGATTGAGGGTTAGTGAAGGAGAGGAAGACCCTCAACCAAGTGGATCGACACAGTGACCTGCTCCAATAGGCTCTAATGTAGCAGGAAGTGTGAGCATGGCACAGGATAGGACAAGGTTCAGATCTGTTGCTAATAAGGTCACTATAGGTCATATTCAACTCAGAGACACCTAACAACAACACAACAAATGTATTTCTGGGATTATCTGTTTTAAGCCAAGATCTGGGAGTGCTCCCAGCACTAGATAGATCCATTTGCTGAAACATCTCAATTAGTATTCTATCAATTCCTGGAGTCCTATCTTTCACCAATGCTTTAATGCAGCTGAGGTCCCCTCCTTCTCCTTCAGTATTGTTTGTTCTTTATTATAAACTGCCTTCTGAAATGACTGCACATTTACCACTTCTTTTGGGTAAAGAACTCTGTATTCTTCTTTGGATGCTTCCTTCCTGTAGCATTCAATATTTTGTGCATACAATCTTTCAATATTGCAGCTTGAAACTTGAACTTTTTTCCTTCATTTCTTTCCGTCTGAGACATCTCAATTGTGTTCTTTTTTGGCTTTCTAACCCTGGGTCTTTGTATATTTCTAGGTTTTTGTATATTGAAATATTTTGCTTTGTCTTCTCAAGTCAGCCTGTAGATGCTTAGTTTTTTTACTTCGTCATTTCCTGTATTTACTTTAACTACTCTATGTTCTACCTAGGTTGCCCTTTCTGTAAATCTGCGTGTGTTCTGTTGTGCATAGGGTTTTCAGAGGCCTGCTATTTCAGAAGTGGGTGGTCAATCCTTCTTCCTAGTCTATCTTAATCTGAATGTTCAGATTTAGAGGCGTATCTGACAGACAAGCAATTTGTGGAGCAGTGAAAGAGAAATCCCTTATTGTGGAGTTAAGCATTAGTTACAGTGTTGACCCCACCCTTAGCCCAGTGCCTTGACCACTTAATTTC
>NW_006399797.1:10110645-10114839 GCF_000299155.1 Elephantulus edwardii | reverse complement strand
TAATCGGGATGGGTGTGTCAGAGGCAGTGCGGTTGGCGCAGGATAGAGCAGGGTTTAGGGCTGTTGTGCATAGGGTCACTATGAGTCGGAAACGACTCGACGGCACATAGCAACAACAACTCTATGTTCAAGAGCAACTTCAGAGTCTATTCTGATATTTACTTTCGTCTTTCCTTTTTCTTATTTTTTTTTCCTTTAAAAGCCAGGAATTTGTTATCTCACAGCCTGAAGACTGGATGCCCAAATAGGGGCATGGCCTGAGGGAGAAGGTCCTTCCCCGCAGGCAGCTCTGAGTGCTCCTTGGCAAGTAGATGTGTCCTTAACTTCGGTCTTTTCATTCTGCCTGTCTTTTTAATGATTGTTTGCTTTCTGCACATATAAATTTGATGTCATCCTACAACTTGTCTAGTCTTTGGCCACTAGTGTTTAACATGTCAAATATATTTTTGAGGTAATCTCTAAATTCAGATGAGATATACTCAAGATTCTCATATGGTTCTCAAAGTCTTGTTTATGGAATTCCGATGACCTTGGGTTAAGAAGTTATGTTTGATTCCAAAGACATACAGTTCAAATCCACCAGCTGCTCCGTGGGAGAAGGATGGGTAATCTCCTCTTGTACAATTTACTGCCACTTGAAAAAAAGTTCATTTACAGACCCTGAAATCTCTGAAGTGCTCAACCCCACTGTCACAATTATTATGTTAACCTATTATGTTGAGGATCTTCTTCTCTTTCTATGACCCCCCCGTCCCCACCTTTCCCAGTATAATGGAAAAGAGTTGGAGAAGAGTAATGACCATCCCACGGACTGCCAAAGAACAAGTCTTTCTTGGAAAAAGAACAACCATGGTGCTTCTTAGAGGCAAGAATCATAAACTTTTTCTCCCATACTTTTAGGTATGTTGTCAGGAGGGGCTAGTCTGTGGAAAAAGATATCAGGAGAGGGTGAGGGTCAGAGAAAGAGAGGAAGACCCTCAACAAGGTAGACTGACACAATGACTGGAACAATGGGTTTATTACAGATGGCGAGGATGGCACGGGATGTGACAAAATTCAGATCTATTATTTATAGGATTGCTATGCAGATGACATAACCTTTCTTGCTGAAACTGAGGAGGACCTGAAGTGCTTGCTTCAGAAGGTCAAGGACTGCAGCCTTAAATATAGATTGAAGATCAACATCAAGAAGACAAAGATTCTCACCGCTGGGTTTATGGACAGTATTATGATAAAGGGTGAAGAGATAGAGATTGTTAACAGCTTCAGTTTGCTTGGCTCCATAATCAACACTCTTGGTACCAGCAGCCAGGAAATTAAAAGACAAATTGCATTGGGAAAGTCTGCTGTCAGAGACCTCTCCAGAGTACCGAAGAGCAACACTTGTCAGTCTGGAGAATAAGGTGCTCCTAATCCAGGCTGTAGTCTTCAATTATTTGGTATGCATCAGAAAGCTGGACAATGACTAGGGATGATAGAAGAATTGATACCTTTGAGTTGTGGTGCTGGAGAATAGTATTAAGTATACCATGGACTGCTAGGAGAACAAACAGGTTCATCCTAGAGAGGGTGAAATCAGGATGCTCCTTGCAGGCAAGGATTCTGAACCTTCATCTGACATATTTTGGGCATGTTGCAAGGAGTGACTAATCCTTAGAGAGGGACATCATGCTTAGGATAGAGGAAGGACAGCACAAGAGAGGAAGACCCTTGATGAGATGGATTGGTTTAGTGACTGGGGTAATGGGTGTAGGTGTGTCAGGGGAAAAAAGGTTGTCTCAGGATAGAACAGGGGTCAGAGCTGTTGCACACAGGGTCACTATGAGTCACAAGTGACTTAACCATACATAACAACAATAAAAACAATGAATCATAGTGAACTTGATGGTACCTAACAACAACAATGATTTCCTAATGTAGTACAATTTAAATTAAAGCAATAACTGCTATAAACATTCATTAATAATCAGAACATAAGTGCATAAAGTGTTAATCTAGGTAAATTATACTCGTGAGATGGATATCCTTGCCATTAGTGAGTGGAAATGGACAAGTATTGGCCATCTTAGATCTGAAAAAGTTATTGTCTGTTAGGAAAATATGGCAAATGAAAAAACAATAGTTTATATTCAATATTCAAAAGAGCATTTATATCACTAGGTAGGCTAACCATTCAGTAGTCAAAGTATATCCAAATAAATATATAAACCTTTTATTAAAAAAAAAATCACAGTTTGCATCTTCCTCATTGTTTTACTATCTTCCTACTCATATGTAGGTGATCTTTCACTTCTGACTGATAAAGCCAAATATTTGGGGCCCTAGTCAATCACGTTGCTTAATTAACCTGACTTTTGTTCCCAACCCAAGTCTGATTTTGTTTCCTCCCCTTCACTTCCCTATCTGCTCCAGGATAATATGTTATACTTTTTTTTTTTTTAGCCATTACTGATACCAACCACTAAAGTCATATTCTAAGAATCAAAGATTGTATTTCTCCTAACCCTTCCTTTTTCTGTTTATAAAATCCCATGCCTTTATTGCTCTTGAGCCATTTCCACGAATCCTGCTCCTGACATTAGCTGTAAGAATGGTGAAGAAGCAGTGTCAAAATGCCTCTAACTTCACAAGGGGGAAGGAGACCCAAGATCAGCAGCCACAGACTAATTCTTATTAGGAGGAGGTAAGGCATCTCTAAACTTTTCACCAATTCTGACAAAAACCATTCCTCCCGCCCTACTTTTTTGCTTCCATATTGGGTTTGCTAATTACACACAATGATGACATACAGCTCATAGATAAAACATGATTATGAGACTTATTAGAGACATAATAAGTTAGAAGATCAGTGATAACTTACAATTCAGTTTTTCCTTTGTTCAGAACAGCCTGTCAGCCTTTTCCCAGCCATACCTCTGGCATGGGACCTTTCAGCCTGGCATCTGACCTCTTCCATGCTTAAGCAAGTGTTACAAAACTCTTTAGCCTACCAGTAAGTGCCTAGAGGTAACTCACTCCACCTGGAGGCCTTCTACCCAAAGCTCTCAACTTTCTTTCTCCCTGTGGTCAGATATCCACATCATCTCCTACCTGTCTTATGGGTCTTCTCCCTCTACTGTTGCCATTTCTCTGTCACTGCTTCTTGTCCTCTCTTGCCATGTCCAGTGATAAAGCTCTCTGTATCATGGATGTAGGAGTTTCCCAGTGCCAGAACTCCAGGTCTAAATGACATGCTTCGCTCCTATCTCTTCTTGCTGGTCATATTCCTTCCCTACCCTGTGATTGGCCCTCTTCTAAGTTTAGTGGGATGGCAAAACTGATGAATGCACTCATTAAAGTTCCACATGCCTTATATCCATGGTCCCACCCCTCAAAAATAACATGCATTTTATTTACCTTGTTAGTTAGCCATCAAATCCTCAATGAATCACAAGTACCTTATTTGCATAGTCTCACGAGCTCTTTCATGAGAAATACAAGGATTATATGACTAGAAGGTACATGTTAAATAAGTCATTGAATTTCTATCACCCTGAGGAAATCAGGAGACAAGCTCAGCCTAATAATAAATTGTTTTAATCCAGTCATGTATGACTCCCTCTCCCTATTTGCTTTGCTGTTCTATGCTTTGGAGTCAGAACCAACCCATAGCTAACCCTGCAGCAGGTTTTCAGAGGCAGTAAATCACACAGAAGGAGATTGTCCATCCTTGTCCTGCGTAGCACCGGTGAATTCAAACCATATGCCTTTGGGATTGCAGCATAGCTTCTTGCGTCTAAGCCACCAGAACCCTCAGATATTATTTAAAATTGTCTATGGTCAACATAACAAATACTCTAGCCATCTCTGTCTGCTGTGGTGCTATTGGCATGGCCTAAGAAATACTAGATTTCTTCACAGCTAGAGAATGTTATTCATAAGAAGCCCAAGAACTGCATTCCTCAGATGCAATTGGCTAGTGCTCCAGGCATGAATGAGGGAAGTTTCATCTTCAATATTTACTGAAAACAGACGCTGAAGTTTGAGAAGCAAATGTAAAGTGCTCATTCCAAAAGCCTCTTTATATACATGCTAAATCAGTTTGTGGGAAAGAGACCACAGAGATTGTTTAAACATTCATGCTGATGACACAACTGTTCAGAAATATGCAGTTCCTTGCAGTTACAAGTGGAATTAATTGCATATGGAGGAAGT
>NW_006399797.1:10095420-10110435 GCF_000299155.1 Elephantulus edwardii | reverse complement strand
TTTCTGTCTGTGGATTCTGGAGGTCGGCTTCCTTCTGCCTGTCTGTGCTTGGTGAGGACCTTCTAGAGGTTTCTCTTTCTATCTCAAGCTAGGCGCAAGCTCTGCAGAAGCCTGGTCAGACCCCTAGTCACCTGCAAATCTCTATTGACAAGTTGCTGGTAGCTGTGCATGAGATAAGTTGGCTGAGAATGCAACTTGAATCTCCCATGCCAAAGGCCAGAGTTTTATCACTGCCCCCACTATAGTTTCCTTAGATGTAAGCTGAGATTTTCTCTCACCTCTAGGATATAATCAGGGGTAAATGAAATGCCACAGGGAACACAAGCCAGTGATTGATGCATATAAATGCTGTGCAGTTGCTGAATCCTGATCCTGATTGAACATGTTAATCCTATAATGGTTAACAAGTTTGTAACTCACAGTTATCTCAATTTTATTATTTTAGTTCTAAGTTAGAGAACCCTTCACATCACTGAATTCTGAGAATTTTTGTAACATTAAGATGATCGGCTTATCACCAAAAGGACAATTTAGCATCATTTTGTATTCTCATAGACCATGGAATAGCTACTGTTGGCTTCAGATAGGTATCGAATCACTGGGGAGTCAAATTTGGAAGTATCAGAGTGATTATAGGGTGTGTAGTCTTCAAAGTGTGCTCCCATGAAAGGTTCTACAGAATTGACTTAGGTACTCTTAGGGAAGGCCAAAAGGGTCCTTAATGCATGTAGCTCTCCAGACCTATTTTCCTCCTTGCTCAAGGAAGTCCCAGTTATTATCTGTCTTCTATATTGGCCATTAAGCAAGATTTTGTTTTAAGAAAGGGCTTTATAAGTGGAAAAAATCAAAAGCAGCATTCGAAATACATTTGGGGGGGGGCAGGAAATGCCTTGGAAAACAACTGATCTGGTCCAACTATCTTATTTTACAGTTGATGAAATTCAGAACTAGAAGATTAAATGTCTTTACAATGTCACACAACTAGTTTAGCAGCAAAGCTATGAGTTCACCAAGGAATCCTCCTAGTTGTGTGATGTTTTCTTGAGCAGAAAAGCCTTTTGTTGAAAGATGGAACTAAAATTGCAGATGTTGTAAGATCCAAAGTTGCACCTTACACATTAGCTGTACAAAAGCAAGAACTTATTTATTACCTAAGACTGTTTTAACGGTTCTTGGAAGCTCTAGTTCCCACACATGGTGGAAATAAATGTAAACTTGCTTAGTAACAGTTTCTCATAAGCTTGATTAGACACTCAAGCTACCTGTTGGAATGAATTCTCTCCCTTCAAAGGATTTCCTCTTCCTCCTTTTCCCCAAGATGGCATCTGGTTGATGAAGCCGCTGCCTTAGTCTCCTGGAGGCAGGAGGAGGGACATGTAACTTGCATGATGCCTTTCTCTGAAGGCTCCTGCTGTTCTCCAGCTGAGGTGGAGAACGCCTCTCAGTTTGGGGGCATCAGCTTCTGTCCTCCCTGTTTGCTGAGTAAGTGTCTGCAGCTGGTGCAATTTGCGGCCAGCTCTCTCAGCATGGGTAATCCATGGTGATAGCTCTCAGGGAGCTAGACCATCTTTCCCTAGGAAAATCCCAGCCAGGGCACCAGTGCCAGGGGGAGGCCCTCTTGTGAACATGACTGGCTGCTGCTCAGGGAAGTTCCTCTTTACGAAGAGTGGAAACAACTCAAACCAAATGAGAAATTTTTATAGATTCTTAACTCTTTTCTGAACTAAAAGACTGAAGGAAGACAAATAATGTTTTTTATTTTATATTACCTGAATCATATGGCATTTCTATGATTAGCTTTTTTAGGAAATCCCAAACTGCCTTCCAGAATGGTTACACCATTTTACAATCTCTCCATGTGCTCTCCAGTATTTATTTCTTGCCATCCTGTTAAACTTTGTCATTGCTGCTGGGGGGAGATGGTAACTCATTGTGATTCTGATTTGCATCTCTCCAGTTACCAGTGCTGTTGATAATTTCTTCTAGTGTCTATCCAAATATCTTCCTTTGTAAAAAGTCTTCCCAAATCTCTTGCCCATTTTGCATAGGGTCATCAGTATTTTCTTTGTGGAGGCCCTGTAGTATTCTGTAAACTGTCATTATGAGACCCCTGTCTAAGATGTTTTGCCAAATGTTTTTCTTTTCATCCTATTGGAAAATGTTTTTTTTTTATGATGTTGTTTTTGTTGTTGCTATTGTTAGGTGCCATCAAGTTGCCTGCAACTTATTGTGACCCTATATGTACATTAGCCCTGAACTCTGCCCAATCCTGAGTTGTCTCTGGCAGACCTAATCCCATTTCTCCAGTCCCTAAATCAATCCATCACATCCTGGGTCTTCCTCTTCTGCCCTGTCCCTCCACTCTTCCAAGCATGAGGTCCTTCTCCAAGGACTGGTCCATCTTGGCCACATGCCCAATGTCTATGAGATAGAGCTTCAAAATCCTGGCTTCCAGGGAGCAGCCAGATTCCATCCTCTCTAGGACACATCTGTTTATTCTCCTGGCAGTCAATAGTATGTTCAACACTCTTCTCCAGCAACACAAATCAGAGGCGTCAATCCTTCTTCTATCATTCTTAGCTATTATCTAGCTCTTGGATACATAGCAAGTAATTTCAAAGACCATGGCTTTTAATCTCCAGACACTTTAATCTACAGACTGACATCACTGCTCTTCAGTACTCTAGAGATGTCCCTGAGAGCAGACTTTCCCAATGTAATTCATCTTTTGATTTTCTGACTGCTGGTTTCAAGAGTGTTGATTGTGGAACAAAGCAAGCTAAAGTTGTTAACAATTTCCATCTCTTTTCTAACATGAAGCTTCCATTTGGCCCAGTGGTGAGAATCTTTGATTTCTTGATGCCGAACTTCAGTCCATATTGAAGACTACAGTTCTTGACCTTCTGCAGCAAACGCCTCATGTCCTCCTCAGTTTCAAAAAGCAAGGTTGTCTCTGTCATCTGCATAATATAGGTAGTTGATGAGTCTTCCTCCAATCCTGATGTCACATTTCTCCTCATAAAATCCAGTCTCTTGAATGATCTGTTCTGCATGTAGATTGAAAACGTATGGATTTCCTGATCCTGAACCATGCAGTGTTTCTCTGCTCTGTTCTGACTTCTGCAAGTGTTCTGGGATCCCCATTCTTCTCAAGGTTAGCTGCAATTTGTTGTGATCCATTCAATAAAATGCCTTTGCATAGTTAATGAAACACAGATAGACATTCCTCTGGTACTCTCTTCTTTCAACCAAGATTCATCTAACATTTGCTATATGTTGTCCCTAGTGCCACAGCCTCTTCTAAACCCAGACTGCACATCTGGCAGTTCTCTGCTGATGTACTGTTTCAATTGTTTCTGGATAATCTTCAGCAAGATCTTGCTTGTGTGTGATATTAGTGATATTGTTGGATAATTTTCACATTCTGTTGGGTCACATTTTTTTTGGAATGAGAATAAATACAGATCTCTTCCAATTAGTTGTCCAGGTAGTTGTCCTCCAGATTTCTTGGCATAATCTGATGAGTGCATCCAAGACAGCATCTGGTTGCTGAAATATGTCAATTGGTATTCCATCTTTAGAAGGTCCCATCTATCGATGTTATCCTCTCCTGGTTATGTGTGTTTCTACCTCTATTCACCACCTATTTATACCATAGGGTAAGGCTTCTAAGTTTTGTTCCATTTTGTCTCTGATCTTTGTGATTCTGGCTTTATCCTTAGGTAACTGATCGACCTGGAGTTGATTTTTGTGTATAGTTTGAGATGTGGATCCTGCTTCAGCTTCTACTTCAGAAGCCCAGTTTTCAGAAGCATCATTTGTTGAAGAGGTTGTCATTCTCCAATTTGATAGGTTTTGTTTCCTTGTCAAATACTAGTTGATCATAGGAGGTAATGGTGTAGTTATGTGCCATCAAGTCATCTGTGACTCATAGCAACACCATGTATAACAGTCCTAACTCAATGCTATCCTGAGCCAGACTCACTGTAACTGAGCCATCTACACCCATTACCCCAGTTACTGTGTCAATCCATCTCATCCAGGGTCTTCCTCTCCTGCACTGTCCCTCCACGATTCCAACCATGATGTCCTTCTCTAAAAACTGGTCCCTCCTGGCTACTTGCCAAAAGTATGTGAGATGGAGCTTCAAAATCCTTGCCTCCAAGGAGTAGGTTGGTTTTGCCCTCCCCAAGACAGACTTGTTTATTCTCTAGGTAGTCCATGGTATATTCAACACTCTTCTCCAGCACCAAAACTCAAAGACATTGATTCTTTTTCTGTCATCCTTAGTCATTGTTCAGCTCAAGGAATTTTGAAGACCATGGCCTGAATTAGGCTCACTAGACTGACAGTTGCTTTTTAGCACTTTGGAGAAGTCCCTGACAGCAGATTTTCCTGATCCAATTTATCTTTTTCTTTTCTGATTGCTAGTGCCAAGATGTGGAGTTGAGCACGGTGAAATTGTTAATAATCTCTTCTCCAGCTATCATGGTGATGCTGATTGTCTCTGTGATAAAAATCTTTGTCTTCCTAATGTGGAGCTTCAACCCATATTTCAGACTACATCTACAACAAATGCTTCAATTCCTCCTCACTTGCTAGATGGATTAATTTCTCTGTTCTTCTGTTCCATTGGTGTATGTATCTGTCATTGCACCAGCACCATATTGTTTCATCATGGCTTTGTAGTAGGTTTTGAGAACACAGAATGCTGTGCCTCCCACATCATTTTTGTTCCCTAAAAGTGCTTTGGTTATTTAAGGTTTTTTTTCCTTTCCAAATAAACTTGACAATTGCCTTTTCTCTTTGAAGAATGAATTTGATATCTGTATTGGGATGGTTTTAAACACGTAGATTGCTTTGGGTAGGATTTTCATTTTCACTATGACATAATTATTTTTACAAATAGTTTTTTGTAGTAGAGCAAAGGAAAAGCTTTTATTCCTTTGTTCTTCCTAAAAATGCAGTGAAAATAATAATGGAACAAATACATTTAAAAAAAACCACCAAAAACTACTGCCATTGACTCAATTTCAATTCAAAATGACCATTTAAGACACAACAGAACTCCCCTGTAAAGGTTTCAAATCCTTACAAAGGAGTAGATATCTACAAAGGTAGATATCTTTCTGCTTATGAAGTGGTTGATGGGTTTAAACCCCTACCTTTTTAGCAGCTGTGTACTTGAAACCACTGGGTTTCTTCAGGGCTTCTCTGGAACAAACATACAAGGGGAGAAAAAAAAAATCTTCCTTTCATGAATGAAACAAGGAAAAAGCTACGATCCAAAACCACAAACTATGGAAAACACCTGCCAACCATTGTGGGCATGGATGAAGACGAGGGAGGCCCTTAAAGCTGACAAATTACTCCTTGGTTCTCAGACAGAATCTACATTTTCCCTAAAATTAAGTGAGTCAGTCCTGAAAAGTCAAGTCAAATAGAGCAAGGAGATTGAAGGACATGAGAGAGCTATGGAGACTGTATATATGTACGCGTGCACGCGCGCGCACACACACACACATACACACACACACACACATTGTTTTGGATGCTGTAGATGTTTCACTTTATACCTTGTACCTTGCTCAGTTTCTTTCTTTTTTTAAAAAAATTATTTTTATTTATTTTTTTATTTGTTATTTTTGTGTGTATGTATCATCTAATCAGATCTTACTGGCACAAGAGACGATTAGGGAGAAGGGGGATGCTGAGTCCCTGCCTCCTGTACCTTGCTTTCCCTCCTATACCTCCTCTTCCCTGCAACACTACATTCTGCCTCCTGGTCCTGTCCCCCAAAGTTGCAGAGATTGTGAACAGCTTTAGTTTGCTTGGCTCCACAATCAAAAAAAACAAGAAACTAAAAGACATATTGTGTTAGGAAAGTCTGCTGTCAGAGACCTCTTCAGAGTA
The DNA here is from genome assembly GCF_000299155.1 of Elephantulus edwardii. NCBI lineage: Eukaryota > Metazoa > Chordata > Mammalia > Macroscelidea > Macroscelididae > Elephantulus > Elephantulus edwardii. The sequence goes on along the minus strand of NW_006399797.1, from coordinate 10,104,522 downwards.
CTAGAGAGCAATGATATCAGTCCGGAGACTAAGGTGCACCTGATATAGGCCATGGTCTTTGCCATCACTTCCTATGAACAGAGAGCTGGGTAATAACTAGACATGATAGAAGGAGAATTGAAGTCTTTGAGCTGTGGTGCTGGAGAAGAGTGTTGAATATACCATGGACTGCTAAGAGAACAAACAGGTTCATCCTGGAAAGGGTTAAACTAGGCTGTTCCTTCGAGGAAATGATCCTGAAGCTTTGTCTGACATACCTTGGACATGTTGCAAGGAGGGACCAATCCTTGGAGAAGGATGTCGTGCTTGGGAGGGTAGAGTGACAGCACAAGAAAGGAAGATCCTCGAAGAGATGGATTAATTCAGTGACGAAGGTAATAGGGGGTAGGAGTGTGAGAGACAATAAGATTGGCACAGGACAGAGCAGGGTTTAGGGCTGTTGTACTTAGGGTCTCTATGAGTCGCAAGCAACTCAATGGCACATAACAACAACAGCAACGATATCAGGGTTTAGAGAGCAGGGTTTAGGGCTGTTGTGTATAGGATTGATATGAGTTGCAGACAACTTGCCAGCATATAACAACAACAGAGAGACAACAAAGCAGAATAGAAGAGATGGAACAGAGAGTCAGTGAGCTGCCTCAGTGGAGACTAACTAGAAGAAAAACATAAAAAAGATGGAAGGAAAGTGAAGAAAACATTAGAATTGTGTGGATATAAGATCAATATTCCAAAATCTGTGGGATTTCTCTACAGTAACAAAGAAGGCACAGAAAACACAACTAAGAAAGCAGCATCTTTTACAATAACCAACCATAAAGTGAAATATTTGGGGATAAAACTTACTAGAGACACAAAAGACTTTTATAAGGAAAATTATGGAAAAATCTACTATAAGAAACCTAACTAAATAGAAAAGCACGCCCTGTTAATGAATAGGAAGACTCAACATTGTGAAATGCCTAGCTAAAGCATTCTATGCAGTCCCAATACAGATACCAAACTCATTCTTCAAAGTGATAGTTAAGGGAAACTGGCAGTTTTATTTGGAAAGGAGAGACCCCAGATAAGCAAAACTCTTCTGAATAACAAGAATCAAGTGGGAGGCATTTCACTCCCTAATCTTCAAATCTACTAGCATCTCGATGGTGGTCTCATATTGATGGTGGTCATGTAAGGAAAGGTTTTGGGATTGTGTTTGATGTGTTTTACTGTTCTTCCCCACCCCCTTCCCAAAAGCAGGTGGTCCTTGAGCCTTTGACCAAGGTGGAGGCCTGCTAGAGGGTGTGGCTTTAAAATCCTGTAGGGCCCTCAGGCCAAATTTATTAATTTTAGAATGAATATTCTTTAAATGACACAGCAATCATTTGTTTATTTGTTGTACTGAATAACTTAGAGTTTCTGTGATTCTGAACACTGTTCCATAGTCACGTCAAATACCATAATGGTTACCCATTATGTACAATATTTGGATGAGCTTCCAGATTGATTTATGCTGGGAAGTAGTTGTGGCATCCACTTCCTAAACTAGATGCCTCTGAAAACTCTACAAACTCTGAAAACTCTATAAATGTACAGAAATAATATTAGTTATAAAACAGAGTTCAGGTCTTTTGTGCAAAGCTTACTCTGAGTTGTATTCAACTTGACGACATTTAACCACTGCTAAATGAGACTAGTGCTGTTATATCTGGAGGAACACTCTTCCACTTTGCACATAACTCTTTGTCAATGTGCTGTATGAATGAACCTGGGTTTGCTGTTATGCTGAACCTTGTGCCATTGGAGTATCAAATACAATAATGGTTTCCCATTGTAGACAGTGTTTGGTGGAGCTCCCAGTTGTAAGATGGGTTTGGAAGTAGGAGTGGCATCCACTTTCTAAACTACATGCTTCTGCAAGCTCTATTAACTTGGAGAAAGGACTATAGTTATAGAAAGGCATTAGGTCTTTTGTTCATAGAGTTGCTACTAATAGTGCTTGACAGCTATAAATAACAACAACAACATGTAGCCATAGTAATCAAAAGACAGACAGATAGACCAATAAAACACAATCAAGAACCAAGAAATCAAACCATCTCGACGGCACATAACAACAACAACAACAATGGTCAATTGGTATTTGACAAGAAGTCAAAACCTATGAAATGGGGAAATGACAACCTCTTCAACAAATGTTGATGGCAAAACTGGACTTCTACCCTCACAAAACTGAAACACAATCTGCATCTCACACTATCCATGAAAACATACTCAAGATGGAACAGTCATCTAGGGGTAAAACAAAATCATAAAGATCATCAGAGACAAAATGGGACCAAACTTAGAAGCCCTAGCCTTTTGCACTAAAAGGTTTGTAAACAGAGCCAGAAATACAAAACTGTTGTTGTTGTTGTTATGTGCCGTCGAGTCACTTGCGACTCATAGCGACCCTATGTACAACAGCCCTAAACTCCGCTCTGTCCTGTGCCAATAGCACTGTCTCTGACACTTCCATCCCAATTATCCCAGTCACTGAATCAATCCACCTCATAGAGGGCCTTCCTCTCCTGCGCTGTCCCTCCACCCTCCCAAGCATGATGTCCCTCTCTAAGGACCGGTCTCTCCTCACAACATGTCCAAAGGATGTTAGACGGAGCCTCAGAATCCTTGCCTCCAAGGAGCCACCCGGTTTAACCCTTTCCAGGACAATCTGTTTGCTTTCCTAGCAGTCCATGGTATTCTCAATACTCTTCTCCAGCACCACAGCTCAAAGGCATCAATTCTCCTTCTATCCTCCCTGGTCATTGTCCAACTCTCTGATGCATAACAAGTGATTGCAAAGACCATGGCCTGTAACAGACGCACCTTAGTCTCCAGAGAGACACCATTGCTCTTCAGCACTTTGGAGAGGTCCCTAACAGCAGACTTTCCCATGGCAATGCGCCTTTTAATTTCCTGGCTGCTGGTGCCAAGACTGTTGACTATGGAGCCAAGCAAACTAAAGCTGTGTACAATCTCAATCTCTTCACCATGCATCCTGATGCTGCCGATTGGTCCAGTGGTGAGAATCTTTGTCTTCTTGACATTGAGCCTCAATCCATATTGTAGGCTGCAGTCTTTGACCCTCTGCAGCAGGCGCTTCAGGTCCTCTTCAGTTTTAGCAAGCAGGGTTGTGTTATCTGCATATAGCAGATTGTTGATAACCCGTCCACCAATCTTGACCCCACATTTCTCCTCATAGAGCCCCGCCTCCCAGAAAACTAGGAGAGGATAAAAATCAGTGAATAGGATCTTCTAAAAATCAAATACCTGTGTGCATAAGAAACTTCTTCTAATTGAGTAAAATGACTTTTCCCCAGTCTTTTTCAGAATAGAGAAAAAAAAATATTTAATATTTTGCAGTGCATCTCAGACAAGGGTCTCATAACAAAAGTTTACAAAATTCTACAGGGCCTCAAAAATAAAAAGACTGATAACCCATTCACATAATGGGCAGAATACATGAAAAGGGTCGTTACAAAGGAAGACGCTCAGATAGGCAACAGACACATGAAGAAAGGTTCCAAATCACAGGCAATCTGAGAGATGCAAATAAAAACAATCAGGTACCATCTCACCCCAGTATCAGTAACAACCTTTAACAGAACTGTAAGTAATAAATGCTAGGAAAGATGTAGAGAGATTGGAACTCCCATGTACTGCTGATGGTATTGTAAAAGGAAAGATAAAAAAAAAAATCCCGTATGACCCAGCTATTCCACTGCTAGGAATATATCCCAAGGAAATTGAAAGTGTAACACAAATGTAGACATGTACACCTTTGTTTATAGTGGGTTTATTCACAATAACAAGAAAGTAGAAATAGCCCAAATTCCCATCAACAAAGAAATGGATTATACAGTTGCAGTATTTTCACACAATGAAATACTATGCAGCACTGAGGAATAACAACTTTGTAAAAAACTATATATCATGGTAGAGACTAGATAGCATTATGCTGAGTGAAAGAATTCAGTCTTAAAAGGAGAAATACTTCATAATACAGTGCTAAAAATAGGATAACTGAGAAAGATGTATATAAATGTTCAAAAGGGGAAAGGAAAAGGGCAAGAATACAAATTACTAGGATTAGAGTGTGACTTTTGTTCACAACAGGGCATGAGCTGGTTAGATTTGGCCTCATTTTTTAAAAAGTGTTTGGGCCCTAGGGCCACAAGCCCAAGGGCCTGTTTTTTGTGGATCTCCTGAATAAAACAGGCTTGGAAGCAGGAGTGGCATCCACTTCCAAAATAAGCTTGCCTCCTGAAACTCTATGAACTTAGAGAAAAGATGAAAGTTTTGTGTTCAAGACTTTTGTTCGTAGTGTCGCTATGGGTCATCTATGACTTGAGGGCACTTAACACCACCACCACCACAGTGAGCAGATGAGGGAGTGATAAAATAGGTAAGATTCAATGGGATCTTGAAAAGATGGGGTAATAATAGGCATAGATCAGTAGTATTTAATTACAAATGCAATGAATATAAATGATTGTAAAAACTACAGTGTAAAAGATTCTATAAAACACAGTGTACATGAATAAAGCACAATGTTTATTAATTATTAGAAGTAAAAAGTAAAAGGAAATACTTACTTATTTTATTATTGTCCTTTCCAGGCAAATTAAAAACTCCATCTCCTATGATTTCTTCCATTCTGATATGTTCTCTCTGTTTACCCCTATAAGATTTCATACAACCTTATTGCGGCACTTCTCATATAGTTTCTTAGGTTTTCGGACTGCCAAGAGAACTAACAGTTCTATCCTGGAGATGATGAAACCAAGCTGCTCTTTGGAGACAAGGGTTTTGAGACTCTGTCTCACATACTTTGAGCATGTAGCAGGGAGGGATCAGTCTTTGGAGAAGACTATCATGCTTGGAATGGTGGGGAGACAGTGTAGGAGAGAAAGACCCTGAATGAGATGGATTGACACACTAACTGGGGTAATGAGGGTAGGTCTGTCAGAGACAGTGAGATTGGCTCAGGCTAGAGCAGGATTCACAGCTATTGTGCATAGCCGCTATGAGTCATATGAGTCATAGTCAGCTCGATAGCACATACCAATAACAACAACACATAGTTTCTTGTGTTCAACATCTATTTTTCATTATAATGCTATTTTTTTAAAAAAACTGATGATTGTTATTAATATACAGAAATAAAAGAAGTGGTCAGGATTCTTTCTAATCTCAAGAATTTGAATAGTCTATCTTACAAATGTATGGATTTCTCTGTCATCTACCTTGATGTAAAGCTTTCTCCACTCATTCATTGCTGTCAATATGGAATAGCTCATAGCTGCCCCTTCCACAGATTTTTGGGAGGCTGTAACTCATGTGGGAGGAGATTGCCCATTTTTCTCTCTCGAGGTAGCTGATGGATTTCAAATGGACAGAGAAGCCTGTCTTGTGGCTTAGGAGCACAATTCCCTACAGACTATGCCAATAAAGCTCTTGAAACCTTTCTTGGCTTTCCTCAGCCTGCTATCCCCATGAAGTGTTGGATTGATTTGTCTGTTTTAGCAATTTGGGGAGAAACAAAGAAAAGAAAAGATAAAATAAAAGGAAACATATGTGAGTAGAAAATGACCATGAGAAAAGATGAAATGTGGATCAGAGCTAATTAGGAAAGTCATGAGCTTAGCCTACCTCCATCCCATCTCATCTACTGCCCACCGTGCACAGGATGAAAAGGAAAAGCAATGACTCTTCACTCTTGTATTTGCTTCATAGATTGGTTTCCTTGTTAACTGCTTTGTGGAATTATTTTGGGTGGCTCAGAAAGAATATATCTTTTGGGGGTATGCATAGATTTCTTAATCTCCTTCAAAGTTCAAGGTGTTATAGAAAACTAGGATTTAAGAAATAAAAAGCTTAGGCCATTTTGCAGAAGACTGGAGTGTCTTTGAGAATGTGGTTTCCAAAACATCTTAGCTTCCAGCTATCTAGCCTGTTTGCTTCCTGTGAATTACATTAGCGATCATTTATTTCTGACTTCAGCGATCTTGGGGTTTTTCTCAGTGTCTGCTACTTTGAAATAGTTCTAAATCATAGCTTCTCCTGGGTGGACAATCCCTTGAACTTGAATTTTATCAATGGGGCTGAACTTTAATTAACAGGAGACAGGCTGTAGGCCTTTCCAGGTAACATTGCTGCTTTTGAGTCATTGTTTCTAACGGCTTCTTTCAGAAGACAAGTAGTTTGCTTTTCAGCCTTTCAAATTTCCCTGTAATGGGGTTTTCACCAGCTTAGATAGCAAGTTGCTGTCAGAGAGTACAACCCTTAGGAAAAGAGCTATTTCCTTTCATTAACACTTGTAGGCTCTTGTCTACCCTAGAGTCAGAAGCAAACCATAGCAGACCCTCCGGCAGGTTTTCAGAGGCAGTTAATTGCACAGGAGAAGATTGCCTATCCTTCCCCTACGGAGCTTTGCTTGAACTGTGGGTCATGGGGATTGCAGCATAGTTTCTTGCCTCTTGGCCACCAGAGAGCTCCCTGCTTCTAGCTCTAATAGTTGGTGTATAACAAGAAGACACCTCTCCTTCAGTCCTACTGTCTCCACAAAGCCTAGTTCCTCATTTTAGACTCTAATATTTGTTGTTACTCCATTTTCAGGGAGAAAATTTATTATTTTCTTTCTCTCCCTGCTCCAGAAAACTGTAGAATCCATTTAGACTGATTCTAAGACAGTGAACTTATCAAGAGTTGTTAGTGAGTCAATGACTGGTTAGGAGGGCGGAGCACAAACTTCAAGGCTTAAGTTTCTAGTAACACAGCCCAGAGACTCACACAGAAGTTTGCTGAGGCTGTTACTCCCACCGCCCACCTGCCACCACCTTCATTAACCACATGGATGTGCAGTGTCCAGAACCCAAGCTCTTTTTTTCTGTTACTAATTTCCATGTACCTGCTTCCTAGATGCAAAGGCTGCTGGGAAGTTTTGTCCCACAAAGGAAAAACTCACAATGTGGAAAACTGGCAATGTACACTCGGGGTTTACAGAATGATAAACATTGCTATGGAGACAATAATATTTTTATTTAGTGGACATTTTTCCCCTTAGAATATCAGGAAAATCTAGGCCTTCAAAATTCATTCAGACTATTGACACTGAGCTGAAACTGACTCAAAGCTGATCCTCTAGCAGATTTTCAGATATTATAAATCACAAGGGAGGGGTTTGCCCTTCTTTCTCTCAACAAGAGCTGATAGATTCAAACCATAAGTCTCCAGGTTGGAAGTACAGCTCCTTACCACTAAGCCACCAGTGCTCCCTAGTGGATTACAACTGCCATCTTTGGGTAAGCAGTACAACTCTCTACTCCCCAAGTCATCAGAGCTCCTAGAAACAGCAGGACTAAAATATTGAAGTGAAAATGCGATTAATTCCAAGTCTGATTACTGAAAGTCTAAGTGTGGAAATAAACTACTTGCAAAATCCCAGACGAGTTTTCAACTATATTTATATACATTCAGCAAGTGTACTAGGAAAAGCCAGTCTAACTCCAGGCAACTTTGTAGTGAGGAGAGGAAGTAGGTTCTGCTCATAATGATTGATCATTTGCTTCTGCTCAAAAAACCTTAGGAAGGAGTACTCTTCATTCTTCTCCTACTATCCATTTACTGACTGTCCTACTTTTAAATGTCACCAAATTATATACAGCTTCTAATTTTCAAGAGCATCTTAGACAAGTCTAGGATGTTGAAATTCACTCAATTGCAGTTGGAGAAATAAGTGCAAGGGTGCTTGAGTTTTATTTCCTCTTGTTCATGCCACAGCTGAGCTAGCTATCACAAAAAGAAATAGGTTATCAAGTATAATTCAGCGTCTCAACTACCACACATTTATTCCCAGCAATAGTGGAGGTAGAGTAAAGATGGCTTTCCCAGGCTCTGCATGTCCTGTGTGCTCCGTTCTTTGCACGACGCTGACGCCACATGCCATCTGCTGTTCTTAGGCTGCATAGCTGCAGAGTAACCAGAGCAGAGAGTGAACAAAGGGAGCTCTCTCTTCCAGAGGGAAAGACTGCAACAGACTTCAGGTTTTAAACTTGAACAAGTACAGAAAACTACCTTAAGAGGAATGAGGAAAATGAGTAATATCCTACTTGGCACGTTATCTCAAAATTGTCATCATTCACTTAAAGTTCATAACCACAAAGACATTCCTCCTTATTTTTTCAGGTGTTTTGAAGTTTTTGACACTTGAAGAAAGTATCACTCTAGAAACATAAATTAGACTAATTCAAAGTGCCCTGATTTTTACATCAACCTTTTCCATTCCACGAAACTTGGGCTCTTCGTAAAAAATTATGTCCCAAATCCTAGGCCAGCCAAAGTGTTGTATGATTACATTCCACTTGACAATCTTCCCTGAGTTCTAGTCTTTGTTTGCTGCTAGGATGTTTAGTTAGCAGATAATGTGATAAGTGCTTCCCACACCTTTTTCATGGGAACCCTCACTTAACAATATTAATTAATAGAAGTCATTTCTACCTTTCTTCTGTTTTTACTATTAAATTGCTTTTCACCAAAGTTAAATTATTTGAACAAGACATGTCTAGCTAGTGTCTGTGGTGTCAGAAGAACCTTGTATGCTGACAAGTCACTCTTACAAGTCACTCTTGGCCTAAAAAGAGGAGGAAAAAAGAAGTCTTATAAGTCACTATCTTTATTTGACACAGGAAATTGAGTGACAGGAAAGGAATATAGATTTCCTTCATGGTTTTGTTTGTTTGTTTGTTTTCTTAATAATTTGAATGAGCATCTACAGAGATTTTGGATTTCCATTCATTCATTGCTGCACTTCTCTACCCGCCCAGCCCTCTTCCCCCCCATCCAGTTCACTCCTCTCTTTCAAAACTAAAAGAAACACTACCTCCCTGGTACACAATCCCCCCGCACCCCTCCCGCCACCTCAAGTACATTCCACTATGCAACCTTAATTGTAGACTCTTGTGATAACCATAATACCCTATGATACATTGCTTTTAAATTATTCACTCCCTCATCTGTTTCAGTGCAGTATACACAATTTATCCAGTTTTTCTCAGTCTTTCCCCAACCCTGATATCA
>NW_006399797.1:10083224-10088401 GCF_000299155.1 Elephantulus edwardii | reverse complement strand
TTACTTTCCAGCTCCACCCTCCACCAGGATAACCCTTCACATCTGCCAAGTCCCTTCAGAAAATATCTTCCATTGTCCAACCCATGATCTGACAGCTTGTATCTTAAGCTTTCTTGGCTTCTGTGATTCCAAACATGTCAACTGCTGACATTTTTTTTTTCTCTTTTGACCAGTGCCTCTTAAGTTTAGTTGTACTGTCTCCAAGGGAAGGTGGTGCGTCCTGTAGAACTCCTGTGTATATTATGTTTTCCTTCTGGCCCGAGGGCCGCTGGTTTTTCTGGGCACCTGAAAGACGCTTCTTTGCTGTTATCCGAGGTGACCTTCCCCAGTGCAGCTTCCTGTCCTCCCTCTCTGGCCGGTTTTTCCTGGGTTTTACCTGAAAGACGCCTCTTTGCTGTTATCCGAGGTGACCTTCCCCAGTGCAGCTTCCTGTCCAGTGCTGCTAATGCCTCGTTTGTTTTCTCTACATTGTTCTGGACTGGTTTTCTTTTATTTTTAGTTCCTCCTGGTTTTTGCTTGTAGTATCCTGTAATTCTTCAAGTTTGTCTTTCATCCATTGAAAATATTCAACCATTGTTCTTTTAAATTCTGTGTCAGAAAGTTCCATCAGACTTTCTGGCTTCAGGAAATCCATTGATACTGTGTCACCCTTTGGGGGTGATATCTTGCTTTGTGCTTGTGTATTGTGTGGGACAGCTTGCTTTCTTTGAGACATTGATATATTCTTGATCTGAAGATAATGCTCTAGAGATCAGTTGGGTAGCTATTCCCACTTGTGCTTTTTCTCTGAACATATGACTCCAGAGAAATGTCCGTTCAGAGCCTGTGAGAGCAGCCTCTTGTAGGTAAGGTAGGTCAAGGTGCTCCGGATTAGAGGCAGGTTGATTAACCAGATGTGTAGACACAGGAGTGGCACCAAATGGGGTTGCAGCAATCACAAGGGCAGGTGAACCACTTAGGGGACCTCACTCAGGCCTCAGTTGTCTGGGTGTGCTTACAATTGGGGTCCTTATTCAAATTCCAGCTGTCTGTCTCCCACCCAGTGGTTTTCATTCACTGATCCCTGTCCAGTGGTGCTCACACAGTTGCCTTTGCACAGTGGCTCCTTCCCAGGAAGGCTCCTGGGTCCAAGGGGACTCAACAAGACAAAGTCAAATTCCCACCAAATCCACTCACCTCTGGCCGGTCTGCAGTGTCCACAAAAGTTCAGCCTAATTATCTCCTGGGTCCAAGGGGACTCAACAAGACAAAGTCAAATTCCCACCAACCCACTACCTCTGGCTGGTTTACACTGTCCACAAAAGTTCAGCCAAATTATCACTGGCCCCCTCATTCCTGGGCAGTTGGCGTGCCCCCAGAGAGCTCAACCAAATTTCCACCAGTGGGCTCACCCTTGGGAACTCTCCAAGACAATCAGTGGTGCCCAAGAAAACCCAGTTAGGATCCTATCAGCCTTTCTCGTGGCAGATCAGTCCCACAGCAGCTTGATTGGTAGCTTTAGACGATGGCTGGCTCCGTAGTGTGCCTTTGTGTGCTGACTCAGAATCGTACTGTCCACGGCTGTTGTGCTGCGTAAAGGAGTCTCTAGTGGTCCTGGAGCACTGCCAGAGGGTGCAGGGTTGTGGTGAGGTCACCAGGGTGTGCCAGAAGTGTGGGGGCACGAGATGGTGGTGGGGTGGTGTCCCTGAACACGGTGCTGTGGCAGGGATGGGAGTGCAGGGCTTGGACAGCGCTGGGCATTAGGGGCTGCAGTCTGTTCCCAGATATTAAGCTGCCAGTCCTCAGCAAAGAAGTCTTCCTGCACCATGTGGCCCTTGTGTGCCGCGTCACCCTTGTTGATTTCCTTCATGTTTTATAAAGTATGTTTAGTTAAGCCTGAAGCTGCTTGAAAATTATATCATCAAATAGGCTAGACAAGGCCATGGGCGGGGGAAGGGAAAACAAAAGGCTTGTCTTTGAAAAAGATGTCATCAGTAGGCCAGCTTTATGCAAAATCTTGGAATTTAGTTACAGAACTCAAACCCAAGAATCCAAAACCAGAAAATTCTGGATTCTTCCTCACATTAGCTACATATGCACACTGGCTGGAGTGAAACTAAATACCTGATTATTATTTTTTTCTCTCTCTCTCTCACACATCAGTACAAGGCAATCCCATGAACTATTCGTTTAGTACCTGTTCTGATGTGTCACTATTTCTTGCAGCATAGTTGTTGTTATTAGGTGCCATTAAGTTGGTACCAACTCTTTTCAACCCTAAATACAATTGAAGGAAACTGTGATTGTTATTATTGGATGCCACTGTGGTCATGAGCCTTAGTATAATGTAATTAACCTGTTCTTGTTGATTGCCTTCGAGTTGAGCACAACTCATAGCGACCCTATGAATAAAAGTCTTGAAGGCCCTCTACAACTATAGACATTTATCAAATTTCATACAGTTTCCAGAGGCATGTTATTTAGGAAGTGGATGCCATTTCTGCTTCCAAATTTGTCACAGTATATTACTGTTTTTATATGCCATTGATTTGCTTGCAATGTATAATGACCCCTTTGTACAGCCTCTGAACCCTTCCATCCTAAGCCAGTCTCACTTGGACACACCAACCCCCAACACCCTAGTTACTGTATCAGTCTGTCTCATCTGGGATCTCCCTCTCCTGCACTTTTCACCCCGCCCCCTTAAAAGTATGATGTCCTTCTCCAAGGACCAATCTCTCCTGGCCATGTGTCCAAAGTAAGTGAGGCAGAGCTTTAAAATCCTCTTCTCCAAGGAAAGATTTGGCTTCACTCTCTCCAAGACAGACCCATTTGTTTTCTGGCAGTCCATAGTATGTTCAAGACTCTTCTCCAGCACCACAACTCGAAAATCTATTCTTCTGTCATTCTTAGTCATTGTCCAACTCTCTGAAGCATAATAAGTAATTTAGAAGCCTGGATTAGGTGCACCTTTGTATCTAGACTGACATCGTTGCTCTTCAGGACTCTGGAGAGGTCCATGACAGCAGATTTTCCCAATGCAATTCATCTTTTGATTTCCAGACTGCTTGTGTTAAGAGTGTTGATTATGGATCTGAGCAAGGTATAATTGTTAACAACCTCAACCTCTTCTTCATCTAATATGGTGCTGTCAATTGGTTCAGTGCTGAGCAACTTGGTCTTCTTGATGTTGAGTTTCAATCCATATTAAAGACTACAGTCCTGACATTTTGCAGCAAGTGCTTCAGGTCCTCCTCAGTTTCAGCAAACAAAGTTGTGTCATCTGCATATCATAGGTTGTTAAGGAGTCTTCTTCCAATCCTGATGTCACACTCCTTATAAAGCCCTTCTTCCTGAATGATCTTTTCTGCATACAGATTAAAAAGGTATGGGTACAGGACGCATCGCTGACACACTCCTTTCCTGATTTTGAACCATGCAGTGTTTCCTTGCTCTTTTTTGAGGACTTCTTGGTATAAGTATAGGTTTCTTTCAAGCGTGATCAAGTGCTCTGAGATTCCCATTTTCCTCAAGGTTAGCCATAATTTGTTGTGATCCACATGGTCGAATGCCTTTGCATAATCAATGTAACACAGATAGACATTCTTCTGGTACTCTCTGCTTTCTGCCAAGATCCATCTGACATTGGCAATAATGTTTCTAGTGCCATGACCTTTTCTAAACCCAACCTGTAGTTCTGTGTAAATGTACTGTTCAATGCTTTTTCTGGATAATCTTCAGCAGGAATTTGCTAGTGTGTGATATTAGCAATTGTTGTTGTTGTTATGTGCTGTTGAGTCGTTTGTGACTCATAGCGACCCTATGTACAACAGCCCTAAACCCTGCTCTATCCTGTGCCAATCGCACTGCCTCTGACACACCCATCCCAATTACCCCAATCACTGAATCAATCCACCTCATAGTCTTCCCCTCCTGCGTTGTCCCTCCACCCTCCCAAGCATGATGTCCCTCTCCAAGGACCTCTCCCTCCTTACAACATGTCCAAAGTATGTCAGACGAAGCATCAGAATCCTTGCCTCCAAGGAGTAGCCAGGTTTAACCCTTCTCCAGGATGAATCTGTTTGTTTTCATGGCAGTCCATGGTACATTCAATACTCTTCTCCAGCACCACATTGTTCGATGATTTCCACACTCTATCGGGTCACCTTTTTCTGGAATGGGAATAAATATGGATCTCTTCCAGTCAGTTGGTCACATAGCTGTCCTCAAGATTTCTTAGCACAACTTGGTGAGCACATGCAGGACAGCATCTTTTTGCCGAAATACATCAATTGGTATTCCACGCATTCCTGAGGCTTTATTTTTTCACTAAGTCCTTCAGAGCAGCCTACACTTCTTAATTAATCACCGTTACCTCATGCTCATATGTAGTTTCTTGAAATTCTTCTGTGTCAGCCAGTTCTTTTTGGTACAATGACTCTGTATACTCCTTCCATTGGCTTTTAATGCTTCTGGAATCATTCAATATTCTGCCCATAGCATCCTTAAGCCTCGCAACTCGTGGCTTGAATAGATTCTTTATTTCTTTCAGCTTAAGAAATGCTGAACAATTTTGGCCCTTTTGATTTTCTGACTCCAGCTCCTTGCACATTTAATCTTAATATTTTGCCTTGTCTTCTTGAGAAGCACTTTGAAATCTTCTATTCAGCTCCTTAACTTCTTAATTTCTTCCCTTTGCTTTGGCTTCTCAGCACTCTAGTACAATATTTAGCCTCTTCTGACATCCATTTTGGTCTTTTCTTCTTCTTCCTTCTTATTAATGACCTTTTGCAGTCTTCATGAACTATATTCTTTATCTCTTCCCACAGTTTATCTGGTCTTCATTCATTAGTGTTTAAGGCCTCAAACTTATTTCTGAGTTGGTTTTTAAAGTCATGGGGGATAGACTCAAGGTCAAACTTCTACGTTCTGTGGATGTGATTTAACTTTCTTTAGTTTTAACTATCCTAAGTGTTGTAAGAGTTGTGTTGACTGTGGAACCAAGTAAACGAAAACAGTTAACTATCTCAATCTCTTCACCATCCATACTGATGCTGCCAATTGGCCCAGTGGTGAGAATCTTTGTTTTCTTGATATTAAGCTTCAATCCATATTGAAGACTACAGTCCTTGACCTTCTGCAGCAAGCACTTCAGGTCCTCCTCAGTTTCAGCAAGTAGGGTTGTGTCATCTGCATAA
>NW_006399797.1:10081158-10082769 GCF_000299155.1 Elephantulus edwardii | reverse complement strand
CTAGAGAGGGTGAAGCCAGAATGTTCCCTGGAGTCAAGGATTCTGAAGCTTCATCTGATATACTTTGGGCATGTTGCAAGAAGGGACTGGTCCTTAGAGAGGGACATCATGTTTGGGAGAGTGGAGGGACAGCACAGGAGAGGAAGACTCTCGATGAGATGGATTGATTCTGTGGTGGGAATGAATGTGTTTGAGACAGTGAGGTTGGCAGAGGATAGGACGGCATTTAAGGCTCTTGTACATAGGGTCGCTATGAGTCGCAAACCACTCGATGGCACATAACAACAAAAACAACAACAACAATAAATGTTGTAAATCTTAACTTCTATGATGTTAATTAATGGAGCTCTGGTGAACTAGTGGCAAGAAGCTGTGCTGCAGTCCCAAAAGCATGTGGTTCAAACCCACCAGGTGCTCTGTTGGAGAAGGATGGGCAATCTCTTCCCTCTGAAAACTCACTGGAGGGCCAGCTATGGGTTGATTCTGACTTGATGGTATACATCTACATGACATTAATGAAGCAGCATTAGAGGTGTTTATGTAATGACTTGGATATCCTAATCTGATTAAGAAGTCCTTTCAGAGGTGTGGTCTATACTGGATGGATAGATAGATAGAGAAAGATATAGATAGATAGATAGATAGATAGATAGATAGATAGATAGATAGATAGATATAGATAGATAGAGAAAGATATAGATAGATAGATAGATAGATAGATAGATGATAGATAGATAGATAATAGATGATAGATAGATAGATAGAGATACAGATAGATAGATAGATGATAGATAGATAGATAGATAGATAGATAGATAGATAGATAGATAGATATAGATACTCTGGTGAAGCTAGAGAGCTTTATCTAATCTTGTATCTGACCCAAACTCCAAACTGGAACCAGTATCTTTTACATTTGCCAACTTTGGACTCATCAGCTCCCCAGTGGTAACCTTTGAACTATTTGGCCTCTGAAGCTGGCAGCCTCCAAAGGCAGCAGACAAGTTGTAGGATGACTTCAAGGACATCAGACATGAAGAAAACAAAAGGACAGTTAAGTAGGTAGAAAAGAAAGAAGAAACCAAAATAGATGCCAGAAGAGACTCTGAAGCTCCTGAACAAAGAGAAGATAAAGCCAGAGGAAGAAATGCTAAAGTGAGAGGACTGAGCAGCAGGTCTTAAAGGGCACAAAGCACGATAATTATAATGAAATGTGCAAAGACCTGGAGTTAGTAAACCTAAATGGAATAACATGGTCAATCTTTCTCAACCTGCAAAAACATAAGAACAAAATACCTGTGACACCTGACGTTGCAATACTGAAAGATTCTATGGGAAAATATACTTATTGAAAAAGAAGGCCGGGTGTGGTGGCACGCGCCTGTAGTCCCAGCTGCTCGGGAGGCTGAGGCCGGAGGATCCACTGAGTCCAGGAGTTCTGGGCTGTAGTGCCCTATGCCAATCGGGTGTCCGCACTAAGTTCGGCATCAATATGGTGACCTCCCGGGAGCGGGGGACCACCAGGTTGCCTACCTAAGGAGGGGTGAACCGGCCCAGGTAGGAAACGGAGCAGGTCAAAACTCCCGTGCTGATCAGTAGTGGGATCGCGCC
>NW_006399797.1:10076377-10080993 GCF_000299155.1 Elephantulus edwardii | reverse complement strand
ATTCAAATGGAACTAAAGCCATTTTTTTTTAAAAAAAGAGGAATGTAGGAATTGATGAATTATCAATTAAAGTACTTTAACAAACAGATGCAGCCCTGGATAAACTCACAAGTCCGTGTAAGAAATTTTGAAGACAACTATCTAGCCAAATGCCTGGAAGAAATTCGTCATTTATTCCCATTCCAAAAAGATGTGATCCAACACAATGTGGAAATTATTAAACAATATCATTAATAAAACCTACAAGGAAAATCTTGCTGAAAATTATTCAAAAAAGAACTGGAATAGTAGGAAACTGCTAGAAGTTCAAACAGAATTTTTAACTTTTAGAAGAGGCCAGAGAATAAAATTATTATTATTGCTAATTTTGAATGGTTCTAAACTGGAAGCAGAACATACCAGTATAATGATGACTTGCATTTATTTTTTTTTGTTTTGATTTGGTTTCATACAATAATTCACTTTTTTACAATCATTCATATGCATTCTTTCACTTATGTACATTTTGCTTTATACAAGCTTTTCCATATATTATACTTAATATAATTAATCACTATGGATCTATGACTTTTATTGCCTCATCATGTCAAGTTCCCATTGTAATTTGCCTATTTCTTCACATTACCATGTCTACTTGTGTTGTATTGACTATGTAAACACATTTGATTGTATGAATAATAATAAATTATTGCTAACAGTGAGAAGAACAGGAATTCCAAAACATATAATTGTGTTCATGTAAAATCCATATTTAGCCAAGAAGCAGTTGTTTGAACAGAGCGAGGGAATGGTTGAAATCAGGAAAGGTGTATGTTTTTCTCCAAAATTGTATCCTTTCTCCAAACCTGTTCAATCTTTATGCTGGATAGATAATTTGAGAAGATAGACAATATGAGGAAAATATGACATCAGGTTTTGAAGAAGATTAAAAGCCCATGTTATGCATATGAAACAACTTGACATGAAGAAAGTGAATAAGACTTAAAGCACTTATTGTAAAAGAGCAAAAACTACAGCCTTCAATATGGATTACATCTCAACCTCAAGAAAACAAAAATCCTTATCAATGGAACATAGGCAGCATCATGAGAGATAGCAGCATCATGAGAGATAGCAAAAAGATTGAAATTGTAAAATGAGTTTATTTTATTTAGATCCACAATCAGCATCCATGGTAGCAGCATTCAGGAAACCAAATGCTTTGTTGCATTGGGCAAATTTGTTTTCAAAGACTACTTTAATATGCTAAAGAGAGAGGAGGTCAATTTAAAGACTCAATGCACCTGACCCATGCCATAATATTTTCAGTTGCTTCATATACATATGAAGTTTGGGCAATGAATATGGATGAGCAAAGGACAATCAATGGCTTTAAACTGTGTTGTTAGTGAAGAGTATTGGCTAAACACAATTGATAACAGTGCATCTAAATTCCAAATTAATCTCCATAATAGTCTATGTGTTTCCTACTGCCAAAGGGGCCCTTTAGAGTAGTGAGAGAAGATCTTCACCCTGAAACCTACAGTGTCCCTTTTCAGCAGGACGTAGCTAAGAGAATACGCCGTCCCCTTTTCCTTATGAATCAGGGTGAAGTCTCTCTCAGGGAGGAGTGATAGGGAATGGCAAAGGACACACCGACAAAGGAGATTAATCAGAACTGGTTTTGACAAGCACTGTGGCAATGGGACAATTAAAACAGACTTGAAAAGGGGGGAAAAAAGAGGAACGAACTGGGGGGGATAGAGAAAATAGTGCAACAATGAATGAATGGAAATCCAAAATCTCTGTAAATGTTCGTTAAAATTAATAAAATTTAATAAAAAAAGAACATTGAATAAAGATGATGAGAGTGGTAGAAGCCACTCTACTGTAAAAAAAAAAAAAAAGAATATTGACTTCTCCAATGGATGACCTAAAAAGGTAAATAAATCTGGTGATCCTTAGAGGCAAGGATGACAATACTTCATCTCATACACTACAAGCATGTTATTAAGAGGTTCTAATTCTTGGAAACAGAGATCATACATGGGAAAGTAATTGCTGTTGTTGTTATGTGTCATCAAGTTGGAACTCTCATAACTGACCCCCTAGTAGGTTTTCGTGGCTATAAATCTCATGGGAGAAGATTGTTCATTCTTCTCTCATGGAGCAAATGGTGGGTTCAAACCATGTGCCTTTGAATTGGCAGGGCAGCTCCTTATCACTCAGTCACAAGAGCTCCCTGGGAAAGTAGAGGGTCAGCCAAAGGAGGAAGACTATCAATAAGATTAACTGACACAATGACTACAGCAATGGCCTTGAGCAATGCAGAGATTGTGAGGATGGCACAAGATAGGGCAAGGTTTCAATATGTTTTTCATAGGGTCATTATGAGTCCTAGTTGGCTTGATGGCATCTCACAACAATAACAAATGACTAAGAGAGGCATCGACAGAACCTTGACTTTAGGATTTAGACTTTAACAAGCACATACTACTACTTTGATGGTAAAAAAAAATCACAATATAAGTTGGTCAATTTTTACAATTAGATTGTTAAATACAAGATACATTTGAGTGCAATGGTAGAGAGGAAATAAGAATTATCCTACACATTATGAAAGTTGAGTTTGAAAACTAGTATTGCCAACGTTGACTGAGAGGTCTCCCATTTTCAGTTTTACGATCTTTCCATTCCATTCTTACCTATTTTCATCACCTCCTAACCCTCAGTTTGTCATCTTAACTGTTTTTAAGTACGTTGTTGTTGTTTTTGTTATGTGCCATGCAGATTGTGACTCATAGCGACCCTATGTACAACAGCTCTAAGCCCTGCTCTATCCTGAGCCAACATTACTCTATCTGACACACCTATCCCCATTACTCCAGTCACTGAGTCAATCCATCTCATCGAGGGTCTTCCCCTCCTGTGCTGTCCCTCCACCCTCCCAAGCATCATGTCCCTCTCCAAGGACTGGTTCTTCTTTGCAACATGCCCAAAGTATGTCAGACAGAAAGCTTCAGAATCCTTACCTCCAAGAAGCAGCTTTGTTTCACCCTCTCCAGGATGGACCTGTTTGTTCTCTTTTCAGTCCACTGTATATTCAATGCTCTTCTCCAGCACTGCAGCTCAAAAGCATCAATTCTCTTTCTGTCATTCTTAGTCATTCTCTAGATTTCTGATGCATAGCACATAATTATGAAGACCATGGTCTGGATCAGGCACACCTTATTTTTATGTATATAATTAAATAATATTAACGACATTCACCATAATATGTACCATCACCATTATCTATTTTTGAAATATTTTCATAGTTCCAGTTACTCATTATCCCTTTAGCATTAATCTTCATTTCCATTCTCCCTCAGCCTCTGGTAAACTTTGGTCTCTATGTCTGTTCTAAACATGTCATATAAGTAAGATTATACTATAGGTGAACTTTTTAAATTGTGATTTTAATGAAAGCTTACAGAAAAGCTGGATTTTCATTCATTCATTGTTTGCACATTTTCCTCTCTAA
Organism: Elephantulus edwardii; assembly: GCF_000299155.1. Classification (NCBI taxonomy): domain Eukaryota; kingdom Metazoa; phylum Chordata; class Mammalia; order Macroscelidea; family Macroscelididae; genus Elephantulus; species Elephantulus edwardii. The sequence continues at coordinate 10,077,491 of NW_006399797.1, read as the reverse complement.
CTCCCCCGCCCCGGTTCACTTTAAAAAAAATTCATTGTTGCATAATTTTCTCTATCCCCAGGCCATTTTACTATGAACTTCTTATTCTGGACTATTGTCATATAAATAACATCAAATCATATATTCCTTTTAAACAGTTCTTTCCTTCATCTGTTCCAGTGTGGTGTTCATTATTTATTCTCTCTTTTCTTGGCTTCTCCTCACCTCCTAATGTCAGTTCTGTTTTATAATGGTGTTGTTTTGTAGTATTTATCCTTTTGTGACTGAGATATTTTACTCAGCATAATGTCCTCCAGGGTCACCAATTTTGTATAATATTTCATAAGTTCCTTGCTTTTCAGTGCTGCACAATATTCCATTCTGTGACTATACCACAACTTCTCTATACATTTGTTTGTTAATAGGCACTTGGGTTGTTCCCAACTCTTTGTTTGCTATTGTGAACAAAACAGAAGTAAACATGAGTGTACATATATCTGCTTGGGTGGCAATTCTGGTTTCTTTAGGGTATATTCCCAGTAGTGGAATTGATGGGTCAAATGGTATTTCTATTTCCAAATTTTTTAGAAGGTGCCATACCGCCTTCCAGAGTGGTTGCACTATAGTGAATAAGGGTTCCAGTTTCTCTAGAACCTCACCAGCATTTGTTATTTGTTGCTCTGTTGAATTTTGCTATTCTTACTGGGATGAGATGATATTTCATAGTTGTTTTGATTTGTGTCTCTCTTAGAGCTAGGGATTTTGAACATTTCTTCATCTATTTGCTCCTCATCTGAATGTCTTCTCTGGTGAGGTGTCTGTTCACATCCTGTGTCTATTTTGCAATTCAGTTTACCTTTATCTTGTTGCAGTGCTCAAGTATTCTATAAATTCTAGATATATGTCCCTTATCAGACATGTCATTACCAAATATTTTTTCCCTGTCTGTAGCTTCCCTTTTTTACCCTGTTGGAGAAGGTTTTGGATGTGCACAGGAATTTGATTCTTAGAAGATCTCATTCATCTATTTTTGTCCTCTCCTTGTTGTAGGTTTTTCAGGATGCTTGGAAGACTGTTCATGTTGTGAACAGATTAGAACTTCTAGAGTTCTTCCAAGCTTTTCTCTAATGAAGTT
>NW_006399797.1:10062351-10072547 GCF_000299155.1 Elephantulus edwardii | reverse complement strand
CTATGAGGTGGATTGATTCAGTGACTGGGATAATTGGGATGGGAGTGTCAGAGACAGTGCGATTGGCGCAGGACAGAGCGGAGTTTAGGGCTGTTGTACATAGGGTCGCTATGAGTTGCAGGCGACTTGACAGCGCATAACAACCACAACAACAACAAGTATTTGTCCATTTCCTGTAGGTTTTCATATTTGTTTGAATATAATTTTTCATAATATTCTATTGTTAACCTTTTTATTTTAGTTGGTTCTCTTGTGATGTTGCCCATTTCATTTCCTATTCAGATTATTTGTATTTTTTTCCTTCTTTTATTTTATTAATTCTGCTAGTGGTTTGTTGTTTTTATTGACCTTCAGGCCACCAATAATACATTGTTAGTGACATTGTAAAATAGTACAATCACTCTGGAAGGCGTTTTGGCGTTTCCTTAGAAAGCTGAACATAGAAATTCCATATGACCCAGCTATTCCACTGCTTGGAATATACTCATGAGGATTGAGGAATATCCCAGTGAGGATCGAGGCACAAATGGAGACTTGTACACCAACTCAGGAACAGGTTTGAGGCCTTGAACATTATTGAATGCAGACCAGATGAGCTGTGGGAGAATACCAAGAACATTGTTCAAAAGAATGCAAAAGGTCATTGAAAAGAAGAAAGAAGAAGAAAAGATCAAAATGGATGTCAGAAGAAACTCTGAATATTGCACTGGAGCTCTGAGAAGTCAAAGCAAAGGGAAGAAAACAAGAAGTTAAGGAGCTAGACAGATGATTTCAAAGGGTAGTTTGGGAAGCTAAAGCAAAGTATTATAACGAAATGTCAAAAGAGCTGGATTTGGAAAATCAAAAGGGTTGAACTCGCTCAGCATTTCTTTTTTTTTTTTTTCGCTCAGCATTTCTTAAGCTGAAGGAACTAAAGGACAAATTCAAGCCACAAGTTTCAATGCTTAAGGATACTCTAGGCAGAATATTGAATGATTCAGGAAGCATTTAAAAGCAGATGGAAGAGTATATAGAGTCATTGTGCCAAAAAGAATTGTCTGATACAGAAGAATTTCAAGAAATAACATATGATCAAGAGGCAATGGTGATGAAGGAGGAAGTACAGGCTTCTTTGAAGGACTTGGCAAAAAAAAAAAAAGCCCCAGAAATTGATGTAATACCAACTGATAGAGTTCAACAAACAGATGCTGCCCTGGATGTGCTCACCAGTTTGTGCCAAGAAATCTAGAGGACAACCACCTGGCCAATTGACTGGAAGAGATCTATATTACTCCCCATTCCAAAAGAAGGTGACCTGACAGAGAGTGGGAATTATCAAACAATATCACTAATATCACTCACTAGCAAAAGCCTGCTGAAGATTAGAAGAGGTCATGTCATTAGATACATTATTGCCAGTGTCAGATGGAGGTTGGTAGAATGCAAAGGGTACAAAAGGAATGTCTATTTGTGTATCATTGACAATACAAAGGTATTTGACTGTATCATTACAAATTGTGGCTAACCTTGAGGAAAATGGCAACCTATACTTGGACCTATACTTAGAGACAGTCGTCAAAACAGAGTAAGGAAACCTGTATGCTTCAAAATTGGGAAGTGTGTATGCCACTCCTGAGGATAAACTCATGTGTCAACATCTCTCCTAAGCCGACAGAGGATGACTGTGGACATCTTGAATAAGACAGATAACTCTGAAAGCAAGAAGGGCATTGAAAAGCCACTAAACTCTACACGCCCTTCATAGTCTTGTCAATGACTGGCTTTGATTATAATATTTAGGTTTCTGTGTTTATATTCTGTCAAAGGAAAGCAGAACATCACATTCTATCAAGTCACTTGAAAAGAACCACTGATTTACAACTCAGAGGCACTAACAGAGTGTTTGATTTAAAGGAGGGTATCTATATGGCTGAAATAAACACACCACACTCCAGAAAGTCTGCAGAAAGCTTCTCCCTGAGTAAACGGCAAAGATGAACAAAAACTTGTTTATATTCCTTCCCTTCTTTAAGGGTTATCAGGGCCTTTTTCGTCACCTTGCAAGGAAAACAAATGATCAAAAGATGGATGACCCCTCATTCCTTCCATATCTTCTTCTTAGTATGTCAAAAGGCCTCCCAACAAAGCAGGGCAAGCTAATTATTTTCTTCTAATCAATCAGCTATTTTAATGATGTGTGACACCCCTGATCTATCAGTGCCATTAAGATAATGTCTGCTCTGTTGGGCTGCAGCTAATTTTACAAACAATTCACTAGCCAGCTGTGGTCCTCAGAAAAGTTCAAACTCATGTTTATCTTGGTATGTATGTGTTCCATACCTTCAAAAGAGAAAATAGCCTGGGAATCAGACTTCAGGAAGCTATGATTTGAGAAATTATTGAAAGGCCAGCATTACTAAAAAAGTCTATCATTGAAGCAGAAAACCTTGGCCTTCAAGAAGTCACCATTCAAATAAGAAAAAAAAAAAAGTCATTCCTACACAGTTTTGTGTGGTTACCCTTAGCGGAGTGCAAAAAAGACATAAAGAAGGATCTAGAACCCTGCCTATGTCCCCCATTCTTCCTCTGACGGAGAGATGAAACTAACAGAATATCAAGGTCCTCAAGAAGGGGTGAAGAGAGATGAAGTTAAAAGAAGTGAGAGTGACAGAAATTTTGTTGGCAGGTGTCCTGGAGTCACTTCCAATTCATAGCAAATCGATTTAATAGTTGAACTGCCCGGTCCCGTTTTCTAGGCTGGAGGGTTTAACTCCAAGTCTCTCTCCTTTGAAGCTGCTGAGTGGGTGATTTCTCCAATCTTCATTAGCAGCTGAGTGTTGAGCTGACAGAAACTCAGTTAAGTAAAACTCAGAAAAGAAATTCCATCTCCTCCTCATGTTGTGTAGAGTTTATATACTGAGCTGAGAGCAACCCCTTATTTCTAAGGGCCTTAGTTGGCAACCATGGGCCAAGCAGTCCAATGGTGGCTGACCACTGTGGAAAGAGAGTGTAAGAATGAGGAGGACAGAACCACACACTTTGACCTTCGCACTGTCTTGCCCCAGCACACACAACACACACTCTCTTTACTTTCTCTGCTGCTTCCGCACCTCTAGCAGTCTCAAGCTATCAGATGGGGTGTTCACTGGTCTCTGTCTCACTGCCTGACAGTGGCCAAGACCAGATGTTTCACCGGAAGCCTTCACACCCCGCTCCCATTAGGCAGTGACTACACTGGGGCTGCAGGGGGAGGGGCAGTGGGCTTCCCTGCTGCAGCTGGCAAGCAGGTTTTGTTCTGGATGACTTCAGCTCGAAAATCTGCCTTAAAAATGTTCTCCTCTCAAAGGACAGCAGATCTCTCTCTAGGCATGGACACAGACAGCTTTCGCCTCTAAGTAGCGTGGGCAGGGAGGCAAGCAAGCGTCCCATCCTGCGTGTTCATAGGCAACTCTTTGTTGAGCAGGAGGAACTGAGGACAGGACACTCATATCACTATCAACAAATCAACCACTTGGTAGAATCAATCCAGACCAACAGTTTCTCAGGGCCCTGTAACTTCCTCATGTATGTGCAGAAACCTGCAGGCTCCCCCTTTCACCAAATATTTGTCATGTAATCATTGTGTTTCAGACACCACAGTTGTTATGAAGATACAAAGAGTAATGTACGCTTCCTGACTTCAGTCAAGGGTAGAAGCACTGAAACATAAAGCCATATTCACAATACAGTGTCATAAATTTTAATGTTAAGTCTTCATGGATATTGGGAAGACACAGAAAAGGTGGATGTAAGAGCAAGCTTCCCAAAAGAAGGGAGAGTAATGTTGAGGCTTGAAGGAGAGAGAATAGGGATTTAGAATGCAGTCAAGGACCAAAGACAGCCCAGAACGAGAGGAGACCAGATGTGAAAACGTAAGAGTGGACTAGACAATTGCCCTTGCTTTCTGTGCAAAGAATTAAGGAAAAGAAATTGGAACTTTTGGATGGGTTGGGTTTTTTAGTTGTGTTGTACTTTTCTTTTTCTACCTGGGATGTGAACAGGGTGAACATGGGTCTGAAAAACCAGTTGCACTGAAACATTCCAGTAAAACAGCAACATAGAGGGGTGGGTGAACACAGAGAGACAGGGTGTGGCGAGTCCAGAACAGCTTCCCCTGAGGGAATTTTGGTCCAAGTCCACAATCCAAAATGCTCTAGGCAGGGTGGAGCAGGACCATGCAGTGCAGACTGTGGCAGTAAAGACAAGAAGGACCAGTCACGATGGGGGTTTGGTGCTGAGCATGAGTTTATTAGCTTCTGGGCTCACGCTTTCTGTTGTTGCTTGAAGTTGATCAGCCCACTGGTGGAAGAATCATGAGAGGTCATGGGATTGGTGCCCTCAAGTTCAGGTTCAATTTTCTTAGCCAGTTGCTTGCCTACCTTCACTCCCCACTGGTCGAAGCTTTGATGCCCCAGATGACTCCCTGAATGAAGACCTTATGCTCATACATGGCAATCAAGGCTGCAAGAATAAATGGCATAAGCTTGGTGAACACAATGGAATTGGTTGGATGATTTCCTTCAAAGACCTTGTGTGGCAGCAGCTTCTCCAGTTCCTCTGGACTTTTCCCTGTCACCTGGAGCTCTTTCCGGGCCTCTTCTTTTGTCCTCCCCTTCATCAGGGCCTCAGTCTGGGCTGAGAAGTTGGCCGGAAGGATCTTGTGATGCAACCCATTCAAGGAAGTCACAAGGTATCATCCTGATGCCTTGGTGGATAAGCTGGTAGAAGGCATGCTAGCCATTGCTCCCTGGCTCCCTCCATAAGATGGGGCCAGTCTGGTGGTTCACATGGACGCCAGACTTGGTAACGTACTTCCCGTTTGGTTCCATGTCACCTTGCTGGAAGTAGGCAACAAAGCTGTGGAGGTACTTGTCATAGGGCAGCATCGCCTGAGTCTCACAGCCGAGGCAGTTGATGTACCAGATCCCAAACAGAGCAAGCAGGACAGGGGGATTCTTCTCCAGGAGCCCAGTGTGGAAGTGCTGGTCCATCCAGTGTGCCCCTGAGAGCAGCTGTTCAAAGTTGTCAAAGCCTATTTGAAGGGCAATGGAGAGTCCGACGGCTGACCAGAGCAAGTACTGTCATCCTACCCAATCCCAGATCTCAAACATATTGAGTGTCATTTCCAAACTCCTTCACTTCGGTCGTGTTGGTAGAGAGGACAACAAAGTGCTTTGTAACTGCAGAAGGATCCTTTGCTGATATGAGGAACCTCACCTTTGCCGTCTGCATTGGTGATGGTCTCCTGAGTTGTAAAAGTCTTGGAGACAATGATAAACAGGGAAGATTCAGCGAAGCCAGGGTTTTAGCAAGGTTTTAGGAGACAAACCAGACTCGGGGACCATCTGCAGAGTATGACTTGAGGGCTTCAGTCACCATGAGGTGTCCCAGGTCAGAGCCCCCATGCCTATATTGATCACTTCCATAATGGGCTTGCTTCATCTTGTCCAGCACCCTGTTGACCTCAGGCATCAAATCCTTGGTGTCTTCCACGATGGTAGTGTACAGCCAGTTCTGCAGGGCCACATACAGCATAGTTCAGTCCTCACTGAGGTGATCTCTCCATTGAACTGTGCTCCGGGCGGCCTCCACACCCGTGGACTTGGCCAGGTCCACCGCATCACTTCCTCCATCCCCAGGTTCTTGGAGTAATCCAGTAGAGTCTGCCCATGGTTGGTGTTGAGGGTCAAGGTGAAGAGGTGTCCTAGTCGAAGAGGTGGCACAGGCTGAGCTCGGAGCCGTGTTCTCCAAGCCACTGCTGCAGCTTCTGGAATTGTGGGTTGCTGGTAAGCGCAGCCATAGCAGGAGAGGCTGGGTGCACAGACTGCAGTGCCGGGGTGGGTTATTTTAAATGTATCGATATTTATCATAAGTCGACTTGACCTTCATGGACATTACAGTTTTATCATGGAAACAGATAATAGGCAAAGGAACAGACAAACACATTATAATGCTTTGAAGGAAGAAACTAAAGTTCTGTTAAAGAAAGTAACAAGCAGGGGATGGTTTACCTTAGGCTACAAGGCTTCTTAGGAGATTTTGGTTAAAGGAAGCACCTTTCGGGTAGAACAAACAGCCTACACAAATCTCCTATGGCTTGGTGAGTTTAAGAACTAAGAAAAGCCAGTGTGAATGGACTGTAGAATCCACATCTCATTGTAGTGATTAGAACATAACCAAAGCTTCTCAGACTCCTCTCAGCAGCCCATCACCAAAGCTATGTAGATTCTTACACAATCATCCTGCACACCATCTCACAGAAAGCACCATCAAACTCCCTCCTAAAGTCCAAAAATGTCTTGAGATTTTTTTTCTACTTAATGCAGTAAAGGGACCTGAGGTATTTGTTCCAGAAGGTCAAAGACTGCAGCCTTCATCAAGAAAACAAGGTGGAAAAGATTTGGTGTGAAAAACAATGTTTTCAAACTTTGTCAATAAATCAGTATAAGGAAAAAAAAGAAAAGAAAGTTCTTACCACTGGACCAATTGGCAGCATCTTGATAGATTGAGAAAAGATTGAGATTGTTAACAGCCTCAGCTCGCTTGACTCTACAATCAACACTCTCGGTACTAGTAACCAGGAAATAAAAAGATGAATTGCATTGGGAAAATCTGCTCTCAGGGACCTCTCCAGGGTACTGAAGAACCATGATTTCAGTTTAGAAACTAAGATGTGCATGGTCTTCACAATTACTTTCTATGCATCAGAAAGCTCGGAAATGACTAAAGATGATAGAAGAATATTGATGCCTTGGAGTTGTGGTGCTGGAGAAGAGTATTGAAGATACCATTGACTGCTAGGAGAACAAACAGGTTTGTCCTGGAGAGGGTGCAACCAGGCTGCTCCTCGAAGGCAAGGACTTTGAAGCTCCATCTGACATGCTTTAGGAATGTTGAAAGGAGGGACCAGTCCTAGGAGAGGGACATCATGCTTTAAAGGTTGGAAGGATAGCACAGGAGAGAAAGACCCCAGTTGAAACAGATTGACTCAGTGACTGGGGTAATGGGGATAGGTGTGTCAGAGACAATGAGGCTGGCTCAAGATAGAGTGGGGTTCAAAGCTGTTGCATGTAGGATCGCTGTGTGTCACAAGCAACTCGATGGAACAAGTAAGAAAAACAAAGGTCCTTGACAAATTATGTGTCCCTGCCAAGCTACATTCTGGCTTTTAAGATTAACAGAGTAAGGGATAAGCTCTGTAGTTCAAAAAAGTCATCTTTTTACTGAATCTATTGGGGGAAAATAGCTAAGACCAGCTAACTGGGTGTTCTAACTGCTTTGGAACACTAAAATGCAGGATAAGGCTAGAGAAATAATTTTTTCAGACTCTACCTACTCAGAAAACCTGAGAGTGGTGTGCTAGTTAGTTGATTAAACTCCTATTCATTTATAAGGAATGAAGGAAGATTGATTGTGCATTCAAATGCTTACTGACCTATGCCTAGTTAACGTATCAAGTCTTGGTTATTCACGTAAATATGATCTTCTTAATGATTGATTTATCCTTGGAGAATTTTGAATATCAAACCGTCTTTTTGCTCTCCCCCACACCTCCTAATATTCTTGGTAAATACAAATAGAGTGGTTTTATAAACATTCTTTTAATAAACCCCAGAAAGTGAGCCAAGACTAGCATCCACAATCCCACTTTCGGGAACAGACCTCTTTCCCTCAGATCATTATTCCTTGTGAAAATACCACATTTAGTTAAACAGACTTGCTGGTGTGGTCAAATAAAATGGTAAAAGGCTAAATAAAAAACCTTTTGTATGGAAGAATGAATGAGGTAAAAGAATCCTCCTGCCAGCTAAAATACATCTAAATATCTCTAGAATTCCATGACCTTCAAAATAAAGATGAATTTGTGAAGATTAGCAGTGACAGCCATGGGGAGTAGAGAAGGATAGCAGAGCCCGTTTGAGCTTTTAATGAGGGAAAAAGAATTCAGCCATTGAGAAGTCAGGGGCCCCACAAGCTATATGGAGCAACTGAATAGAACGTAAGCGTCTCATAACCTGTTCACTACCACTGTGCTCTCACTTTAGGAAGGGCAAATTTCTCCAACAAAAAATTGCAAGTTATCCACCTATTATATAAAATAAAGAAAAAGGAAACAAAATAGAAGTTAAATATATATATTTGGAAAAGAATATTTGACAAAAATAATTTTTAACAAAAACATGTAAATGTTCTTAGTTGCCACGGAGTTCACTATAATTTGTAGCCTGTACAATAGATTGACTTTTCTCCTATTTTTTCACCATCCTTGCAATCTCAGCCATGCTCAAGCCCACTGTTTTAGTGACTGTGTCAATTGATCTCATTGAAGGTCTTTATTTCCTACATGCCTTTTCAAGCATGATGGCTTCAAGGCATGCCTAACTATGTGAGATGAAGTTTCACCATGTTTGCCTCTAATGAGCAACATGTGTTCACTTCCTCTAAGACAAATGTATTTGTTCTTTTGACAGCCAAGGGATATTCAATCCTCTTGACCAACACTTCAGCCTTTTTTATTTATTGTCCAACTTTCAGATGCACAAGAAACAATTGAAAATTCACTTTTTGGGTCAGCCATGCCTTAGTCTTTTAGCTGATATCTTTGCTCTTTAACATTTTAAAGAAGTGTTTTCCCAGTGCAGGACATCTTTTGATTTCTTAACTAGTTCTACAATGGATATTGATTACGGATCAAAGTAAATGAAATCCTTGACAATTTCAATCTTTTCTTCTATCATCTATCTATCTATCTATCTATCTATCTATCTATCTATCTACCTATCTATATCTTAACATTCCTATTTTTCCACTTGGGAAAATATTTGTTTTCTTGATGTTAATATGTAATCCATAGTGAAGGTTATGTTGTTGTGTGTCAGAACCGACACATAGCTGACTATTTGGTGGGCTTGGAGAGGGAGTTAATCACAAAGGAGGAGATTTCCAAACTGCTCCCACAGTGAAGGCTTTTTAGTCTTTGATTTTCTTCAGTAAGTGCTTTAAGGTGAACAAATACCCATAAATATAAGGTACAAAAATATTTTTATATTTAGGAAAGGTTGAAAGCAAAACACAATAATAGCAAATACATATTTAATATCAGTCCTTGGAAAGTTAAATCGTACTTGGAAAGGTGGATGGCTGCAAGACTGAATGAGATGAATTGACTTAGTGACTGGGGTAATGGAGCTAAGTGCATCAGAGACAATCAGATTGGCTCAAGATAGAGCAGAGTTCAGAGTTGTACATAAGGTCGCTATGATTTGCAAGTCATTTGATGGCACATAACAACATATGCCACATAGGGAGCTCTGGTGGCATAGTAGTAAGAAGCTGTGCTGTAATCTTGAAGGTTCAAATCCACCAGCTGCTTTGTGAAAGAAGGATGGAAAAATCTCCTCCCATTCTATTAACAGCCTCTGACAACCTGCTGGAGCATCAGTTATGGGGGTTCTGACTCAGTGGTACACAACAACAACACATGCCACACAGGTATAAGTTCCGCCTGAACACAATTAAGTGTGCTAGGATTCCCATTCCTCTCAATGTTAGCCATAATTTTTTATGGTCCACACAGTCAAATGTCTTTGCATAGTCAACAAGGCATAAATAGACATTTTTCTGATATTCTTTACTTTCAGCTATGATTCATCTGAAATCAGCAATACCCTGATGCTATGGCATCTTCTAAATCCTGCTTGAGCTTCTGGAATTTCTCTCTCTGTACTGTTAAAGCTTTTTAGAATTTATCTTCAGCAGTATTTTGCTTGCATGTGATATTAATGATATTGTTTGATTATCTCCACATTCAGTGGACCACCTTTCTTGGGAATGGAAATAAATGTGGATCTCTTCCAGTTAGCTGGCCAGACCTCTATCCTCCAAATTTCCTGGCAAGGCTGATTAAGGCATCTCAGGGCTGAATCTATTAATTGAAACATGTCAATTGGTATCTCATTTATACCTAGACCAAGAGGGTTTTGCATGAACTGAGTAAGGGAGCACTACATGGTTTAAAATTAAGAATTGTGTGTGTCAGAGTTGTATCCATTATCCATATTTATTCAACCTGTGGGCTGAGAAAAATAAGTTCAGGCTGCTTTGAAGGAAATGGCAAAAAATAAAGCTCCAGGAATAGATGGTATACCAATTGACATATTTCAGTTAACAGATGCTGC
>NW_006399797.1:10059572-10061140 GCF_000299155.1 Elephantulus edwardii | reverse complement strand
GTGTAAGGGGAAGTAGCATATTTGATAGTACTAGTATAGGGGTTAGGAGTGATGATTTTGGGATGGAAGTGTCAGAGACAGTGCGATTGGCACAGAACAGAGCGGAGTTTAGGGCTGTTGTACATAGGGTCACTATGAGTCGCAAACGACTCAACGGCACATAACAACAACAATAGATAGATTCCACAGTCAACACCCTTAGTACCGGAAGTCAGGAATCAAGAGGCATATTGCACAGGGAAAGGCTACAATCAAGGACCTCTCCCAATTATTGAGGAGCAATGATGTCAGTTTGAGAACTAAGGTGTGTCTGAGTCAGGCCATGGTTTTTTTAATAACTTGCTATGCATCTGAGAACTGGACAATGAATAGATTACAGAAGAAGAATCGATGCCTTTGAGTGGTGGTGTTGGAAAAGCATAGTGAATATCAATCACATGGACTGCCAAAGAACAAACAAATACATCTTGGAGAAAGTGAAGACAGAGTGTTCCTTAGAGGCAAGGATGCTAAAGCCTTAGATACTTCAGACAATTTGACAATATATAATGATATTCCCTGGATAGAGACATTATGTTTGGGAAGGTGGAGCGTCAGTTAAAGAGAGGAAAACTCTCAACCAAATGGGTTGACACGGTGACTGCTGCAATGGGCTTAAGTGTCAGAAAGCACAGGATAGGACAGGGTTCAGATCTGTTGTTCATGGGTCATTGTGGGTCATGTTTGACTCAATGGCACCTAACAACAGCAAAAATATGCCACATATTAACTCATTTGATATAACAACTCCATGAAAATGCAATTATTATCCTTATTTTTGCTAAGGAAACTGAGGCACAGAGGTTAAGTAACTTTCCCAAATTTCATAGCTAAAATGTAGCAGAGTTTGAGTTTTTGTATTTCAAGTAGTATGACTCTAAATATTCCTTTTAATTGCTTTTCTAAGAGAAGACTTAAAGCCAGAGTGGTGAGTATGTGTTGAATTTCTTCTGTGCATGTTGGAAGTAGAAAACACTTGGGGCTTAGTGTACTATCGTCTGCACATTCTTTTGGTATTCATTAGTTTCAGCTTAGATCCCTTTGACATCAACAATGATATCTCTGGTGCTATGACCTCTTGTAAATCCTACGTGAACTTTCGGAAGTTCCTTAACTATGTACTATTATAGCCCTTTTTGAATGATATTCAGTAGTAAATTGCTTGCATGTGATATTAATGATATTGTTCAATAATTTCCACATTCTGTTGGATCATCTTTCTTGAGAATGGAATAAATATGGATCTCTTATACTTGGACCAAGAGGCAGTTGTCAGAACAGAGCAGGGTAACACTGCATGGTTCAAAATTGGGAAAGGTGTATGCCAGGGATGTATCCTATCTCCATACATTTTCAACCTGTATGAAGAACAGATTATCTGAGAGGCCACTGGCTCTATGAGGAGAAGTGTGGCCTCAGGATTGGTGGAAGATTTATTAACAATCTGCGTTATGCAGATGACATAACCCTGCTTGCTGAAACTGAGGAGGACCTCATGCACTTGCTGCAGAGAATCAAGGACTGCAACC
>NW_006399797.1:10020985-10058037 GCF_000299155.1 Elephantulus edwardii | reverse complement strand
CTACATTTATGGAAGAAATTGTTGGAGAAGCTCAATATTAGCAGTTAAAACCAGGCCAGGAGCAGGTCCATCAATTATTCATGTGCAAGTTTAAACTGAGACAGAAGAAAACTAAAATAAATCTAAAGAACCAAAATAAGATCTTGAGTATATCCCACCTGAATTTAAAAATCATCTTAAGAATAGATAGGTTTGAAACACTGAACACCAACAATCAAAGACCATACAAATTGTAAGATGACATCAAGGATATCATCCATGGATACCAGAAAAATGTCTATTTGTGCTTTATTGACTATATACAAATGCATTTGACTATGTGGATCACAACAAATTGTGGCTGACTTTTAGAAGAATGGGAATCCCAGAATGCTTAATTATGTTTATGTGAAACCTATACCTTGACCAAGAGGCTGTCGTGTGAAAAAAGCAAGGGAACACTACACTTAAAACTCAGAAAAGAGTGTGTCAGGATTGTATCCTTTCTCCAGACCTATTCAGTCTGTGTGCTGAGCAAATTATTTGAACTCCATGAAGAGGAATGTGGCATTAGGATAGCCTGCATTATGCAGATGACACAATCTTGCTTGCTCAACGTGAAGAGAACTTGAGTCACTTGCTGCAGAAGATAAAGGAATGCAGGCTTCAATATGGATTGCATCCCAATGTCAAGAAAATAAAAATTCTTATCACTAGACCAATAGGTAACATTATGATTCATGGAGAAAAAATTGAAATTGTCAATGATTTCATCTTATTTGAATCTACAAGCCATTGGTATCAGTAGTTCAGAAATCAGGAGACATACTACGCTGGAAAGTCTGCAGACAAGGACCTCTCCAAATTACTGAGAAGCAACGATGTTTGAGGACTAAGGTATGCCTGATCCAGGCCATAGTCTTTTTTTTAATCTTTTTTAAAAATAATTTTAATGAACATTTACAGAGAATTTGGATTTCCATTCATTCATTGCTGCACTTTTCTATAGTCTTTTAAGTCACTTGCTATCTATCTGAGTGGTGGAGAATGAATAAGGATGACGGAAGAATAATTGATGCCCTTGAACTGTAGTGTTGGAGAAGTGACTATCCCATGGACTACCAAAAGAATAATATATCTTGGAAAAAGTTCAGCGGAGGCAAGTATGATAAAGCTTCATCTTACATACTTTGGGCATGTTGCTAAGAGAGGATATTCCTTGAAGAGGGACATCATGCTTGGGAAGGTGGAGGGTTAGCAAAAGCAAGGAAGACACTCAACCAAATGGATTGGCATGTTGACAGAGTGTGTCAGAAATTGTGAGGATGGCACAGAATAGGGCAGGGTTCAGATCTGTTGTTCATAGGCTTGGTATGGGTCATACTTGACTCAGTGACACCTTACAACATCTACACAGGCCTAGATGTGAAACCAAGACTCTATGTGTACTGGGAATCTCAGCCTGAAATCCTACTTAAAATCAGAAGCTGTGAAATATTCTTTTAATGGAACATTAGAAAAACTCTGCTCTTCTTAGGAAGGAATGTAGAACTGTATTGTTGTTGTTGCTAGGTACCTCTGAATAGCCTACAACTCGTAGCAACCCTATAAACAACAGATCTGAATCTTGCTGTATTCTGTGCTTTCCTCACCATCTCAGATTGCTTAAGGCCATTGTTAGAGTCATTTTGTCAATCCATCTTGTTGAGAGTTTTCCTCTCTGTCTGACCTTCCACTATTACCATATTGTTGACTTTTTCCAAGGACTGGTCTCTCCTGACAACAGGATTCCCCCAAAGTATAGGAGATGAAGTTTTCCCACACTTGCCTCTAAGGAGCATCTTGGTTATGCTTCTTCCAAGACAGATTTGTTTTTTCTTTTAGCAGTACATGGAATGTTTATTCTTTTTTCTATGACATACAACTCAAAGGCATTGGTTATTCTGTCACCTTTATTCACTGTCAACTTTCAGATGCATAGTAAGTCTTTACATTTGCATCCTTGCTGTTTAGCACTTTGAAGAGGTCCTTGGCATCTGATTTTCTTGAAGTAATATGACTTTATTTTTTGATTGCTGCTACCATGGGTATTGATTATGGATCCAAGTAAATTAAATAATTGACAACTTCTTCATCTATGATGATATTGCCTTTTGGTTCATTGCTGAAAATCTTTTTCTTTCCTTTACGTTAAGATGTAACCCACATTGAGTTTTTCTAGTCTTTGAACCTCTGTTGTGATTCAGGTTTTCTTCACTTTGAGCAAGCAATGTTGGGTCATCTACATAAGGCAAGTTGTTGATGAATCTTCTTCTAATCCTGATGCCACTTTTTTCTTCATGTAGTCTAGTTTATTAAATTATTTACTCTGCATATAGATTGACTATATTGGATTTGGTGGGTTGGGGGGGTTAGCCTCTTTTTGTTAGAGTCAAAAAGACCTGGAGGAGGGTCTTTGAATTTAAAATGTGCTGTTACTATATTTTGGAGGAACATTCTTCTAAGTGGTAAAACACTTTTCTGTCAATATGCTGTACTGAGGTAACCTGAAGTTGCTGTGATGCTGAACCTTATTCCATTGAAGTGTCAAAAGCCATAATGGTTACCCATGGTGGACAGTGTTTTGTGGAACACTCAGTTTAAGATAGGTTTGCAAACAAGAGTGGCATCCGCATCCTAAACAACATGCCTCTGTGAACTTTATTAAATGGTGATAGTTATAGAAAGGATTCAGGCCTTTGTTCATAGGATTACTATGAGTCATGCTTGAGTCAAAAGCATAATACAGACTGAATAGGTATGGAGAAAGGATACAACCCCGATTCACACTATTCTTTATTTTAAACCATAGAATTCCCTTGCTATATTTAGACAACAACTTGTTGGTCTAAGTATACGTTTCACATGAGTTTAATTAGGAGTTCTGGGATTCCCAGTCTTCTTAATGTTATCTATATAATCTGTTATGA
The DNA here is from genome assembly GCF_000299155.1 of Elephantulus edwardii. Taxonomy (NCBI): domain Eukaryota; kingdom Metazoa; phylum Chordata; class Mammalia; order Macroscelidea; family Macroscelididae; genus Elephantulus; species Elephantulus edwardii. Next base: position 10,055,089 of record NW_006399797.1, on the reverse strand, counting down.
TCTACACAGTCAAAGTCAAGTGTCTTTACATAGTAAAACAAGTAAAAGATCCTTTCTGGTATTTTCTGCTTTCATCAATATCTATCTTACTTCAGCAATGATATTCTTCATGCCACAGCCTCTTCTGAATCCAGCTTGAATTTCTGACACATGAAACAAAAACTAAATAACCAGCAAGAAATTATTTCAAGACAACGTGATGTCCAGGATTCTATACTCATAATAAATAATATGGAAATAAATTAAAATAAAACTTGGTCAACTTCATGAAATTTTAGAATTCCCAGTCAATATCTATAGCTGAAATAGATGAAATAGCATTCTCTTAACATGAATTCATGACCACATAGAGAAGGAATACTTGTCACAAAGATAAGTGAGAAAATATATAAGAATTTTGAAGTATATTTTTATGAGAACATCTTATATATTCCAGGGAAAAAATTAGGCAAAAGAGATTTCAAAAAGAACATTTTGCTAGAAGAATTTTAGAAAGAAAGAAATATAGAGTCTAGTTGGACAAATAAAGTTTTTGAAATGTAGAAAGAAAAACTATTAGTATATAAGTAAGACAACGAATGAGGGGGGGGAAATTAGCCCTTTAGAGGTAGCTGTTAGGAAATAATTCAGAACACAGCTTAAAGAAATAAAAAGATGAGTCCTGTGAAATAAATAATGGATTCCAAAAAGATAGAAAGACATGGAGATAGAGGCTACTTATTTGAAAAGAGAAATTATTTGAAGAGACACTATGGGAACATTTTCAGAATTACAAAACAGTTTGAATTCTTAGAATGAAAAAGAACATGGAATCCAAACATGATAATTAAACACAAATCTATACACTTTATTGTCATTGAATTGGAACCAATTAATAGTTGACCATCCAATGGGTTTTCAGAGACTGTAAATCACAAAGGAGGAAATTGTTGTTGTTTGCTGTTGTTTGCTGTTGTAAGCCGTTGAGTCGCTTACAACTCATAGTGACCCCAAAATCCTATGAAGCCTGCTCCATCCCATGCCAACTTCACCATCCCATTCCCACCACCCCAATCACAGAATCGATCCATTTCATTGAGGGTCTTCCTGTCCTGTACTGTCCCTCCACTCTCTGAAACATGATGTCCCTCTCCAAGGACCATTCCCTCCTTGCAACATGCCCAAAGTATGTCAGACAAAGCTTCTGAGTCCTTGACTCCAAAGAGCAGCCCAACTTCATTCTCTCTAGGACAAACCTGTTTGTTCTCCTAACATTCCATGGTTTATTCAACATTCTTCTCCAAAACAACAGCTCTAATGCATCAATTCTCTATCTATCATCCCTAGTCACTGTCCAGCTCTCAGATGCATAGCACACAATTACAAAGACTATAGCCTGGATCAGGAACACTTTAGTCTCCAACCTGATGTCGTTGCTCTTCAATACTCTGGAGAGGTCCCTGACAGCTGACTTTCCCAATGCAATTCGTCTCCTGATTTCCTGGCTGCTGGTACCAAGAGTGTTGACTGTGGAGCCAAGCAAACTAAAACTGTTAACTATCTCAATCTCTTCACCATCAATACTGCTGCCAATTGGCCCAGTGGTGAGAATCTTTGTTTTCTTGATCTTGAGCTTCTGCAGCAAGTACTTTCAGGTCCTCCTCAGTTTCAGCAAGCAGGGTTGTGTCATCTGCATAATGCAGGTTGTTGATGAATCTTCCTTCAATCCTGATGCCACATTCCTCCTTGTACAGCCCAGCATCCCAGATGATCTGTTCTGCATATTGAAAAGATATGGAGACAGAATACATCCCTGGAAGACCCCTTTCCCAATTTTGAACATGCAATGTCTCCTTGCTCTGTTCTGATGACTATCTCTTGGTCCAAGTATAGGTTTCACATAAGCACAATCAAATGTTCTAGGATTCCCATTCTTCTCAGAGTCAGCCAGTTTATTGTGATCCAAAAAAGTCTATTCTCTCTGACGAGGAGGAAATTGCTCATCTTTTTCCAGAGGAGAATATGGTGGATTTTGATTGCCTACCTTAATTTTGGTAGTACAACTCCATACCCGCATGGCCGCTGGAGCTCCATTATTTATATACATAAGGAGCTCTGGTGATCTAGTGGTAAGAAGCTGCACTGTAATCTCAAATGCACACAGTTTGGATCCACCAGCTGCTCCATGGGAGAAGGATAGTCAATCTCCTCCTGTGTGGTTAGACTACCTTTGAAAATCCACTGGAGAGTCAGCTATGGAACAGTTCTGGTTCGCCAGTACACAACAATGAAATTGTACTACCTGAAAAAGAAAGATAAAATCTACCAGAGAGAGAAAAGGCAGATCACTTTCAAATAAATTATTATCAGATTAACAACTGATTTAATGGAATCGTCTAAGTATTGAAGGGACAGAACAGAGATTTTTATAATTAGAAATATAACAAAATAAATATTTCAGACTTCTAAAAATGAATATATTTTACCACTAAGGCTGCCATTGAAACAAATGTCAAAGGATATACTTAAGCAAGAACAAAATGTAACTCAGAAGGCAAGGGTAAATTGCAAGAAGAACTGGTTAACAAAAAAATCAACAAAATATTTGGGAAAATAGTAGTAGGCACTGATTTGGAAATGCAGTGCTCTGGGTAAGCTGTAATACAGAAAAGAATGGGTACACTAAGATATTAGAAATCCCAAGATATTTGTTTAATTCAGGAGGAAAAAAGAGAAAAGCTTTCTGGCCTCATTGACATGTTCATATGAAGTTCATATGTTCATAAAGGGGATTCTGATTTTGTACTTTTAAAAAAGATTCCCAGCTAATTCAGCTGGGTAGGTAGCGCAGTTTGTTAACAACCAGCTCAGTATAGCATACTCTCTCAGATCTTTTTCTTTGGGTTGGTAAGACAGAGAGACATGTGGTGAGTCAGAACCCATCAGAAAAATAGATTTGTCATAAGAAGCTCCCTGGAAGTATCCTATTAATATAATGAGAAAAATCTATTCTCTCTGACATCTAATGTTTTTCCAGGTGATTGGGACTTAATTTACTAGATCCTGATGATCGGAAACAAATTATTTTGAAGTGACAATTTAAATTCTCTATTAGCAGGGATTGAATATTTAAGCATAATGAGTTTAATTGAGTATCAGGAAGTATTTTTGTAAGATGATGTAATAACTGTCAGCATTTTGTGTACAATACCAGAGAAGTTTAAATGTTTGAAGTATTTGAACAGCGCTGCTTATGAGAAAGTCTTTTTTAAATATGTAAAACTTATTAGCTCTCACATTAGCCTGTGCAAGAACCAAGTCCATTTCTGAAAGACTCATAAAAATATAACTTGGTTCTGCCTAAAATAGGATGTCACTTCCAATATTCTTGAATCAAGATCCCATGATGTGTATCTGAAGAATTTGAATCAACAAGGGCCCAACTGCCTCAAATTCAGTAACAGATTCCCTACTTAGGAAGAAGCATAGTTTATGGAAATGCAACTTCATCTTTTTTTGCTAATGTCTGTTCTAGTGACTTAGAAGGGAGAGCAGTAGTATAGATATTGTTATACCCCCTTCTTTATTTGAAGGTTTTAAGGTGCGTAAAGCAGTTGAAATATAGGATTTGGGACCTTCCCCTATAAAATTGGGCACATTCAGAGTTGAGTTAGAGTAGAATGATCTTTCAGGTTTGGAGCTTGTTTTTTGGTGGGGTTTGTTGTTGTTGTTGTTCTTTTTCCTTTGAAATAACCTTAAAAATCCAACAAGATCTCTTCAACTCAATAATCTTGTATTGATATTATTTCATTTCTCTGTGCCTACAAGACTGTAAATATTTGAAGAGCAGGGACTACTAATCAGTGATTCTGCAAGTCAAACCAACTCCCTGGTGCATAGTGGGAATATAACATTGTTGTTGTTATCAGGTGTCATAGAGTCCCGTATGACATAACAAGTCTATGAATTAAAAGATCTGAAAACTGTCCTATCTTGTGCTTTCCTTTCACTTCCTGACACACAAGAGCCTATTTCAGCAGTCACCATGTCAATCCACCTGGTTGAGGGTCTTCCTCTCCTTTCCTGACCCTCTATCCTTCCCAGCACCATGTCCCTCTTTCTAGCAACATACCCAAAGTATGTGAGGCAAAGCCTTATCATTCTTGCCTCCAAAGAGCATTCTGGTTGCACCCTCTCCTAGTCATATTTGTTTGTTCTTTTGGCCATCCATGGGATGTTCAGTACTTGTCTCCAACACCAAAGTTCAAAGGCATCAATTCTTCTATCATCCTTATTCATTGTCCATCTCTCAAATGCTAACAAGTGAGCAGAAAGACTATGGCCTAAATCAGACACACCTTAGTCCTCAAACAGACATCATTACCCCACAATAATTTGGAGAGGTTCCTAACTGCAGATTTTCCCAGTGCAATGAATCTCTTTATCTGCCGACTGCGGGTGCTAAGGATGTTAATTGTGAATCCAATAAGATAAAGTTGTTGGCGATTTCAATCTTTACTCCATCCATCATAATGTTGCCTTTGGGTCCAGTGGTAAAAAAAATCTTCGTTTTCTTTGTGTTGAGATGCAATCCATACTGAAGGCTGCATTCCTTGATCTTTTGCAATAAGTGCTTCAAGTCCTCCTCACTTTCAGCAAGCAAGGGTTATGTTATCTGCATAATGCAGGTTATTGATAAGTCTCCCTCTGATCCTGATGCCACAATCCTCTTCACAGAGTCCAGCTTCTCGAATAATTTGCTCAGTATACAGGTGTGGAGAGACACTAGAACCCTGACACACTCCATTCTTAATTTTAAACCATGTAGTGTTTCCCTGCTCTGTTCACACAACAGCCTCCTGATCCAGGCATAGGTTTTGCAAGAAAACAAGTGTTCTGGGATTCCCATTCTTTTCAATGTCAGCCACAATTTGTTATGCTCCACACAGTCAAGTATTCTTTCATAGTCAATAAAGCACAAATAGACATTCTTCTGGTATTCTGTGCTTTCAGGCAGGATCTACCTAACATCAGCAATGATATCCGTGGTGCCATGGCCTCTTCTAAATCCTACTTTTTTGCTTGCATCAATGATACTGTTCAATAGTTTCCACATTCAGTTGGATCATCTTTCTTAGGAATGGGAAGAAATATGGACCTTTTCCAATTCATTGGCCAGAGTGCTACCGTCCAAATTTCCTGGCATAGACTAGTGAGCGCATCCAAGGCTGTTAATTGAAACAAGGCAATTGTTATCCCATTGATTCCTGGGGCCTTATTTTTTGCCAATGCCTTCAATGCAGCTTCCACTTCCTCCTTCATTACCATTGGCTCCTGTTCATATGATACTTCCTGAAATTTTTCAGTGTCAATCAGGTTTTTTTGGTACTGTGACTCTGTGAATTTCCTTTATCTTCTTTTGATGGTTTTTGGATCATTCAGTATATTGCCCATAACATCTTTTAATATTGTGACTCAAGACTTAAATTTGTTTTTCATTTACCTCAGCTTGAGAAATACAGAGCAAGTTCTTCAGCTTTTATTCTTCAATTCCAGCTTTCTACATGTTCCATTATAATACATTGCTTTGTCCTCCTGAGCTACCCTTTGAAATCTTCTCTTCAGGTCTTTTACTGCAGCATGTTTTCCTTTTGTTTTGGCTTCTCGATGCTCCAGTGAAATTTTTAGAGTCTCTTTTGACTCGTATTTTGATTTGCCCCCCTTCTCCTCTCTTTTTGTAATGAAATGAACTTTTTATTGTGATTTTTAAAGAAAGTTTACAAAAAGATTGACTTTTCATTCATTCATTGATGCCTTTTCTCCCTCCCCTCCTCCAATTCACTTTGTAAAGCATTTATTGTTACAGATTGTTAATTGTCATACAGATAATGCCTAATCACACATTCCTTTCAGACAGCCCTCTTTTCATCTATTTGAGTGCAGGGTTCAATATCTATCTACTTTTTCCCTGTTCCTTTCTCACCCGGCACACCTCCCATGCTCCACCCCCATCAATCAGTATGTTTTTTATGACTGAGATATTTCACTGAACATAATGTCTTTCATACTCATAGTGTTTCACAAGTTTATTGCTTTTTAATGCAGCATAATATTCCATTGTGTTGGGGAATGTTTGAGAAGAAGGGAGGGCCTCTGGCCAGGACAGATTGCCTAGCTCGGGATAAGTGCAAGCTTCCAAAAGGCCTTTAATATGGGGTAGAGAAAGTTCTCCTGTGTTTGGCCGTACCGGCTTGAGAAAGCTCGCCACCTGGAAGATGGCTGCCGCATCTGTTGAGCTAGGAGTAGTCCACACAAGGCTGAGTTTCTCCTATCTAATCTGCATGTCCCACATCTGCAAGCCCACCTATCCTGTGTTCCTGTTTACTTGTTCGTATATAGTGCAGTGCAGCCCCAGATAAAAATGAGCTGGATTGACTCTCTGAATGGCTTCTGGTGTGTGTGTGTCTCTGTCGTGCTTACCCTCATCAGGATGTCGCTGTTTGTTGCCTGTGAACCGACAGTGACCAGTGACACCACTGTGTGGATGTATCACAGCTTTACTATCCATTTGTTTGTTGATGGGCAGTTGGGTGGCTTCTGTCTCTTTGCTATTGTGACTAATGTAGCACTAAACATGGGTGTGCGCACTAGCCATGTTAAATGCTCAATAGCTGCATGCTACTACAGGTTACTGTGCAGGGCAATAGAATCATCAATTTCCATGACTGCAGAAAGAAAGCTCTATTGACCTTCAATTGGAACCCTGGAACTCTACTCCCCGTTTTAGCTATGTGACTGGGAAAATCACTTGACCGGTCATAGGCTTACTGTTCCTTTCCTCTTCTAATATTCTAGTTAGTTCTTTGTTTCATTTCTCGGGTCTGGATTCAAGTACAGAATCCCTAACTAGGCCAAGATTTTCATAGAACTTCATACTATGATTTACCAAGGTTGATATATATCTTTTTATGCAATTATTTGGTTATCCTCTGTCTTTCATAATAAATTATCAGCTCCAGGAGGACAAGATCAAATCTAATTTTGTTCATCATCATAAACCCAATACATAGCACAATGTGGGACACCCTCAATAAGTATCATGAAACTAAGGGGATCCATTTTTGTGCCTTCATATAAGTTACTGCAAATAGTTGGTGGACTCAGTTGAGACAGCTCCAGGTAAGGCCCCATGGAGTTGTTCTCTGTTGTCATCTCTTCAGTTGGTTATGATTTCATTCTATTTGATTGGTCCTGAACTAGGTATTTTCAAATTCATGCTGGTGGTTTGCAGCATCATTAAGAATTAGAAGGTACACAGGTTAATATGGCATTTAATCAGCTACCACATTGGCGAAGTGACCCTGAATTTCATTTGGACTTTGAAACAGACACCACTAGTTTTCACATATATGAGCTACTCATTCAAATCCTTCATTAACCCTTCACTGACTCGTGAGCTATGTATTATGTACCAACATTTTAGACTCTCTGGTTTCTTGGGAAGTTACTGTCCTAATTGTAATAATCACTACCTCTTTGCATGGACCTGAAAAACTGGATGAAATGAAATAAAAGGGGTTCATATCACTAATCTTACCACCAGAATCTTCTTGAAACATATGTATCCCACATAATTGTATTAAAATCCTAATCATCTCAAAACAATGTTTTATTTCAGCATGCTTTCCTATTGAAGACATTATTCTTCATTACTGAAAATACATGGTGTCAGCAAAAAATTCAAAGCAGAAGGTAGTGTGGTCCTGAAAGGGTTACATTAAAATCCTGACGAATTCTGGACAGTTTTTCTGGGTAGTAGCTATTTTCGATGAAATCTTTACTCATACTTCCATTCAGCCTAAATCTCAAGATGGCATATTGAAAGCTAGAAAGCCTATAGATTAATGCTGTAAAATTCTGGCCACGTTTCTCCAAGCTGCCCCAGACTAGCTTGAGCAATTAGCCCAGGCCTTTTGTTTCAGTCGGAACTTGGGGATGTGGAGATAGTTCCGGCTGAATCTCTCCTGAAGTAGCATAGGTCTGCACACACTCGAGCCATGGAGCACAGGCAGATCAAAACAGCAGCAGAAAGGGCCGCCCACTCAGGCTCTTGTGAGCTTTCACGTCTGAGTTCATGGGGCTCGCACTCAGAAACGGAAGTGGAAAACCAAATAAAGTCAACTCCACGGAGGTCCCGGGGACTTAACACTGAGCAGCCACACGAATACCAGAGTGATGCATCATGGTTCATGTTATTACAATAAATGCCTAAGAAAGTAATAAGGATTTGGCACTTAGTATAAAGCATTGGCAAGACAGCTCAAAGTTTTCTGTAGCCTGAGATATTTTCTCCCATTGAGCAATATGCATTAGCAATGTTACCTATAGTAGCAAAGGAATTACTCTCCAAGCTTTATTAACAGACGCCAATGAGGGGGTGTTTTGTTTTGTTTTGTTTTGTCTTGTCGTTTAAAATTTCTTTTATCTTCTAGCTAGGGAGAGCTGGTGGCACCGTGGTTAAGTGCTTAGTTAAAAGAAGTCTGTGATTCTAACCCACCAGTTGACACTAAGGAAAAAACACGGCAGTTTGTTTCTGTACCGATTTACAGCCTTGAAAACAGTTCTTTAGTGATGCTATGGGTTAGAATTTTCCAACAGCAGTGAATTTAGTTTCTTTTCTAAGAGAGGCTTTAAAAAAGACACTACATTTCCCCCAAATGTGTCTAAACCAATCTGATATTAGAAGATGAAGCACATACTTAGAAGATTATTGTTCTGTACTTGTGGTGCTGGAGAAGAGTACTGAATGTACCATGGACTGTCAGGAAAACAAACAGATTCATCTTGGAGAGGATTAAACCAAGCTACTCCTTGGAGGCAAGGATTCTGGGGCTTCGTCTGACATACTTTGGACGTGTTGCCAGGAGGGACGGGTCCTTGGAGAGGGACATCATGCTTGGGAGGGTGGAGGGACAGCGCAGGAGGGGAAGACCCTCTATGAGATGGATTGATTCGGTGACTTGGGTAATCGGGATGGGTGTGTCAGAGGCAGTGCGGTTGGCGCAGGATAGAGCAGGGTTTAGGGCTGTTGTGCAGAGGGTCGCTCTATGAGTCGCAAATGACTCGACGGCAACATAACAACAACAACAACAATCATCAAGTTGAAACCGACTCATAGCTAACCCAACAACAACGGTTTTCAGAGGCAATACATTCCATGAGAGGATATTGCCTGTTTCTCTCTCTCTCGTGGAGCAGCTGGTGGATACTTAAAAGATAAGCAATCTAAAATCACCTTCCCAAAGTGAGTCATTTTGGGAAAGAAGTGCTGAAAAAGCAAGCATCATGTTTTACTTTAACTAAAATTAAACATGAACACTTTTAAGTGTTCATGTTTACAGAACAAGCTCTATAAAGGATATAAATAAAGTGAGGCAAAGAGTATTTATAGAAAGCAAATATCTTGGGGATACAGGGAGAAGGAAAGACTCACTTGTTTTCAGAGCCCCCACAAAAATACAGAGGTGGTATCATTCCAGAAAGGAAGACATTTCACTTAAATAAAACAAAACAAAAAAAGGCAAACTAAGTAAACTTGCATACTTATGGTAGCTCAACCAGCTGGTGGCCCAGAAAACACAACCATCCAGCTCAAAGATGGACATATCACGACTGGCAAAACTATCGTGTGATAATCTGTGTTATTCATTAGTGCTGCTGAAATAGATAGAGACAGGGCAGGCCATTTATCTTGTACTTACAAGGAATACCTCCCTGGTGGATGACTTGATGGTGTAAATTCTGAGGTGGGATTAAAAGATCAGATGAGACCTTGCCAGGGGTCATCCTTTCTGTCTCCTGCTCAAAGTGACGAGTTCTCCAGACAATGTCTCCAGTGGTTTTCCCCAGCATCATGAGTCTGGGGGCAATCATTGGGAGGTAGAGACTCACTTGCAGGGTAATTATAGTTACTGGTTTTAGCACAAGAGCCTTCCACTCTCTCTAGGCTCCCTCACTCCCTCATGCCTCACTGGACTTTGGAGTTCCTTCTATACGCTGCTCTTCTCTAGCTTCATCCCCACCAACCATGTCTTGCAAACACCTGTATGTCCTCTTCTGCCCAGAATACCTCCCTGATTTGCAAGACTACTTTCCACTCATTTGGCTTCTCCCATCACTCACTCACTCACTGCTGTCGAGTCAGAACCAATTGACAACTGACCCTCCTTTTAGAGGTTGTCAATTTGCTAGGAGGAGATTGCCCATCTTTCTCTTTCAGAGCAGCTGGTTGATTCAAATCACCTGCTTTTGGGTTGGGAGCACAACCCCCTATGTACTAGACCACCAGATCTTCTCTCTCCCACTAGAAGGATCAACCACCTCTTTCTGACTGAAAGCCTCCATGAGCCATGGAACTTTGAATGCTAAAATCAGAACAAGTTCCAGGAAAACAAGAACAGTTAGTCAATTGGCATCCCGTGCTCCCAGGGCTTCCTAACATAGACTCAAGGTTGCAACTGCCATTTTACGTGTAGCACTGTAGATTACCACTTCCTTCAGGGCAAGGGAAGGGTCTCTGGTAGCCTAGTGGTAAGAAGTTACACTGTCAAGATATAGGCAGACAGTTCAAATCCCCCAACTGCTCCAAAGGAGAAAGATGAGCAATATCTTCTCTTCCAATTTACAGCCTCTGAAAACCTGCTGGAGAGTCAGTTATGAGTCAGTTCCAACTTGATGGCACATAACAAGAACATTATTAGGGCAGGGATGGAACCAACTATACATGTCTGTACTTCCACTGGTTACCTAGCAAAGGTGTGGCAGACGATTACTAACCAAAAATGATAGCTAGTGCTGAATGACTAAATGAAAAATTGGTATGGGATGCTTTTTTAAGTGACTCTCTCATTCCTGCAACCCCTCCCATCCTTTCCTGAGTACCTCATGAGACTTGTGATTTCCACTGATCACGCCTACCAGCACCCAGAACAGCTCACATATGCCAGGCAAGGGGACCTAGTTAAAAATTAATGTATCTTCCTATCCTGTTTTCCCTACCTCCACCATTATTTACCCTTAGTTAATGGTTGAAAGAGATTAAGTTATAGGAAACATAGTCTGTTATTATCAATTGCTTCGTTGTTATGTACCATTGAGTCGACTCCACCTCATAGCAAAGCGAACCTATGTACAACAGCTCTGAACCCTACTCTATCTTGAGACAATTGCATTGACTCTGACACACTTACCCCCATTACCCCAGTAACTCAGTCAGTCTATCTCATCCAGGGTCTTCCTCTCTTTCATTATCTCTCCACCCTTCCAAGCATGATGTCCCTCTCCAAGGATCGGTCCCTCGTTGCAACATGCCCAAAGTATGTCAGATGGAGCTTCAAAATCCTTACCTCCAAGAAACAGACTGATTTTACCCTCTTCAGGATGAACCTGTTTGTTCTCTTAGCAGTCCATGGTGTATTCAATACTCTTCTCCAGCACCACAACTCAAAGGCTCAATACTTCTTCTATTATCCTTAGTCATTGTCCAACTCTCTGATGCATAGAAAGTAATTGTGAATACCGTAGCCTGGATTAGGTGCACCTTGGTGTCTAAACTACAATGTTGCTTCTCAGCACTCTAGAAAGGTCCCTGACAGTGTATTTTCCTAATGCAATTCATCTTTTGATTTCCTGGCTACTGGTACCAAGAGTGTTGATTGTGGAGCCAAGCAAGCTGAAGCTGTTAACAATCTCAGTCTCTGGTGAAGATCTCTCATGATACTGCCAATTGGCCCAGTGGTGAGAATTTCTGTTTTCTTGATGTTGAGCTTCAGTATATACTGAAGGCTGCAGTCCTTGACCTTCTTCAGCAAATGCCTCAGCTCTTCCTCAGTTTCAGCAAGCAAAGTTGTGTCTTCAGAACGCAGGTTGTTGATGAAACTTTCTCCAATCCTGATGCCACACTCCTCCTCATAGAGCCCAGGCTCCTGGATGATCTGTTCCACATATTGATGATTGCTTTAACTACTATTAATTGAGAACGTATGTGGCATTCCATCCTTTTACTGATTTTCAGATTCTACATTCAACATACCCCTCCAAAACATTACTGGAACCATTTTCCAAATGAGGACCCTGCAACTCAGAGGAGTAATTTGCCCAAGGTTTCCCAGTAGATTTCTGGTGGCCCAGGGCTAGAACAAAGTTAAAAGCTTGGCTTATGCTCAAACCACTAGCCTGTACTGGCAGCTGCTTTCTGCATTGTTGAGGGAGACAATCTAAGTAAGAGCTTGCTGTCTAAATCATCACCATGCTGAACATGGCCATTTCTGGATGCAAGGAAACCACGCTCAGAAAAGCACATCTTTGAATTTCTGAGAAGGCTGGCCCTGTTTTGTTTTGTTTTTTGGGGTTTTTTTAATTGTTGTTTTGTTTGGGTTTTTGGGGTTGTTGTTTTTTTTTAAGTAGCTGATGAATGGCTGATAGAAGGCATTCAAACATTTTTTATGTGAGAAATAAGAAGCCAAGGTCAAGCTAGACAGACAGTGGGGCCCAAAGTCACACAGCAGACAGTGGCAACACCAGACCTCCAAGCCTAATCTCCTGATTTCCTGTCCGTGTTTCATCCCACTTTCCGCGACCATCCTTTGACTATTAAAAGCCCACACGGCTCTTTTTACCACATTCCTCAGGTTTTAAAGCCACCGCTCCTGCTGTCTCGCCTCCCCCATCCCAATGCCTTTTCTTTCCTTTTAACATTTGAGGAAGAAAGTGTTATGGTTAACAGCATTCAAATTCCACAATGTCACTGTAACGTGTAATAAATACTTTTTATTACTTATTACCGAAATGCTTAGGAGCCATGGAAGACTAAGGCTATTCTGCTCTTTCCGATACAGCTCTAACAAGTTTATTTCAGGTAAGAAGTGGCTCACAGCTGGGCCTGGTGACTCAGTCTTCCCAGTGCCACAGGCTGTGTGGTTCAATGGCTGGACTGGAATCTTATGTGACTGGGACGTTTGTTTCAGCTCCATCTCTGTAGCTCTAAGAATGGCGTGGCAGGTTCTCAAAGACACCTCTCCACAGCCACCCAAGACCAGCTAAATGAGCTAAGGGGGAAACTAGACCAAAAGTCTGGGTCATGACAGTCCCCACACAATCAGGAGGCTCTCCCTGAGCCAGGGCTCTGGAAAGCACTGTGCTTCAAAGTTAGCCAAGTCAACAAACTTTGGAGATATTTTTGGTACTTACTAACCTTTTAAAAACTGTGGCTACAGAGACTTGGAGACGGCGAATTGAGTCTCCCACCCCCTTTCACTTACACTAAAAAGGCATCTTCCAAGAAGACCTATGAACTGAAAACAAATGCTGTTTAATTTGCCATTCATTAGGGGTGTATCTGGATTGATTTATTGCGCCCTTCTGACCCCACGTCTTTGGAGCAGCATTCCTTCACGATTAAACAGGGAAAGGATTGAGGCAGGACTTTCAGGGATAAACGTAGAAGGCTACAACGATACTTCAAATTGCTGCGTATCGGGTAACCCAAAGGAAACGCTCGCCCCAATTCAGCACTGAGTACACGTGAGCCAGACAAGAGTTTGTAAGTTTTTTGACCCAGGCTTCCCGAGACTTTCCTAAGGGATGTGGCCAGCACAGACCACTATTATCCAGATTATGGGCTTTTGAGTACTTCCACATTCAGGATATTCTGAGAAAGCCTAACCACATACAATTGATCACAGAAATTGCAATCCCTTTTGATCCCAAGGAAGTCAGCTCTTCCTGGTAACTACCCAATAGGAAAAAAAAAAAAAAGAAAAAAGAAACCAAAAAGGGGGGCAGGGGGAGAGGGGAAGGCGAGTTTTTTAAAAAGTGTACCAAGGAGAACAAATTTCTATTGGCAGCTCAATAGGTTGGCAGTAATCAGAAAATGTGGAAAACCTTATAAAGCCCTAGGAAGAGTGTGGCTACAGCGATTGCTCTTTAGGAATGAGATAAACAGTCTCTCTTGTGGGTGGCACAAGTATAATTACAGTAATTAAAGAGGAAAGACTACAGCCTTTTTTGCTCTTAATACATAAACAAACAATTCAGAGACTCATAAGCCCCGAGATAGTTGGTGCTGAGTTTAGTTTTATCTACTACTGTGGCTCTCCTAGCTTTAATTGGCTTCGAGGAAAGTTTCAAGGGCTTAGGCCTTCCTCTTTGTGTCCTCAGTTTAAAATACACACATTTGCCTGGAGCCAGGGTGTGTGTGTGTTAGGGGGTGGGAAGCAGACATAGCTTTCACTGGCTTCTGAATGCTCTGCTGACACCAAAGCTAGTTTTTATGGAGTCAGTCTTGACTCATGGCAACTCTGTGTACATCAGAACAGAGAACAGAGCTGTGTTCCATAGGGGTTTTTCCAATGGCTGGTTTTGCCCAAGTGAATCACCAGGCCTCTCTTCTGAAGTGCCTCTGTGGAGTCTAGCTTATTGGTTAAAAGACACACAAGTTATTTATTTGCACCAAACAGGAACTGTATTGTCAGTTTAGCCCCAAGGTCTCCTTCAAGAGTTAGAAACAGACAGGGAAGACACATTTGAGCTGAGGGTGCCCTGTGCTCTGTCACTTCCTGTGATGCCTTGAATACCATACCTTATGTCCTTTGAATCAGTCATAATTTGATCTGGCCTCTCCTTGTTATGTCTCTCTGATTCTCTGTCCACCAAATATTTGCATGGATTGGACTATCTAAGAATCCTCTAATTCAGTTCTGTCTCCCCACTGAAGCTGTGGAGTTTATCATTCAAAATTACTTTCCTAGCCATTGAATTTGACTTTGCCACGTGGATAGGTGAGAATATGTGAATAGGGTATGTTAGTCTACCCACAAGAGGACTGGCCAGTCTCAACAATCCACAAGGGAATTGGCTAGTCTCATTAGCCAGTCACTCGGAGGAGTGGATCTAGCAGCAGAAGAAAGATCGTCCACCAGCAGAGAACCAGAGAATGGAATTTGTCTATCAGGACACCAGACAGAATAAGAAGGAAGGCCTATGGGAGCAGCAGCCATAACAGCCACAGCAGAGACCGACCCAGAGATTTGACATGAAACGAGACGTTGGGACTACTACATCATTGGATCAGAGCTCAGAGCCTTTTGCTCAAGTTTGTTGGAAGACTGGGGCAGGGGAGAGTCAATATTGGCAGGACTAAGAACTTTGCAACACTGGCCTGAAGTTCTGAAACTAAAGACTGAGATGCCTGTGAGCACTTTTTGGAAACTGCCCTGGCTGAACTCTGCTACTAACCTTTTGACTTTCCCAACATGGTTCTATGTGGTCTGCGAGTTATTGCATCGGATTTTGGACCCAGTACAGCAGTAATATTGGTGTTGAGATGAGCAGAAAGAAGTACAGGAGCATGGGAGGGCATGTCTGACCTCACAGGATTTGGTTTTGTGTTGTTTATGCTGTCGATAGAGACAGTTTCCCTTTATGAAGTTGGTAAAGGTCAGATATGGCCGGCCCCACTTGGCCCTTGTTCTTTTTAGAGTGGGCGTGGAGGAGAGGGATCTGGAACAGCAGATGGGGCTGGTAAATTACTCATATTCTGTGTACTGACTTCTAAGGAGCATCTCTCAAAACCAGCCTCCCTGCCCAATGGCTGGCATTCTACTACTTGGCTGGATTCCCTAATGATTGCTTAGCATTTTTATTAATGCCGTTAAATAAATGCCATTAAATAAATGACTGTTCAGCACAGAACTCAAACCAAAAAGCTAATGATTTTCATCAAGTCCAACTCACAGCCAGACAGCCACCTTATAGGACAATTGCTCCCAGAGAATTTTCAAGGTTGTAGGGAATCTGACTGCTGGTCAAAATTAGCAGTTTGAACTCACCAGGTGCTCTACGAGAGAAAGATGTGACAGTCTGCTACTGTAAAGTTTACAGACAATGAAACCCTATGGAGCAGCTCTATGCTGCCCTATGGGTTGCTGTGAATCGGGGTCAATTTGATGTGAATAGGGTCCAGAGTTTAATCCTTATTAAAGCAGAAAGCCACATCTCTCTCCCACTGAGTGGCTGATGAGTTCAAACTGCTGACCTTTTTGGTTAGTGGCTGGGAGCACTGTACCACAAGTGCTCCTTCTATAGCACTCAACTATATGGATTCACTGCTGTGAAAAGCCATTTGAATGCGAGTCTAGGCCTGCAAATTCTCCAGAGGATGATTCCTGTTTCCCTAAAGAATTTGATACATGCTTCATAGTCTAACTATAAGTTAGGCTATCCTAAACATAGCATCTAAACATAGTGACAATCCATCCAGCTATTTTCTCATGATGAAATGACAGGTCCAGCAGACCGAAACTTAATATTATTGACAGAGATTCATTTCTTTGGTTTAAGACTTGCATTACATAACTCTTTTGAAATGCAAAGGCTTTTGCATGCCTATTTTGGTGTGCATGCAAAATGAGAGGATTTTTTTCTCAAGATGAGTTTCTGGGGCTATTTGACTAGGCAACCAAGAAGCCACTGGTACAGCCTCTCACTGTCTTGTAAATCCAGGCCAGGCTAAAGGCTGCCTACCATGCATTTTTACAAGAAGCTCTCACTGTTCCCTCATACCTTTCTTGCAAACAGGCTTAGAGACAATTAGATACTTGGTGGAAAAAACTGATAAACCTTTCTCTGGCCAGTTTTCTAGATTTAGTTGGGGATCAGGGGTATAATTGGCAGGATATTTGTGGAAGCCACTGATGGTGTGGTCCTAGGGTCTTGAACTGCCAGCCCAAAGACTAGATGTGTCTGGCAGTTTGAGGCAACCAGTCACTCCAAGAAAGAAAGATGGGCAGTCCCCTCACTTTATGATGTACAGCCATGGAAACCCATTGGAGGGTCACTGTAAGTAAAAACCTACTTGATGACTATGAGTTTGTTTGTTTGCTTTAGTCCTTGTATAGAGAATTGACACCTTTAAACTGTGGTGTTGACCCAAATATTGAATATGCCACAAAGTATAAAAGGAACAAACAAAATCTGTCTTGGAGAAAGTGCAGCTAGAGTGTTCTTTAAAGGTAAGGATGGTGAAGCTTCATCTCACATGTTTTAGGCATATTATTTGGTGAGGTCAGACCCTGGAAAAAGGACTTCATGCTTGGGAAAGTAGAAGATTAGCAAAAGAGAGCCATCTTCATTGAGGTAGATTGACACAGTGACTGCAAGTATCCACCCAGGCTCAGTGGAGACTGTGAGGATGGTTCAAGATCAAACAGAATTTGTTCTATTGTGCATAGAGAGGGTCACCATGAACCAGAGTCAACTCAATGGCACCTAAGAAAAAGCCTGTACACATGAGTCATTTAGCAATGCTACTAACCAAGTACCTCCAGGCTTTTTAGGGTGTACTGGTGGCCTACTGGTAAGAAGCTTCACTGCAAACCCAAACACTCATGGTTTGAATTCACCAGCTGCTCTGCAGGAGAAGGATGGGCAACCTCCTCCCGTGTAGTTAACTGCCTCTGAAAACTGGCTGGAGGGTCAGCTACGAGTCAGTTCTGACTCGATGGCACACAATGACAACAACTGACAGCCTAGGCCTAGTGATCCAGAAGAAAGATAAATCAGAGACCTAGCAGAAACTGAGATGGACCCACTATAAGGCAACTATGTTCATCTGGTGGTTTCTAACACCACATCATTTACATGTGCCCTGGGGGCCTTCTGGTTGATCGCTTTTATCCACTTGAAAGCTGACGCCAGTCTCCAGAGATGACTCAACATGGTGGTGGATAGGTTAGAAGTGGAGTCAAAGGATATGAACTGCACGTTTCTCACTACCCCACCCAAAGTCCCCATCACTATTCTCTCTATATCTTCTAAATGTACCTTTTTAAATCTAAGCCTTCTTGGCTTCATAATATTCTCATTTGCCTGTGCATCAGTTAGTAATTCAGTATTTTTAAATACTCAATGTCTTTTGCACATCCAAATCTCCAGGTCCATGACCTTAGGAAGCCCTTAAACTTGTGTAATGGTGTGTATCATATAAGCTCCTTCAATAATAGTTTGGTGTGAACATTAACATTAATATGTACTCAGAAGTATATATTAACTTTATTTTTTTACCCTGAAGACACATTTGTGGAAAGGTGCTGAAAGTATGCCTGTGCCAAAAGACCATCCTTTTCTTTAAAAGTTACTTAGTAGATCTGCCTTAAAACAGGTCAAACATTGCCTCTAGGAATGACGGCCCAAGTCATTTAGTTCATTTTCTAGCTAACTGATGTCATTAAGTTTGCACAAACTACAACAAAGCAAAGACCAGGATTCTGTAAAATACAGTGTGGATATCATGGAGGAATCCACGTCATCGGACCTCCACTAAACTTCACAAGGGGAGGCACTCCCCATTCACAACACAAAACCGATTCCTATGAGGTCAGGCGTGCTCCCACACCAACCTCTACCAATCCTAATCACAAAATTGTCCTTTCCAGGACTTTAGCCCCTCTACTACTAGGTCTGCTAATCTGTTGTAATGGGCACACAGAACTCATAAGCAATTCTTTCAATTATTGAGATTATTAGGAGAGAAAAAGTTTTTTATTCAGGTTGGAAACCAAATTGTATCGATTCTTGAATCAAGACAGCTCCTCTGGTAGGCTTACAGGGCCTTTGACATTCAACCTCTCATCTTTGGGTCAGTGTTACAAGCTCTTTTAAGCAATTAAGGCAATGCCTGTCCCCCTTTTTGGTCCTCTAGAAAGTTTGGATGAAGGTCTTTGACACCAGCTGTGTGGGGAAGCTGTCCCAGTCCAACTCTGTCTCATGTCAGTATCTAGTCCTCTGTCACCTTGGGCTGCTGCTGTGGCATCTCAATCTGGTTGTCTCGTGCAAGAATCTCTCCTGTTCCAAAGAACACCACCGCACTATTACTTCTTTCTTAACAGTAGTAAGATCCTCATTTTCCTCCAAATCTGCTCAGTTTAAGGATGGCCAATCTGACCAATCCCTCATCAGTAGTTTAAATATACTGTCTCCCACCCAAAAGGTTCTTTTCTCCTCAATCATATCATTGGCATAGTTACATCCAGCCATGTGTCAAAAAACAAAGCAACAAGCTAGGGTAAGCTATTTTGAAAACTCAACCTGCTTCAGATTCTATAATGAGAAACTGCACATTTAGATACAGGACAGTGCACAAAAGAGGAAGCATGTCCAGACAGTTCTCCATTATGTGTTAGCAAAAAGTAGAGATGAGATGAAAAGAATAGAATACAAGCAATTAACAATCAGAGAAGAGGCTTTAAAACATACACAGGGCCCAAGAGACTTGGATAGAGAAGATTTTTAGAGGGTTTGGAGGATAGATCTAACCATGATGAATAGTATGAGGATGGTGCAGGACCGGGCAAGGTTTTGATCTGTTGTCCTGAGGGTCTCTACGAGTTGGAGTAAACCATGACATCTAACAGTCTAGCATCAGAGTTCTTAGGAAGCTCTTGAGTGGCACAAGTAGTTAAGGTCTTGACTACTACCTGAAAAGGTATTGTTTAGAACCCAGTCACCCATGACTTGGAAGAAAGGATTGGGGATGTGCTTCCAAAAGGTCACAACCCAGAAAATATTATAGCGAGTTCAGTTCTATTGTATACCCATGGGATCACCATGAATCAGAATCAACTCAAGGGCAGCTGGTGGACCTCGGACACTGTCTGTGTGACTGCTCCACCTGGGGAGTGATCCTTACTCAGGAATGAAAGCTCAATGGAAGGACTTTTCATTTAGAACTTACTCAGTAGCCAGGTACAGAGTAGAATTTGACAATCCCTGGGGAACACAGGAAGCCCTCGGCTTTACGTAGAGCTGCTTTTCATCTTGCAGAGGAATACTTAACATGAAGTTCCAGAGAAAAACCTTTAATGCCTGGCCTTAGCCAGATATTTCTGTTTTGAAGTGCAGGTTCAAATCAGGACCAAGAAGAGAGTGGTTGTTAGGTGAAGATAGTGTAACAGGGGAAGAAGGAGCAAAAGGGGGGCTTCAGGTCTTTTGTTCATAGGGTCGTTATGAGTCACCTTTGACTCGAAGGCAATCAACAACAACAGCCAATTCACTATGGGATTATGAAATTCTCTGAGTCACTATTTCTCATGGCAAAGCTAAGAAGAAAAATCTTTAGCACCCACTTAAAGCTTGCCCATTCCAAATGGTTTATGATGATTTTTCTGGGAAAATAAATGGCAATTCTCTGAGAGAATCAATGGGAAAATGCATAAGGGCACAAGAATCCCCCCATGCCCAACACTATATAATGCCATATCACATCACAAAGGAGAAAATAGAAAGAAAAATGTGTCTCTAGAGGGCTTAACGACATCTCAAGTCTATTTGTCCCATGAACGCAAATGTTTACACTGTATATTCAAAATGCCATATTAGGAAATTGCTTTTCTGCAAGGTTTTCTCAACAGAGTGAAGGGCAAATGAATTCAAAATGCTAGAAAAAAATTATTTCTGTAGTTCTTCAAAATGTCTTTAAGACTCAGTTCCCATCTCTTTAACATACTTGCAGGATGGGATGTCTGGATAATGTTTGCCAGTCATGGGAAAACAGGCAAGAATGACCGTGACACTCTAGCGCCATCTGTGGTAGGTCTGAGCATCACAGATTCCATGGTCCCTGAAGGAAAGATCAAGCTATACAGCTGAGGAGGCAGGTTCCTGGGGGGAAGTGCTTCTTGACACTGACCTAAACAACTCATTGGCCCTCATCTGTGGCCTTTTGGAGGAGTAGAGGCAGAAATGGAAGCCTTTCCCTGCACTTTCAATAACTTCATGCTGGGAGCATCTCGACTCTTTGATGAGAGATCTCTGCAAACAACACAGAACCACATACACACCTAAGAGTCTTCTGCAATTTTCGACTGCTTTTTCAACTTTTTCTATTATTTCTACTTGTCTTTCCGATTAAAGCATTGCATTTTGTCCACTATAGGCTACAAATCAACCTGACTAAATTATTTTTTTCCAGCTTAAATATTTAAAAGAAAGAAAGAAAGAAGGAAAATCCACTCAAATACACTGTCATTGAGTAGGTTCCTATTCATAGCAACCCTGTATCCGGTTTTCACTGTGATTAAGAGGTTGTATGTTGAAAAGAAAGCAGATTGCCTACCTTTCTCTCGTGTTCCGTGAGGGTCACGGGTGTTTTTGGTTAGCAGTGCAGTGTGCTCCTGACTACGGATGCTACCAAAGTAATCAAAACTTCTTGCTCGCTGATTTTTTTTCTCTCCTGATGTCACCACCTTTTTAGGAAAAGAAGGAAATTTTTCTCTTATACAAAAGTGTACACATTGATAAACCAATGAGTCGTAGATAATCTGATCAAAACCAGGTCATCTATTGCTATTCTCAGTTCATCTCTTTATTCATTCAGAAACCCCAAATGTATCTTAGAAAGCACTGTGCTGGAGTTTGGGGCCAGAGAAGAAGACATTTTCTCCCCACACGAGCTTTCCTACTGGCTGCCTTGGACTTCTTCACCTACGCAGGGAAGCAAGCCAACAGTTTCTCAGATCAATACAGGAAGAAATTTCAGCACTAACAAAGAAAGGCATCCCAGCCTGAGGAACTTTAAGGAAGATAGTGGTTTTGCCAGCATCAAAAAGTTTCTCATCACTGGGCCAACTGACAGCACCATGACAGATGGAGAAGAGATTGAGGTCATTAACAATTACAGCTTGTTCAGCTCTGCAATCAACACTCTTGGCACCAGCAGTCAGGAAGTACAAAGACTAATTTCACTGGGAAAATCTGCTTTCAGAGACCTCTCCAGAGTACTGAGAAGCAACTATGTTAGTCTAGAGACTAGATGCACCTGATCCAGGCCATGATCTTTGCAATTATTTGCTATGCATCAGGTAGCTGGACAATGACTAAGGCTGTCAGAAGATGAATTGATACCTTTGAGTTGTGGTGCTGAGAAGAGTGTTGAACATATCATGGACTGCCAAGAAAATCAATAAGTCTGTCTTAGAGAGGTTGAAACAAAATTCCACCTTGGAGGCTAGGAATTTGAAGCTCCATCTCACACACTTTGGGCACAAGGCCAGGAAGGACCAGTCCTTGAAGAAGGACATCATGCTTGCAGGGTGGAAAAACAGCTCAGGAGAAGATGACCTTGGGTGAGATAGATTGACACAATAACTTGGGCAATGGGGTAGGTGTGTTGAAATCAGTGAGATTGGCTCAGGATAGGGCAGGCTATCAGTCACAGGTGACTCAATGACACATAACAACAACAACAACAACAACAACCCTAGTCTGAGCTGATTCTCTGTTTGCAGAAGCACCACCTAGCGGAAGCCACAAGCACTATATCTTCTAGTGGAAAAACAATCAAAGGAATAAGTGACCTAGAAGAGCAGAAATAAGAGCAATGAAGCCATGATCGTGTTCAGCTTCTGATCTCCAAGAACTTTCCTTCAACCTGGAAGATCCCAATGAAATATTGAGCAGATGCCTCTCATGGGAAATACTAACAATCAACTAGTATCTTTACTAGTGAACTTAGCAAATCATCCCAAAACACAGTGGCTTTAAAACACAAAAACTACATTGTTATTGTTATTATCTTTCAGGGTTCTGCTTTCAGTAGTTTTCACTGAAGGTCTCCCCTTTTCCTGCAGATCTGTAGTAGTTAGAGATGATTCTTAAAGCCTTTCTCACTCACATGCTTGAGATGGATGTTGTACCTTGACTGAGATTTTTATCAAGGAGAAGTGTCAACTGAATGTCTACACATGGACACTTCATGTGACCCAGGCTTCCATATAACAGGTGAATGATTTCCAGTAGGAAGCATCTGATAAGAAACAGGTGAAGGTTATACCACTTTTTATGACTCAGTTTCAGAATACACACAGAGTTATGTTCACGACTCTGCATGGGTCAACCCATCAGGAGATCAACTGGATTCAAGAGAAAAAAGTAGAAATGCTACTTCTACCTCTCACCCCACATGCTTTTTATGGAAACAAAGAATTAGAAGACATTTTAAAACACAACTAAGCAGTTATAATGAGTTATAATGGGATGGCAAAATGAGGAAATGTTGCCTAATTGCTAAAACAAAATGAAAACACACACTTCTAAATCCCTACTTACCATCCTTTCTCCATTATAAGAACTGTAGGTTAAGTTTTCTTTTCTTTTTTTCTCTCCTCTTCAAAATTTTATTGATGTAGTTATTACTGTTGAGAATACATGAAGTCATAAATACACTAAATTCAACAGTTCCTAAATAAACAGCTCAGTGGCATTGATTGCTTTCCTCAAGTCGTGCAACCGTCTTCATCCTCCTCTCTGGAGCCGGTCCTTACTCATTAACACGGGCTCACTGCCCCTCCAAGCTGTCACTCAGCTGCCCGAACAGAACTCTGTGGTTAGGAAGAGAGCCTCGGAAGCCTCTGACAGCTGGTTTGGATTTATTTTTAAATTTGTTTTCTGTTGTTATTTTTTCTTTTATCATGGCTAATCCTAGAACAGGGGTTGCAAATTTTAATGAGTTACATACATCGCCGTAAGCTCTAGCAGGTTGGGACAATGGGATGAGCACTGGACTAGGAATAAGAATATTTTCATTATTATTTGTCCTTGTTACTGGTTGGACTGCAGCCAGCCTGTTCATCAAAAGCAAATCTGGCCAGACTTTATCTTACATGTAATCAGAAGGGGCCAGTGCCTGGAGAAGGGCAGTGAGAAAGATGAAGACCTTCAAGGAGTTGGATTGATGCAGTGGCTGCAATAGAGAGCACAAACATGACAGCAACGATAAGAGTGACACAGGCCCCAAGCAGTATTTCATTCTGTTGTACAAAATACCATTATGAGTCAGAAATGACTTGCTGGCATCTAATAACAACATGGGCTGTAGGTGGTGATGCATTTATTAAGCAAGAATATGACTGCTAATCAAAAGGTTGAAGATTTCAACTCATCCAGCAGCTCTGTGGAGGAAACATTTGCCTATCTGCTTCCATAAAGGTTACAGCCTAAAAATCCTACAGGATAGTTCTAATCTGTTCCATGGGGTTTCTGTGGGTCAGAGTTGATTCAATACCACCTTAGAACAACATTGGTTAAAATTGACATTGATTTAACATTGTTTAAATTTCGTTTATTTAACCTTAAACTTAATTCCTTCATCTCTCCAAAAAGGATAATAATATTGTCTGCCTTCCAAAAATGACTTCAACAGTACTTTGACAGAGAACTATCAGAAATACAAGCTGGTCATGGCACTAGAGACATCATTCATCACCAATGTCAGATGGATCTTGAGTACCAGAGTACCAGAGTAATGTCTATTTGTGTTTCCTTGACTATGCAAAGGCATTTGACTATATGGATCACAGCAAATTGTGGCTAACCTTGAGGAAAATGGAAATCTCAGAACACTTGATTGTGTTCATGTGAAACCTACATTCAGACCAAGAAGCAGTCCTTAGAAACGAGCAGGGAAACACTGCATGTTTCAAAATCAGGAAGAGAGTGAGTGATGCATCCTGTCTCCACACCTTTTCAATCATCTATATGCAGAACAGATCAATCAGGAGGCTGGGTCCTATAAGAAGAAATGTGGCAACAGGATTGGAGGTAGACTCATCAACGATGTAAGTAAGTTATACAGATGACACAACCTTGCTTGCTGAAACGGAGAAGAACCTGAAGCACTTGCTGCAAAAGGTCAAGGACTGTAGCCTTCAATATGGATTTAAGCTCAACATCAAGAAGACAAAGATTCTCACCACTGGGCCATTGACAGCACCATGACAGATGGAGAATAGATTGAGGTTGTTAACAACTGGCTCCACAATCAACATTCTTGGCATCAGCAGCCAGGAAATCAAAAGATGAACTACACTGGGGAAAGTCTGCTGTCAGGGACATTTCTGAAGTACTGAAAAGCAATGGTGTCAGTCTAGAGACTAAGGTGTCACTATGAGTCGCAGGTGACTCGAGGGCACATAACAACAGCTTGTGTGAGTAATGATTATTTCCATGAAAACAATGAGATAAAGAATTTAAAAGTACCTTGAAAACTGTAAATTAAAACTCATTGTTACCCAGTCACTTCCAGCTCAAAGCTACCCTTCATTGGGTTTTCTAAATGGTATATCTCAGCATGAAGAGACTGCTTATTTATTTCCTATCAGTGGATTCGAACTGATGGAAACGTGTAACCTTTTGGTTAGCAACACAGCCTGCGATGGGTTTGCCACCCAAGATATTTACTACCCTCCAGTAGAAGCTAATTCAGCTTCCTTCCAACTGTTTTTCAGGTGGCTGTAAATTATACAGGCAAAGATTGCCCATCTTTCCCCAAAGTAATCACTGGTGGATCTGAACTACCAGAGAGGTAGTTTGCCTTTGGGCAAACAGCACAACTACGTTCAGATGATGCTCCCAGAAATAAAGCATTATAATTACTGCAAGAATACTCTTCTTAGCCCTAAAATGGACTCACGTAAGAGTAAAGTATTAAAATGCATTCTTTTCTAAGTTTTTTTTTTCTCTTTTCTAAGTTTTAAGAGAAAAATCTCATCTTTAAGGACAACTTTGAAGAGAAAAAATTCTTCTAAAATTCTATCTGTGGGTCCTCAAGGGTGCAAGGACCCCAGACTTTGACAAACATTAACTTAAGGAACAAAATTAGTCTTACTCCATAAAACGTCTTTCAATTGTAAATGATTAGTACAAATGAGAGAATTTTTTCCCTCTCTTTATAGTCAGTAAAATACGTTTTAGATTATAATCAAAATGAAAACCATAAAATTAAAAGACAATTACTAAAGAGCTCTCTGACCCTGGAGAATACATCTGTGGACCTGCACCAGATGATCTGTATGATGCTGTCCATTCTTTGTGTGAGGTTTTGTGGGTGATGCACAGAGCCAGCTGCTGGGACATAAGCGCTTGGAGGGAAGGGCTGAGATTGGTCTCAGATCTCTTTGAGTCTCTCAGTGCATTTGTATAAAGGTATTCTCAACAAGTTTTGCATATATGAAAGAATAAATTAACAATGATAGCAAATCAATTTAAAAAAAGACAATAAATTCACCTTGGAATCACAGCTCTCTTTAAGCAAGTGCTTTACCATAGGTACGCTTACATTTTCAGCACCCTTCAGCACCTTGATGCAGAATTGAATGTTTCAGGATCTAGTTTACTGACTACCAAGGTTTTGCTTCCATTCAGACTATGGTACAATGGGGCGGGGGGAGAATTCAAAATAGCAAATCTGGGCCTTCAGGTCCTGTATGAGCCAGGCTCTCGCTCTCGCCCTCGCTCTCGCTCTCTTTTTTCTTTCTAATTCCACCTGAACCACTTTCTCCCCTAACTATACTATTCATGTCTCTGAATGCAGTTCCTCAGCTCTTTGCCTGCTTGTCTTCCTAGTTATCCTTCAGGTCATAGTTTCTGTATCTTTTCTTTGGCACTTCCCCAAATCATTTACTCTAAGTCAAGTCCTCTGTTCTAATTCCTCACAGCTTCCTGTCATTCATTTACTGCACATATTTCTATTAGCTTATTTCATTTGTGCCTTCCTCTCTGGACCCTACTTTTCAGGAGGGCCGGAGCTAGGTTTTGCTCATGATTGTCTCCCTAATACCTAGGACAATATCTGTCCTAGAGAAAACATCTAAGTGAATGTTTGGTGAATGAGTTAACTCAATAAACAAGCAAGGCTTTTAAAAACCATTTTATGGGTGTGTAAGCACAAGCAATTGGTAAGTTTCTCAGCCTGTTGAAGGAAAACAAATCTCCCCCTAAAGCCAGGATTTCTCTTTTAAAACCAGCAGCCTAGCCCCTTGTTGCCTGTCAAACATGGCTGCATAAACCAGATTGACTGAAACCAGATCTGCTCCAGGGTCCTGTTTCAAACCATTTCCAATAGGATATGAATCAGACAAGATACCATCAACCCAGTCAGGAAACGGGTCCCTGGTAAATCTTTCAGGATGACCTGCCTTGTATTGCCAGCATCTGGGCACGCTGACAGCAATTGCTCAAAAGCTGAGGAAAGGGGACCCCCAGGAAGTGCTCCAAGTGTGAAAATTCCCACCAAGTTTTTCAAGAGACTTGCAGCTTTGAGCTAAGGGGAGACTTCAGAATTTCTCTGAGGAAAAATTCCACTTTCTTTTTCCTCAGCTCCATCTTTGCATCCCAAACATAAATTCTGCTGTTTGAACCACTTTATGAATGTGAGGTTTGTAAGGTCATTCCACAAACTCGCCACTCTTTTCCTAGGGTTAAAATAAAAGACAAAAACAAAACAGGAATATATGTTCTCTTTCATTTACCCTGAAGAAATCAACATTCACACACATCCTAAGGCATAGCTGCTTTGTTTTATAGCTGCTGACATTTCTCTCCAGGGCCTGAAACCCTCCTTCCAAGCTCAAAGATAGGCTTATTATGTAGCCAATGCTTTGAGGAGGTCCTTTTTTAAGAGCAGTTACAGAGTTGCCATGACAACCTACCTCCCACTTTCTCCTCACTTATCCCTGTCTGCCCTAGAGCCATTGCGAAATAGTCAGAATGCTACCTGTTTATTTTATAAATTCAAGAAAATTGAATTTTAATTTGTTACTAGCTCTGTCAATTACCAGCTATGGGCTCTTAGGAAAGTTACTGTCCCTCAAAGCCTCGTTTTCTTCATCTGTAAAATGGAAATAATAAGTGTCTCGAGTAGCCTCAGAATGAAAGAGACTACAAATAAAGTGCTTGGCGGCCTGGCTACACATACTATTGTAGAATGAAGATAGTCACAAATTCTTCACTACTTTTCCCATTAAAATAAACACCACAACCAACATAAATAGCGCCTTCAAATTGTTCCTGGAGATCTTTACAAGAAAAGACTGCTCATCTTTCAGAGTGGCTAGTAGATTTGAACACTTCAACTTATTGTTAGCATTCCAATCCCTTACACATACTGCCAACAAAAAAGTTTCAATCCATCAACTGCTCCACTGGGAAAAAGATGGGCAATTGCCTCCTGTGCTATTTATGGCCTCTGAAAAACCACTGGAGGGTCATCTATGAGTCAGTTCCAACCGAACAGTAATGAGTTGAAATTTGGGAATGGTTTGTTACACAACAACAGAACATTAAAATATATAATCAATTTCAAAATAAATGGTGCTATTTCTTAAGCTCCGGTGGCCTCATGGCAAAAAGCTGCTCTGCAATCCTGAAGGCATGTGGTTTGAGGCCACCAGCTGCTCCACAGGAGAAGGATGGGCAATCTCCTCCCATGCAATTAACTGCCTCTGAAAACCCAAGAGAGGGTCAGCTATGGGTCAGTCCCAACTCTATGTTACAACAATAACAATATTACTTAATAAACACATTGTCATCAGCTTCAGGGGAAGAATGACACTATTGCTCCATCAGATTCAGAGCTTCACTAACTGCAGGACACATAGTTCTTTTATTTTTTTTTAGGACACATAGTTCTTGAGGACACATGATATTGGGATTTCTAAGCAAGAGAAGAAGAGACAATGAGCCCCAGAATGACTTGACAAGCCATCCTAACTCAGAAAGTGAACAAATGAAGAAGGGAATAAAGAACAAATATCATGTATCTTTCTGAAATCTCAGTCTTACTCCTTAACAAGATTGTTTTTCCTAAACCAATTTAATTATGGAGTAAAACTCAAGTCTCTTAAATTTTTAAGATGAAACACAAGACTTCCAAAAAACACCAACAAACCTATCACTGAGTTAGCTGTTCAGGTTCTGTCACCGCCCTTGTGGTTAAGGATTCCCCCTTCTCTACCATTAAAACAAAGCTGTTGCCTTTGGGCCAACTCTAACTCGTACTGGCCCTAACGGACAGTTCCAGGGGGTTTCCAAGAAGCAGACTGCCACACCTTTCTCCCTACAAAGTGATTTGTAAACTCCAATGGCTGACTTTTCAGTGGGCTGTCAACCTCTCTACCATTATGTCACCAAGATCTCTTTTTCTTTTTACCCTAAAAAATAACTGGTTTTATTAATTTCACAAAGTAGATGCTGGAGGTACAATACT
The DNA here is from genome assembly GCF_000299155.1 of Elephantulus edwardii. Classification (NCBI taxonomy): domain Eukaryota; kingdom Metazoa; phylum Chordata; class Mammalia; order Macroscelidea; family Macroscelididae; genus Elephantulus; species Elephantulus edwardii. The sequence continues at coordinate 10,026,015 of NW_006399797.1, read as the reverse complement.
AAGCAAAACAATAGTATCTTGTCATTTGGAACTAATATTCTAGTTGAGGGAGACAGACAGTTGAGCAAAGCCACCTGAAGTAGCTAGACTCTTTCCTGTACCACTTCTGCTCCTCTAAACTTATTGGAGCTCTGGTGACTTTGTCCATGCAAGTTGTACTTCCAACATAACAGCCACCCTTCCCTGGTGGTTCCAGCACATCCTGTTTTTGTTGGTTTGCATATTCTATATTTTCTTTTTTAAAAAGTTCTAAAAAATTTAGTGAATTGTCTCCCTTTACACCTACTCTAATTGTTGACATAAGCAAGCATCTGAATAAATATTTGATGAATTAATAAATGAAACAAGCAGGAGTTTGTTTGGGTTTTTGTTTTGTTTTGGTTTGGTTTTTGAAGCAAGTTAGGTTGGCTCATCTGACCAAATTCTTGACTAAGCAACTGGCTGAAAGAAGAGAAGCTGATGCTTACAGAAAAGATGGTTCAGAAGAATAAAAAGGGAGAGGACTTGAAAGGACCCGGGGTCTGAAACTAGAAAGTTACCATTCAAATGGCCAAGATTCTGGTATATGGTGTGTCACCTTTCACTAGAAACACATGATTTGACTCTTCCTCTGGTTAAAGCTTAGCTGTAGACTAAGAGTAAAGAAAGATTATGAAAGCTGTCATTCTTGGCTAGCTGTCAAGGTGGGTGAGATGTTCCAGCCACTCAGCTTCAGGATGTAGTTGTTGTTGTTGTTATGTACTGTCAAGTTGGAACCGACTCATAGCTTACCTACCCATGGATTTCCAGAGACAGGTAATTGCTTGGGAGGAGATTACTCATCTTTCTCCCAGTGAATAGCTGGTGAATTCAAACCACATACCTTTGGGTTGCCAGGGCAATGGTTCACCATTAAGTTCCCAGAGCGTAGGATGTTGTAGAGGTTACTTACCTGAGGCACAAAGTGTTAGCAGACTGCTAAGAGGGTAGATGATGGAAATAGTAAGTTAGTTAGCCATACTGGCGTAGGACTGGCATTAGACAGGCACGAAGTGTTTTGGTTCTCTATTGTTGTATAGTAAATCACCTCAAAACTTAGCGATATAAAACATCGGTATTATTACTTCTCATTGTTTTGGGGTCTATGAGGCTCAGCTGCATGTTTCTCACTTGAGGACTCTGATGCAGGAGTTATCTGAAGACTCGATGCAGTAAGCATCCAGGATGACTCACTCACATCACTACCCTTGATGTGGGCTGATAGATGAAAGCTCAGTGGGAGCTTGTCAACTGGTATGCCTACTGTGGTCTCTCCACATGTCTTGAGATTTTCACACATGGAGGCTGAGCTCCTAGGAGGAAAATGCCAAGAACTAGTGTTCTAAAGAGCAAGAAGTAGAAGCTGCCAGGCCTCTTAAAGGCTGTGGTACAACTGGAAAAATGTTCCTTTTTGTGTCTTCCACTGGTTGATGCAATGACAAGCCAGCCCAGATGTTAATATATGGAAAATAGACTCCATTTCTTAATGTGAAAGTGGAATGAAAACACAAGAGAGGAAAAAAGTGGTGGTGCTAGTCATTGAAGACAAACTACCACACAAGGGCCTCAGAAAGGATCTTCTCCATTCAGTGAGAGCAACTGGTTTCCTGCTGAATGGACTGTAATTGGCTATTTGACAAAGAAAGAACTGTGCAAAACAAACAAATCCTGGCAGATAAAGATAAGAATAAGCCTATTTCTAAAAACTTATCTCTATTCTTCCCTTATTCTAAATCAATCAAGGTTACTAGTTCTCTCTCTCTCTCTCTCTCACACACACACAGAGAGAGAGAGAGAGGCAGAATAAGTTGATCTACAATTCTAGCAAACCAGCTGATGGGGCTGAGCTGTGGAGTAATGGGCTTATGTCATTGTCTTATCATTTGAGTGTTCCCTCATGTTAGTATTGTCTGGAAAATCACCTATTACACATAAGAAAGAATTCAGACTCAAAGGACTAAGATTTACCATCATCAAGGTAATTCAAAAGAATATGCTATGGGTTTGAAGACAATTTCCAGAAAGACACACATTCTCAGAATATTTTCAGTAATGGCAACAGCATTGGTATAAGCGGCTGACCTATTCCCTAGGGGACCATGCTCATTAAGATGTATGTGTTCAAGACTTAAAATTCCGACTCATTACCTAATAGCTGTACCGTATGTACTTGGATACCTCTGAAAATGCTTCCAGCCCTGAAAGTTCAGTTATAGCAACCAACTGACAGCCTCCGATACCTTTGAGAGCCTTAAGAGAATGATGCTGCATCAAACTTTAAAATGAAAAGAAAAGAGAAAAAAAAAAACTCAAGAAGGAAATACTCTAATCTTATTCCTTTTCTTTGACTTAATCTGAGACTCGTGAGGAATGAATTTTCCCAGATTTGAGGTCAATGCTCAAATCTTCATTTACGCATTTCCCTCGTTAAGCTCTACGTCCCGTGGAGGGGAGTTGGGAGGCAGTACCAACCTCAAACATAATTCCAGAGCTTGAGCCAACAGTGTCAACCAGAACCTCTTGATTACTAATAACATATCCTTCAGGATATAATTTAAGCATCCTTTTCGCTGGAAGCTTCCTCTGGTCTTTCTTTCCTCTCTGTAGTCCCTGCATTTTCCCACTAAGGCTCTGGACTTTTCCTTTGCCTGTATTTAAAGCTTTATTTTCTTCTCTCATACTTATCAAAGTTTTAGTAGCTTGTGTCAAAGACAATATTTCATTCATCTTTCAATGCCCAATACCCAATAGAATGTCCGATATATGGGAGTGAGAGAGAAGACTGAGTCTATATTTAATGAATAAATTAATGTGATGGGTGGTTATATAATCAATTTTCTAAAGAATACATGGAGAAACAATAGAGCTACTTTAATTACTGTCAAAAAGCACCTGACTTGAGAAAATGAGGTTTAAGTGAAATGTATTGAATAATGGCATATAATATAAAGTGTATAGGTTTATACAATTTGGAGTTCAGATACAGTTCAAAACCTCAAAAGTAGTGACTTTTTAGTTCATCATTCAAGCTATTTATTGAGAACCTTCTATGCACCAAGTACACTTCTTCTTTTTATTGGCATGAGCTCTGATAGTGTAGCTTCAAGGAGTTGAGCTGCTAACAAAAGGCTGTACCTCTCTGCAGGTTCAAATCTACCAGGACTGTGAAGAAGAAAGATGGACAATCTCCTCCTATGCAATTTACAGCCTTGGAAATCCAGCAGAGATAAATTATGAGTTGGCTGAGAATCATGGGAATCGTGGTCCAGCCAAGCTGACAATTAACCATCACAGCTGTTGTTACGCTTGCTTTGAGCTTTAGTGTTTTCTACTGTCAGAAGTACATCATTAATGTACAAAATAGTTTTTTTACTATTGTTATAAATGTAAAATGTCAGATAATGAGATAGTTGGTAAGTAACAGATTGTATATGTATCCTTCCTTTGTTCCTGAAAAATCACATCTCGGGGTGAAAAACTATTAAAAATATTTCCACTAATGTTAAAAATAAACCTATGATGTCTTCCATTTTAACATAAGATACACAGACAATGTTAACAAATGTAAAACTGAATTAATTGAATGGTAAAGAAATACTATTTATTGATATTAAACTTTGAAAGAAAGAAATACATTAGATTGTAAGGACTACAGTGTAGTTGGGGGTGTGGGCGAATCATCCCTCAGCGTAGTTTTTCTGAATAGTTTTCCAGTTTGGGGTTTTTTTAAGTGTAAGAGGCTCATGATATCCTTAAATCTAAATTACATTTCTAGTTACAGCACAGATAAAAAATGTTAGAGCAAAAGTTGTAAAAGGCCTCAATTCAAGAGCATCTTAAAGCACATGCAAACAAGGCCGCTCCACCACAGAATGAAGAGTTGTAAATGTATCACTCTCTGTGTCTCTTTTTTGACCATGTATGAAAAGCAAGATGTCTGGACCGATTTAAATTTGGCACACAATTAAAAGTTTGTTCACATGAGTGATGGTTTCTGATTAGGAATTGTAAGGTTGAGAAAATTGGTGAGTTTTTCGTAGCCTAAAATTATGTTGTTGTTGTTGTTGTGGTGGTGGTATCAAGTCACCTAGATGTCATAGCAATCCTTGTTATTGTTGTGTGCTGTTGAGCCAGAACCGACCCATAGCTGACCCTCTGGTGGGTTTTCAGAGGCAGTAAATCCTACAGGAGGAGACTGTCCATCCTTCTCCCATGGGTCAGCAGGTGGATTTGAACCCTGTGTCTTTGGAAGAGCAGCACAGCTTCTTCCCAATAAGCCACCTCATAGCAACCCTAGGAACAAAAATCTGAACATTTTTCTATCCTGTGCCCCTATCACTATTTCTGCCATATTTGCTCATTATTATAGTGACTGTATCGATCTAGCCTGTTAAGAACCTGCTCTTTCTCAGGCCCTCCATCTTTTCCAGGGTGATGTCTTTTTCCAAGGACTGGCCCTTGCTGATAATATGCCCTAAATACATGAGTCAAAGTTTAGTCTTTACATTCACGTCATTTCTTTTCAGCACTTTGAGAGGTCCTTGACAGCACTTTGTAGAGGTCCTCCACAGTCGATTATCCCAGTGCAACCTATCTTTTCATTTCTTGACTGCTGTTTACCATAGGTGCTGATCGTGGATCCAAGGAAAATGAAATAGTTGAACAACTTCAATCATTTCATCATTTCTTGCCTATTGGTCCAATAATGAGGACTTTTGTTTTCTTTCTTTTAAGATGTGATCTATATTGCATCTGAAATTATAACATTTGAAAACTACTTATCACAATTAATTATATTTAGTGTTTAAAAAATAAGAAGACAGTATAATAAAAGAAGATAAAAAGGAAGAAGTCTTGCCATGTGTAGCTACATAAAATTTCAGTTCAAAATATTGTCCCTTAAAATAACAGAAATGTATCCTCTTACATGCAAAGGCATTTGACTGTGTAGATCATAACAAACTATGGCTGACTCTGAGAAGAATGGGAATCCCAGAACACTTGATCGTTCT
>NW_006399797.1:9997928-10020045 GCF_000299155.1 Elephantulus edwardii | reverse complement strand
GTTTAGGGCTGTTGTACATAGGGTCGTGATGAGTCGCAGGCAACTCGACGGCACATAACAACAACATAGTTTTGTGGGTCAGACATTTGAAATTATGATTCTAGTTTGAGTTCTTTCATGAAGTTTCAGTCAAGATGTCAGTTGTGAGGGTTGGTAAGGGGTGGGGTATACGCCTTCTAATATGAGTCACTTTCATGCCTGAAAAGTTCATTTTGGTTGTTGGCAGGAAGTCTCAGATTTTTGTCACTCGGGCCTCTCCCTAAGGACACTTGTGTGTCCTCAAACATGGCAGCTGACCTTTCCCCACAGGGAGTGACACAAGAGAACAAGGCAGAAATCATGATCTGTTGTATTCATCTGAAGCTAAAGTGACCTAGTTTCACAAGTTTACTATACTCCACCAGTCCTTAAATGACCTATTTGTTACCTCAGCCAGCCCTATTCAGCATGGGCCAAGACAACACAAGAAAGTGAATAGAGGAGGAAAGAAGGTGCTGGCTGTTTCAGAGGCTAGCTAGTACTGACGGAATAATTTGAAGGAGTCCTTATGGTCAACGTTCTTAATTGAACAGACAAAATCCCTGCCTTTATGAAGCCCATGTTCAAGGCAAGAGGAGACAATAAATATGAAAACATTTTAAGTAAGAATTTTATATATTGTTCAGCATTGTGTAGAAAATAAAGCAAAATGAAGGGAAGGGATTTAAGGAAAAGTATTGGTTTTAAATGCATTACTGGCATGGTTTCTTGGAGAAGATGACATTTGAATTGAAATCTGAATGAACAGAAGAGGCTAACCAAGATCGGAGAAACAGTGTCCCAGAAAGGAGAAGCAAAAGCCAAGGTCCTGGGGCAGGAAAATGTAAATTGTACTCACAAACTGAACAGAAGATGCGTGATAAACAAGGGAAGCAGGAGATGAGGCCAGAGGCAGAGGAGGGGCCAGAACATAGGACCTGAAGGAACACAGGAAAGAATGTAGGTCTTACTCTAAGCATGGTGAGAAATTATTGGAAAGTGCTAAACAGGTAAATGGGATAATCTAATTTATTTCCTCAAAAGGGCTTTATTAAGGAGCTCTCCTTAGGAACTATTGAAGTTAACTTACATCAGGAGTGTAGCCAGGGTGATGAACAGTTGCTCCTCAGAGGCAAGGATGGCGGTAAAACTTTGTCTCTCTTACATTAAGCATGTGATCAGAAGAGGACAGTCCTTGGTAAACAGACATCATGCTGGGAAAGGTAGAGGGTCAGAGAAATAGAGGAAGATCCTCAACAAGATGGATTGACATAGTGACTCTAACCATGTTCCTGAACATATCAGAGATTGTGAAAACAGCACAGGATAAGGCAAAGTTCAGGTCTGTTGTCCAGAGGGTCACTGCATGTGGTAGTTGACTTGATGATGTCTAACAATAGCAACCACAGAAATAACTAGTTCTTCTGTAACAGCATTTCTTGTCCAAGTCTTCTTTCCTCAGCTCTGGCTTCTACCATTGTCACTCTGATGCTGAGCAGGTCCTGGCCTCTCCCATGGACCTTCAGTTGTCTTTGACACTCTTTGAGATTTTTCCTGACCAAAAGGGATGTCAGAAGAAACTCTGAAGATTGCACTGGAGCGTAGAGAAGCCAAAGCACAAGGAAGAATTCAAGATACTAAAGAGCTGAACAGAAGATTCCAAAAGGCTGCTCGGAATGACAAAGCAAAATACTACAATGAAATGTGCGAGGAGCTAGAGTCAGAAAATCAAAAGGGCCGAACTCGCTCAGCATTTCTTAAGCTCAAGGAAATGAAGAACAGATTAATCCCTAGAGTTGTTGTAATCAAGGATGCTTTGGGCAGAATATTAAATGATCCAGAAAGTATTAAAAGAAGATGGAAGGAATATACTGAGTCATTATATAGAAAGGAATTGGCAGATACAGAGGAATTTAAAGAAATAACATATGAGCAAGAGCCTATGGTGATGAAGGAGGAAGTTCAAGCTGCTTTGAAGGAAATAGCAAAAACTAAGGCCCCAGGAATAGATGGTATACCAATTGAAGTATTTCAGATAACAGATGTTGCCCTGGATGTGCTCACCAAGTTGTGCCAAGAAATCTGGAGAACAACCACTTGGCCAACTGACTGGAAGAGATCTATATTTGTTCCCATTCCAAAGAAAGGTGAACCAACTGAGTGTGGAAACTACAGAACAGTGTCATTGATTTCACATGCAAGCAAGATTCTGCTGAAGATCATCCAAAAACGATTAGAACAGCACATCAACAGAGAACTGCCGGAAGTCCAGGCTGGGTTTAGAAGGGGTCGTGGTACTAGGGATATTGTTGCTGATGTTAGATGGATCTTGGCTGAAAGCAGAGAATACCAGAAGAATGTCTATCTGTGTTTCATTGATTATGCAAAGGCATTTGACTGTGTGGATCATAACAAACTGTGGCTGACTCTGAGAAGAACATTTAATTGTGCTAATGCGAAACCTGTACTTGGATCAAGAGGCAGTAGTCAGAACAGAGCAGGGCAACACTGCATGGTTCAAAATTGGGAAGGGTGTACGCCAGGGATGCATCCTGTCTCCATACCTTTTCAACATGTATGCAGAGCAGATTATCCGAGAAGCTGCGCTCTATGAGGAGAATTGTGGCATCAGGATTGGTGGAAGATCTGTTAACAATCTGCGTTATGCAGATGACACAACCCTGCTTGCTAAAACTGAGGAGGACCTCATGCACTTGCTGCGAAGGGTTAAGGACTGCAGCCTTCAGTATGGACTAAGGCTCAATGTCAAGAAGACAAAGATTCTCGCCATTGGACCAATTGGCAGCGTCAGGATGGATGACGAAGAGATTGAGAGTGTTCACAGCTTCAATTTGCTTGGCTCCACAGTCAACACTCTTGGTACCAGCAGTCAGGAAATCAAAAAGTGTATCGCGATGGGAAAGTCTGCTGTTAGGGACCTCTCAAAGGTACTCAGGAGCAACAGTGTCTCTATGGAGACTAAGGTGCGCCTGATACAGGCCATGGTCTTTGCAATCGCTTGTTATGCATCAGAGAGTTGGACAATGACTAGGGAGGACAGAAGGAGAGTGGATGCTTTTGAGCTGTGGTGCTGGAGAAGGGTACTGAATGTACCATGGACTGCCAGGAAAACAAACAGATTCATCTTGGAGAGGATTAAACCAAGCTACTCCTTGGAGGCAAGGATTCTGGGGCTTCGTCTGACATACTTTGGACATGTTGCCAGGATGGACGGGTTCTTGGAGAGGGACATCATGCTTGGGAGGGTGGAGGGACAGCGTAGGAGGGGAAGACCCTCTATGAGATGGACTGATTCAGTGACTGGGGTAATCGGGATGGGTGTGTCAGAGGCGGTGCGGTTGGCGCAGGATAGAGCAGGGTTTAGGGCTGTTGTGCATAGGGTCGCTATGAGTCGGAAACGACTCGACGGCACATAACAACAACAACAACATCATTGTTTACTTCTCAAAGAGTGTAGATTGTCTTCACACTACTTCCCTCACCATGGACAGTGGACAAGAGTGATTGGTACATAATTTAGACTTTAATTCTCTATTGTCTTTGGTGTTAGCTATACACTGGAAGAAATGGGAAGGAGTGGTTCTAAGATTTATGTTGAATGAAAGTTGACTAAAGTCATGTTAGGTACCCTAGGGGTCCACTCTAATGGTAGAGAGCCTACGTGTGTCAGAGCACAGTTCTGCTCTGCTCCATAGGGCTTTTAGCAGCTTATTTTTCAGAAGTTGCCAGACCCTTCTTCCAAGGCATCTCTGGGTGAACCTGAAATTCCAGTGTTTTCAACTGCATTAAACGTTTGCATATTCCAGGAACTGCGTGAGCACACTGAAAATAGGCCCAGACATGAAGTACGCATGTTTGTGCAGAAAAATTCCACCTTAATAACCCCATGCATTTCTATCATTTACATAAAAAGGGAACTGGGGGGAAAGCCTTTAGCAGGAAGCTACCCCTCAATATGTCAAAAAACACCACAGTGAATGAGGCAATTTCATGAAATGTTTTACTTTAGGGAGATGGTTTGAGCATTAAGATATTGCAGCCCCTGCCTCAGGCACGGGTTAGCTTCCCGACAGATATGATTTACTATAATGTAGTATCTGTCACAGTATGACTTGATTTGCCCCCAGGAAAGTGACTGAATCATCACATCACACTCTCCAAGTTAGAATTGCTCATGTTTCTTGGTTCTGACCCAAGCCAATGAAGCCTTCTTTCCAACAATGTCACCATGTGCACTTGAGGTTCACCCAGCCCTTTCTCATGAATCCCCACTCTGGGCTTGTCAGGGGGCAAACGAAGCCTTCATTTCAGTCACTCTTTAGGTTCTAGTCTCAAAGCACGTCCCTCTTGTCGCCTCATTTTTCTTCCCTTCGGACTATAGGGACACAGACCTACCCGAAACCTTATCAGATGGCCTTTTGCCTTTTTTTCAGTCCTGCAAAATAACTTGCCTTGCTCCCTGGTAGCATCTGTGCATTAAATCAAAGGGGGGAAAGTGTATCTTTCTCATTTTTGCCATGGAGGCTCCAAGGACCAGTGTTGTTTGCCAAATCTCCCTTATCCCACATGACCCAGCGTTTTTAAATTGTAAACCCAGCTTTTGGCTATCAACTTTTCCTCAGATCTCACTTCCCCTGACCCTTTACCAGTGATTCAAAGTTGCTCGCTCTGTTCACCATTCTATGTCAAGTTTGGGAGCAGAATGGGGCAGATCACAGCAGCAGAGAAGGAGGGATCCCCATTATATTTGGAGGCTAAGGTTCAAATAAACAAGGCAGACAGCAACTTTCCAACCAAGGGAAAGTTCCTGACATTTGAACTTCTTACAACTTACAAAAGGATTATGTCTTAAGAGTTTGCGTGGCACAAATTGTTTTTACGCAACTACTAACCTAAAGGTTGGTGGTTCAAACCTATCCAACCCAATGGTACTAAGGAAGAACCAACCAAAAAGTCTACAGCTGCTGAGGCAATTCCAGTTGATGACAACCAACCTTTGGGTCTCTGAGGCTTTAGATCTTGGTGAGAGGAGACAGAAATGTCAGAACAGAACAGGTCCTATGGAACAGCAGGCAAGTTTGAGCTGCTGGCCTTTATTAAATTAAAAAAAAGAATTCTACTAGTTTATTTACAAAACTTGAATACATTGTTTTCAAGAACAAATTATTTCAATTTCTCTCACCCTGTCATCAAATTGCACAACCCCATGATTCATCTCCCCCTCCCCTTGCACATCCTCAACCCTCTGCTTCCAGCCTCTCCCACCCCTCCTGGCTACTTATACTCATTCTACAATAATGGTTTTATACAGTATTTATCCTTGTGGGACTTAGTTAGTTCACTCAGCATAATGCTCTCCAGTCCCTCCCAAGTTAGGTAATAATTTAAAAAAATCATTGCTCCTGTGTGTTTCATAGTGTGAATGTACCATAATTCCTCAATCCATTTGTTTGTGGTTGGACATCTGGGTTGTCCATTGAACTGCTGGCCTTTTGATTAGCAGTCCAGCAATTAACCTACCATACCATCGAGGCCTAGCAATCTATCCTGTAAAGGTTTCAACCCAGAAAACCCTAGGGATCGTTCTACTCTATAACTCTTGGGGTCTCCTTGAGATGAAATTGACGGATGGTAATGGTTTGGGTTTGGTTTTTTGAGGCAGTAATTCTACTTTATAACCATTGCAGGAGATAAAAGAAGAGGGAGACACACACCCAGGATGTAAAGTTATGTCCCTTATGGACATCTTTGTTTTCTTCTTGTTTTTTCTTTGGGCCACACTGAGGATAGGGGGTGTACGTGGAGGGAGTGTCTCTTTTTCCTGAGTTCAAATATCATTCTTTAGTGACACCTCCTCATCCATCAACTATCCCCGTCCCGGGTGTCTTGGGCTCGGTTCTCTAGAGAAGCAAAACAAATGAAACTCATAGAAATATGAAGAGAAATTTATTTCCAAGAAATAGGCTCATACTTGTAAAGGAGGGCAAGTTTCAAGTTAGTGAGAGACTGAGAAGAAAGGCTTCTCCCAACTCACATAGCTGTAGATGATGAGAAATACGCTGGAATACAGTGGATCTGTGCCTTCAAAGGCTGACAAATCCAATATCAGCAGGTTTGATCTAAAGCATTAGAGATCATGAGCCAGATGCAGGATCCTGGTCAAGTGAAAAACTAGCAAGCTTTGTCAAACATTTATATTTGTATTTTATATAAGCCACACCCTGATAAAGCTTCCTTTCATTGGCTACTTGTAACAGATCTTGTCTTGCAGGTGGTAACATTATATAAGGTTTCACCAAAGAAATTATTCTATAATATTGTATATTATCAAGGGAATGATTACATCATAACTGCTAACACAGAGGCTCTTAGGCAGGTAGGTAGACATACAACCTTAAACACAACAGCCCAATAAAGCATTTCCTCCTCTGGAATCTTCTATTGTGCTTTCTTACTAAACATGACTTTATCTGAACATTGTATACACGTCTATCTGTTCTTCAATGGGAGGAAGCATCTCTGTGTTCCCAGCAGCATGCACCCATGCATGTATTAATTCAGTTGAATTCCTTATCAAATAAGTACAAGTATCCATGTATTGTGAAAGCTACCTAAATAAGTTATTAGTATTTGTACAGGAATGAGAGAAAGCCATGTTAGTAGAGAGGCTAATGTTTACCCTCTGAGAAGTAAACACCTACAGAAAGATTAAGATGCACAAGAAATTTGTATTGAGGGGAAACATCTGTAATAGATAAATGACAGGACTGGGCAGAAAAGATACCAGGTCTGAGCCCTGTGTGAAAATGGAGGCAAAAAGAGGGACCTCATAATCTCCAGATCTTTTGTCCACAAGGTCGTTATGAGTTGTACTTGACTTAACAGCACCTAACAACAACAACATACTTTCAGAAGCAGCACAGTTCCAAGTAAGATCCAGTTAAGCTGATCTCAGTCAAAGTACGGTTGTCAAAGGAGTCCTTTAGTAAGAATGGGCCTGTTTGAAGCTCAACATTAAGAAGACAAAGATTTTCACCACAGGGCCAATTGGCAGCACAATGATAGACCAAGAAGAGATTGAGGTTGTTAACAATTATAGCTTGCTCAGCTCCACAATAACACTCTTATCACCAGCAGTCAGGAAATCAAAAGACAATGGCACTGGGAAAATCTGCTGTCAGGGACCTCAACAGAGTGCTGAAAAGTAACGATGTCAGTCTAGAGACAAAGGTGCATCTAACCCAGGCCATGGTCTTCTCAATTACTTGTTATGTTTCAGAGAGCTGGACAATGACTAAGAATGACAGAAGAAGAATAGGTGCCTTCAAGTTGTGGTGATGGAGAAGAGTCTTGAACATATCATGGACTACCAAGAAAACAAATAGGTCTGTATTAGAGACGGTGAAACCAAATCTCTCCTTGGAGCCTAGAATTTTGAGGCTCCCTCTCACATACTTTGGGCACAAGGCCAGGAGAGATTGGACCTTGGAGAAGGACGTCATGCTCGGAAAGGTGGAGGAAGAGCGCAGGAGAGGGAGACCCCAGATGAGATGAATTGATACAGTAACTGGGGCAATGGGGATTGGTGTGTCGGAATTAGTGAGACTGACTCAGAACAGGGAAGGGTTCAGACACAGAGTCGCTATATGTCACAGGCAACTCAACAGCACATAACAACAAAAACATACTGTTTTTTTATGTAAGCCTCATGTTTAGAGTCAACAAGACCTAGGGGGGAGGGGGGAGCTTTTGTACTTAAAAGTCAGTTGTTATTATATTCTGGAGGAACAATCTTCTAAGTGGTACAAAACTCTTCTGTCAGTATGCTATACTGAGGTAACCTGGGGTTGCTGCGATGCTGAACCTTGTGCCACTGGGGTGTCAAATGCCGTAACAGTTACCTATAGCGAACAGTGTTTGGTGGAACTCCCAGATTAAGAAAAGTTTGGAAGCAGGAGTGGCATTCACTGCCTCGAGAACATGTCTCTGGAAACTCCACGAACTTTGATAAATGACGATAGTTATAAGAAGGCTTCATAGGGTCGCTAAGAGTCAAGTCGGCAATCAACAACAACGTCACAAATTTATCAATGGCTCAAAGAAGCCCGTGAAAAGCATGACCTCAGAGTGAGCATGGTGCAAACGTGGCAGAGGATTTAGAGCAGAGCATCTGGAGCTAGAGTCAATACTCTCCCTGCAACTCTGAGGATTTCAAGGCCTGAGGATTTCATTGTAGAAAAAGGAGGAGAGGAGTAGTCATCAGACTTTGTGGGGCACGTCTTACATGCCTGATCTCATGTTGTTTGCACCATAATGAGGTAACTTTTAATTTTATAGTTGACAAAATGAAGGTATTGAACTTTGTCTCTTGCTTCCAGAGCTCTCTTCACTAAGCTGTCCAGAACCCAGTCAGTATCCATCAATCACTCAACTATCTGATGCCAGGGACAAATAACAAACCAACCAGCCTTTGACTGAATTCAGATGCGTGGTGATCGGTAGGTGTCACAGTAGACCTGTACTCCACCGAATTTTTTCAATAGCTAATTTGTCAGAAGTAGCTCTCCAGAACTTTTCTTCCAATGTGTCCTTATATGGATTTGAACCTCCAAGCTTTGGCTCAGCAACTTAGGAATTCAGTCATTCAGAGAGTCTTTAGAAACAAAGGGTGTTGTAAGCCATCAATTTTATTCTGACCACAGCAACTCTATAAACTAGTTACCATTGAGACCGTTCCAATTCACAGTCCACATGGGGTAGTGGGTAGGGAGTTTTGAAGCTAAGCCAAAGGCCAGCTTCTCCGGCTGTTGGAATTCACTAGCAGCTCTATGGGGGGGGGGGCGGGGGGGGGGGGAGATAGTTGGTTTCCTTCCATTCCCATTTACAGACTAGGAAACCCATTGGATATTCAGCTAGGAGGGAACGTGTTGTTAAGAGCTCTCAGACAGAGAAACACAGGGTTTCCCAAGTTGGGCTTTTTATTGCCACAGGCTGTCACACTTTTCTCCCACAGAGAGGCTGATAGGTTCAAAGCACAACTCTTCCAGCTGAGCATTCAACCACCACCGTGTCCTCAGAGCCTCTCTGGACCCCGCCAGCCACACTCGCCCTGGCCCCACAGCAGCAGCCCAGCGCCTGTGCCCAGTTGTTGAGCAGTTTAGCCCGGGCCTGGGGTTAATCGTGCCCTTCTTTGTGTTGTCCACACATTCGGGGCTTTCCTCGGTAATGCGCCTTTTGAGGTCCACCGACATGGCCAGGGTGCGCTGCTGCCTGTGCTAACAGGATTTAGCTTTATGTGACAGGAAGACTAATCTCGGCCCTGAGCCATGTGCTGCTGGAGACGAGTATGGATGCTCTTTGTTAAGCTCCCGGGGTCTGGAAGGAAGCAGCTATGCTCTTGTTTAATTCCATATGAGAAGCTTTTTTATTTTTACAAATAGTCCTCTTGCTGTTAGGGAGTGAGTGAGCAACATAAATCATCATCATCTCTTTGGCAGCCAGGATTTCTTGGGCATGGTCCTCATTAAAGTCTTTAGTTGCAGGGTTCCTGGAGACCTTCCTTTGATACCTAAAAACATCAAACTGAAAAAGCCTTGGTGAGGAGGAGGAGGTGGGGGAGGAGGGAAAGGTCTTGGAGGAGGAGGGAGGGCGGCGAGAGGAACAGAGGCGGAAGCTCCGCGGGACTTGTGGAGAACAGGGAGACAAAATGAGAAGGGATTACTTTCTTCACTGCTACACGCACACATACACAAAGGAAAAGCAGTCTGTAAATAAAGCTTGCAGGCGCACGAGCAGCCCGAGGACGCAGAGTCCCCCGCTGCACGGAGGTTCGCGGGGTCCCGGGGTGGGGTGGGCACACGGGGCACCGGGCCTGGCGCAGGTCCAAGGGGGCGCCAGACGAGGCGCGGACTGACACAGCGAGGCGCCACGAGTATGAAAGGCGCCCGGCTGAGGCCGCCGGGCCGGAGGGGGGCGGCCGTTCTGCTGACACGCTGCCGCTATCAACGTCTATTCATCTCGAAATGGGCCCGGGGGGAAGGCGGGGGCCGATCTGGAGATGGCCCCCGGGCGCTGGGCTGGAGGCGGGCGCGGCTGGGAGGTGGCCCCTGGGCGCCCGTTCCCCTATGGTTGAATAGAAGCCCCTCTGGCCCCCACAAAAGAGAGCTCCGCCGGCCGGCGGGCGGGAAGGGTGGCTTCTCCGAGGTGATTCATGAAAAAAAAGGAAAAGTTCTCTGAAGCCTTTCCTTCCCCAGACCTCTGCCCAGCAGGCTGTGGCCATCAATGAACTAACCTTTTCCTAAGGCCCGGTCTCCCCGCTGGGCGGGAATCCAATCCCCGGGCAAAGGTCACTGGGAATACCATTGGGCTGCCGGTGGTGGCTGTTCATTCACAAAATGAGCTCCTTTGTGATAAAAGCGAGGGAGCCCAGACCGGGTTTGTGTGCATTCCAGGCGGCTGGAGGAGCGCTGCCAACAGCTCGGTCAGTGGGAACCCGGCAGCACATGCATCTCACTTTACACGATTGATGTGGCCCTGCAGAACCATGTACATCGAATTCCTATAAATCAAATCGCATTTGAAATGCTCCAGGGTAGCTGGCCATTTAAAGGAACCCTGGGGTGAATCTTTTTTGGAACGTTTAAAAAAAAAATCACTGCTGAATTGATCTATTTTGTCATGAAGTCACAAGCATTTCTCGAGTACTTAGAAGGTGCCAGAGGAGTGATAGGTTCTTAAACCCTGGTGTCCCTAAACCTGAGACACGGGGTTGTTTGCTTCTTAAATGAAGGTCAACTGAACTCAGGAGGACAGACTCCAGCCGGAGCCACATCTTTGTGTCTGTACGTCAGGCCAGCCAAGAGTAGATCAGCCTCTAGGCAGGTAGTCAGGCAAAGTGCCCCATTCACAAGACAAGCAGAGTTGAGCTCATTTTAAGGCCTGAGGCAGGACGTTATGGCTAGGGCTTCCTATCAGAGGATACCTGAACAGGGTTTCCAAATCATTATCCACCTGCAATAACAATAATAATAGTCCTCTTTTTAAGTTTCTTCCCTAGGAGGCCTGGTGGAGCAATGGTTAAGCACTAGACTGCTTTCCCAAGAGGTCCAGTAGTTCAAACCCATCAACAGTCCTTTTCCTAAAGACTCCAATCTTGGAAAGCATATGGGGTGTTTTCACTTTGCGTTTGAATTAGACATGATTGCTGCAAGTTTTGCTTTGGTTTGTAGTTCTTTCTGGAGTCCCCAAGTAGTGCAAACGGCTAATCCTAAGCAATGGCCTTGAGCAAGGTGGAGATTGTGAAGTTGGTGCAGGATAGGGCAAGCTCTCTGTTAGTCAACTTGACAGCACTCAACGATGACAGCCAAAAATTGTAGCTCCAAGTCCAACCAAAAGCACTTTGCAAGAAATGACCTGTTGACCTACCTCTGAAAAGTCAGTCATTGAAGACCCTGTCTGCTCTGATACACATGGGGTCATCATATGTCAAAGTCACCTCAACTGAACTCTACAACTTTTAATTCTTCTTTCTGGGCAAACTTAGTGTCAAGTTTATTCCTGCTGGGCTTTTAGATATTGATTTGCATATGACTTGAATAAAATAATCTCGCTACAGGATATGTAGCCGCTAACATTGGGAAGGGCACTCTGGTGGCATTGTCCGCAGGGAGTTGCACTGCTAACCCAAAGTCCTCGGTTCTCTGGTGATTTGAACCCATCAGCAACGACAGGAGAAAAAGACAGGCAATCTCTCCTGTACAATATTATTGTTGCTGTTAGATGCCGTCACATTGCGTGTGACTCCTAGCCACCCTGTGAACAAAAAATCTGAACCCTGTTCTACTCTGTGTCAATCTCACAACCTCTGACTTACTTGAGCACATTGCTACATTCACTGTGTCAGTCCAACTTTTGAGGGCCTTTTCCTTTGCTGTCCCTGCACTTTTCCAAGCATGATATCCTTCTCCAAGGTATACCCTCTCCTAGCAACATTCCCAAAGTGTGTGAGATGAAGCTTCACCATCTCTGCCCCAAGAAGCACTATGACTGCACTTTCTCCCAGACATGTCTGTTCTTTTGGCAGTACATGGTATATTCAGTATTCTTCTCCAACACCACAGCTCAAAGGCATCAATTCTTCCTCTGTCATCCTCATTCATTGTCCAACTCTCAGATGTATAACAAGTGATTGAAAAGATCATGGCCTGAATCAGGCACACCTTAGGCCTCCAACTGACAACATAACCTGTGCAAAATACAGCCTAAGAAACCTACTAGAGGTCAGCAATGAATCAGTTCCAATTCAACGACAGTGAGTTGGAATTTTTCAGTTTTTTTGAACAGTAAGGAAAATAAAAACATTTTCAAAAGACACCTTAAAGTAATTGAGAAAAAACTTGCATGGATACAGATTTCACCTGTAGGTTAAGAGCACACGTTCAGGCATTACAGACTGCCTGCATTGGAATTCCAGATCCATCATGCTTTATATGATCTGGGGCAAGTTCTTTTTCAGCTTTATGTCTTGGGGCAAGCTCTTTTTCAGCTTTATGTCTTGGAGTACACACCTATAAAGTAAGGATTAATAATAGAACTTACATCATAGGATATTTGTAAGGATTAAACAAAAGCAATTTTATGACTAAAGGCTTGGAAGAGTCCCTAGCTTTTAGAATAAATGCTTAATAAATATTAGTTTATATGACACTTTTTGCTCATTTTAAAATAAAAACTCTAGCCATTCACTACATTGTTTAAGAGGGTCCATTGTCTGGCTGATTGTCAGTTGGATGAGACATCATAAAGAAGAGACAATGCACGTGCTGAAAAGTCTTACCCACTGTTTAAATTATGTGCCTTCAAAGGCAAGGAACTCTATTCAGTGAGCCAAGAATTATCTTTACAGACATTAGTCAGAGAAGCATCCTTGACCTTAAAGTGGAGAAAAGATTTTGTATCAAGCCCATTGGGTCCCAAATCTTCATTTTATAACGGAGAAACACAAAATGCTCAGATGAGGTGAGACATTTGGCCAGTATATACATCTTCTTGGTAAGAAAACCAAGACTCAAATAAATATGAGTCTGATCTTCTCATGCAAGATTCTTCCTGGCAGTAGAGATATTTTCTCCTCAGCTGCTTCATCATGTCGAGATGATAACCACCTTTCTTTGAGTAAACTTGTAGACTGCAAACTATTAATAATCACTAGGGAGAACCTGCCACCAGGGGGAGTAATAACATACTCCTTCAAATAGAAGGGACAGCTAGGTAGGCAGCAGGGTAGTGATTAAGTTCTTGTATTCAAGGTTAAATGTTTGTCCCAACAATTTAAGAAGAACGATAACATGACCATGCCTTCATTTGAGAAAGACTGTGAAGAATGCAGTGAAAGGTTTGGTTGTCCCTAATTCTGATTCTGTGGCACATTTTTCAAGCCTGAAGTAAACTTATTGCTGAACAAACACAGATAGCTCTCATCACACCTGGGGTGTTCAGAATACAAATAAGAATGGTTCCGTGGGACTTACCTGCCAGAGCACACCTGTCTTACTCGTGTCAACTATTCCAATGTGGGGTTATTACTACTCATCTTGAGCCTCTTACCATGAGCAGGGAAAATTTAGTGGCAATAAATCCACGTTGGCTGAGCAATTGCAGATCTAGCATGAACAGAAAGAATTCTTTTCACCTATGGTAAATCTGAAAGCTGCACATGCTCCCCAGATGCCGCCTCCTTAAATGGTCTTTATTAAAGTGGAATGCACTGAGATAATGTCTCTTGAAACCTCTCGCGCTCTTAGGGAATTCCCAGAGATCTTCCCTTGCATCTGAGCAGAAATCACACGGCCTGGGAGGACTCTCCCTTTCTCTCCAAGTCTTCTAAAACACATCTTCCCCAGTTCTGAAATGGCACTTGAACTCCTTTATAACCAGTGATAATGCCATCGCTACCCTGTGGCTTTCCAAACCCCTGCCCCACCCCCACCCCAGCCACCATTTTTTCCTGGTGTATGCCTCATCCTAATGTCTTGCCACCCAATGGAGTTGTGAGATCTGTTAGAAGAAAATCTCCAGTCATATTTAACCAAGCATGAGAGTTAAAGCCACAGTATTCAAGGTTCACTCTGACATGAGCAGTAAACATAAAGCTGCCTCAAATCAAAATAGGGAAGAAAAAAAAGGACAACTTGGTTCAAAAGTGAGATAAAATAGGAGTAAAGATGTCGCTGTTAAGAATTGCATAGGGCCATAATTGTAAAACAGGACTGACATTGGGGTTGAGGGAAGACAGAGAAGAAGGGGAGGCATGATGTATACTGCATTGCAACAGATGAGGGAGAGAACTGTTTAAAAAGGATATTTATTAGGTATTATTGTCATGACATGAGTCCAGAATGAAGGCTGCACAGTGGAGTGGACTTAGGGGGAGGGACTGCACAGTAATGAAAGAGTTTTTCTTTTACGCATCAAGAAGAAAGTGAATTGAGGTGGGAGAGGGTAGGCAGGGAGAAAAGTGCAACAATGAATGACTGGAAAGCCTAAGTTTCTGTAAACTTTCATTAAAATTAATTTTTTAGAAAAGAATGGACTGCTTAAAAAAAATCAAAGGTATAACTTTAAAAAGGCAGTTTGAAATGTCGCACAAAACAATCAAGAAAGCAATGAGGCCTCTCCCTCACAGGGGCCAGGGAAGTGTGACCAAAATAGCATGAGATGTTGTTGCTGATGTTGTTCCATCGAGCCATCTGTGACTCATAGCAACCCTGTGTATAACAGCTCTGAACTCTGCCCTATCCTGAGCCAGTTTCATTCATTGTCTCCAACACTACCCCTGTTATCCTAGTTACTGTGTCAATCCATCTCATCCAGGGTCTTCTCCTGTGCTGTCCCTCCATCTTTCCAAGCATGATGTTCTTCTCTAAGGATTGGTCCCTCCTGGCAACATTTCCAAAGTAAGCGAGATAGAGCTTCAAAATCCTTATTTCCAAGGATTTCACCTTGGTTGAAACTTGGTTTCACCCTCTCCAAGACAGACCTGTTTGTTTTCTTGGTTGTTCACAGTAAGCATACTCTTCTCCAAAACTCTTCTCCAGCACCACAACTCAAAGGCATCGATTTTTCTTCTGTCATCCATAATCACTATCCAGCTCTCTGATGCACAGCAAGTAACTGCAAAGACCAAGGACTGAATCAGGCACACTTTAGTCTCTAAACTGACATCCTTGCTCTTCGGCACTCTGGAAAGGTCCCTGACAGATTTTTTTTATTATTTTTTATTAAATTTTATTAATTTTCATGAACATTTACAGAGATTTTGGGTTTCCATTCATTCATTGTTGTACTATTTTCTCTACCCTCCCCCCCCAGTTCGTTCCTCTTCCCCCCTCCTTGAAAGTCTGTTTTAATTGTCCCATTGCCACAGTGCTTGGACAGAAGATTTTCCTATTGCAAGTTATCTTGTGACTTCTTGACTGTTGATGCCAAGAGTATTGGTTGCAGAACCAAGCAAGCTGAAATTGTGAACAATCTCAATCTACTCTCCATCTATCATGGTGCTGCCAATTAGCCCAGTAGTGGGAATCTTTGTTTTCTTGGTGTTGAGCTTCAGTCCATATTAAAGACGGCAGTCTTCCATTTTCTGCAGCAAACGTTTCAGCTCCTCCTTAGTTTCAGCAAGCAAGATGTGTCATTTGTATAATGCAGGTTACTGAGTCTTCCTCCAATCCTAAAGCCACATTCCTCCTCATAAAGTCCTGCCTCTAGAACGGTCTGGTTTTGCATTCCAGTTGAAAAGATATGAAGACAGGATGCATGTCTGTTGCACTCCTTTCCTGATTTTGAACCATGCAGTCTTTCTTTGTTCTGTTCTGACAACTGCTTCCTGGTCCAAGTATAAGTTTTACATGTGAAACAAAGTAAAATTCTATTATCCGAATCTACAAACAATCCATGTTAATGCTTGAACAGAGAGAACATATAAAGGGACACAATGTGTCAAGAAGATACTGTCTGACAGTGAAACATAAGGTCATGAAATTATTTTGATGAGAATGGAAATTAGAGGTCAAACTGCAGAAGGATCCTAATCCCAACCTCATGGCTAGCAGGAAATAAGTGGGCAAAACTTGCCAGAGGGACTCTAACTTCCTGTAGAACCTTGGGTATCTATGGATTGAATTAAAAACTCTAAAACCACAAAGGAAAACTTTATAAGTTGAATTGACACAATAGCTGCTTCAGTGAACTCAAGTGTACTAATGCTCATGAAGATGACACAAGACCAGGCAACATTTGTTCTATTACACAGAAGGTCACCAGTCAGATACCTACTGATGACAAATAACAACAGCAAAGGCCACGGAAAATCAGAGACCCACACTGTGAGCCATACATACCATAGCTCTCATGCCTTTACTCTTGTCTCCACCTTCACCTCTGGAAAATGCAGAAGCCTATGAGCTCAGGGGATCAATGCCACCTGCAACATAATGGAGACTCACCTAAGAGGACCAGATGGCAAGGCTCTCAGTCATAAGCAAAGTGCAAACGTTGTCATCAAATGGGATGGACTCAATGCAGGGAAGAAATGTAAATAGCATTGGATTGCAAGATGTGTAAGCCAATGGTAGTGCCTTTCTTATCTTAATTGTTGCTGTGGGCCTGGCTTTCAGTTCATGTTTTATAAAAAGCTGCTGCTTGTGCTACAGTGAATACTGTATAGCATCTCAGAGATGGCCCTTCTTGCATTAGAATCTATATTTGCTTATACTTGGAAAAGACCTTGACAAGCTTGCCACAAGGATTGGTGTCACCTAGTGTTGTAGCTCATGATGTCACTACCACTCTCACAACCTGTTGACTTCTCCTGTACCAGATAATAGTGGATCCGGCTTGTTGCTATTGTTGTTAAGTGACATTGAGTCAACTACAACTATAGAAACCCTCTGAACAACAGATCTGAACGCTGCCCTATCCTGTACCATACCCACCATCTCTGCCACACTCAAGCCCATTGCAACCATTACTGCATCAATCTATCTCATTGGAGGTCACCCTCTCTTTCACACAGATGAATAGATCTGCAATAGTTCACTCCAGATGAGCCAGCCTAAATGCACTGCCATCCTTCAAAGCTGTGAGATAATAGATTCCTGTTCTTTAAAGCCTTCCACTTGTTACCTTTTATTGCTGTTGTTGTTGTTGTTGTTATTGCTGTGAAAATACGAGGTAACTAAGCTGTCAAAGGAAAGTGAATTTTTCAAGATAGATTTTAAAGAAACATAATGAAGTTTCCAGATTTTTAAATTTTCTGAGAACTTTAACTTATAAATAGGTAAAGCATCACAGTAAAGCATGGTGATTAATGGATTGATTGGATAAGGAAGAAAAACAAGACTTTTGTAAGACAGACTGGAGACAGACGTGGATGAATACACTACCATTTGTCTGGAGTTCATTAATAACCAGGAGACAGAGGATTTTGATAAGGGCCAAACAGGGTGCTGGTACCAGCAATCATAAAAAAGACAATCAAACATTTTCTTATGTGACTGTCCCAAATCCCTTGTATGGGAGTCACTATGCTTCGTAATCAATTCATTGGCAACTGGTTTCCTTTGATTTGTTTCCTTGCTGTTCTTACTTTAAATGTGCCTTGTGGTGGAGTAGGCTAAATACTAGACTACTAACAGATAACAAAAAGTTTGGCAAGTTGACTCCACCAACAGACTGCACCCTTTATGATATGCTCAAAACAGCTCAAACACATTGGCATCAAATTGGAAGCAATCATAGCTGACCTTCCAGCAGGAAGGCTATAAAACTCCCAGGAGACTGCTCATCTTTCTCTCATGGAGCCACTAAGGGACTCTAAATCACCAGAGGGGCCCAATCCTTGGGTTAGCAGAGCAACTCCATATGAACTATGCCATCAGAGCTCGCTTCAGTAAGATTTACAGCCTCAGAAACACAATGGGACATTCCATGAGTAGGAACTGACCCAACAGTAATAGACTCTTTTAGTTTGCTTTTGTAGTGCAGGCAATTTGCATTCAGCTATTAACTGAGCATGGGAGGTTTGAATGCAGCCACCAGGAAGAAAGATCTGGTGATTCCAGTCCTTGAAAATCCCAGGGAGTGCAGTTCTGTTCTGAGATGCATGAAGTCACCATGTTTCGGATTTGACTTGACAGCAAAGGATTTGGTTTAGTCTCTCTCTTTTACCAACAAGGAAACTAAGGCTCAAAGATTTCATTAGTTAGGAACGTGTCAAGTTTTCTTCAACCTTAGATCTGTCTAATGCCAAGGGCTTGAGTCCCATCGTCTCCACCATTCCATTTTTTCTGCACAGTATGGTAAAACCTACTACACCCTGAATTTCAGGAGGATTTTTGTTATAAAGCTAAACCTAGAGATCTAGATGTTCCCTTTTGACTGTTTCACCGATTTTCAAAGGTTCCTTGCCACTGTTTCCTGATTTGGCAATTATCACTCATTTCCACAGAGCCAAACTTCAGTTTAAATAGATATCTTCTTGAGTCATCATCACTACCCAAGGCAGCAAGTATTATCATTGTGCCCATTTTACAGATGAGGTTTTAAAAGGTTGTGTAAAATATCCAGGGGCCCAATGAGGGAAATGCATGCCTGATGAGGGTTTTGTCCTGTAGGGTTGGAGATGAGGGAGTTGTACAGAGAATGTCAGTCCATCGGTGCTGCACACACTCAGGTTAGATGTGAGTTTTGGCCCAGTTCAGACTCTTTTCCCCATGGATTCAACAGCCAGGTCACCAAAGGCCAAAGCCAATTTCATAAACACAGACTACCATGAAACAAATGCTCTCACTTTTGCTAAGTGTTACCCAGGGGGTTGCGTGTGTCTGGAGGACAAAGAAGTTTTGCGGAGAAGTCAAGTACAGAAATCGGTGCCTGAAATGTTTCTTCTGCTACAAGAATGACCAGGTGGGGCACTCAGCCAAGGTCAATCTGGAACTGGAAGACTGAGCTCAAGTTTGGAGGAGCCACAGCCAAGGTGGAAAGCCCCAGGCGCTGGGAGGCCAGGGTCCGGGCAGTGAGAGTAAAAGGCCAAATGTGGGAATGTTTATTGAAATGAACGTGCTGGAGGACCCAACCCTCACACCTCAGGGATTCAGGAACTGGCTGTCTGCGATTGAGAGCCAGACCAAATGAGTCCAGCCATTTCCACTTCATAAAGTTCTTGGTGCAAAAATGAATGGCAAACCCAGACGCGAGTGTGATTTCTAAAAGAAGCACATTGAAAGGATGGTTTTGCTTTTTCAAATTTCTATCCCGGTGGTCAGCAGGAGGGAACTATGGAGAAAAGTGCCTGATAGTTGCAAACATCTCTCTCACATTCCAGAAACCATTGGCCCCAACCACTGGCAGGGCACAGGAGTGCCATATCCTTTACCATTTCTCAGGAAAAAGTGCAGGCTAGCATCTGGCTAGGGAAATGGGGGAAATGACAGGGAAATTAAAGGGGCAATGTCACACATTCAGGTCCTGCTTGCTACTCCAATCCCAAGAAACGTGACCCCAGGCTCTCCCCTGAGTGATGGGACTTCAAGGCATACATTAAACAGGCAGCTCCGGAAGTGACACGTTGATTACAATATCTAATTGACTGTCACTACCCTCATGATAGCACAAATGTCACCATGGTTTTCTGGACTACTCTAAGCTTCAAATACCTCAAATCTCTTTTTCCTGTTGAATCAGTTTGCTTTTTTGGTGGTTTGGGTTTTTTTGTTTTGGTTTGTTTTTGTTGTGGTTTTTTTGTTTGTTTGTTTGTTTTTCACTAGTTTTGTTTCCTTACTTCCTGTCCACATCACATCTTACGTCTTTGCTGGTGTTTTTTCCCCCAAACTGAAGAATCTTCTGGCCTATATCACACATACATACGCGCGCGCGCGCGCGCGCACACACACACACACACACACACACACACACCTTTAGTGGCCTACTGGTAAGGAGCTACCGTGGCAAAACAAAGACATGGGATACAAATTTATCAGCTGCTCTGCAAGAGACAGATGGACAGTCTTCTCCCTTGTGATTGACAGCCTCTGAAAACCCACGAGAGGGTCAGTTGTGGGTTGGTTCCAATTTAACAGTACATAACAACAGCACATATATATAGTTGTTTTATATCTATATAGATATATAGTTGTTATGTATATAGTTGTGTGTGTGTGTGAGAGAGAGAGAGAGAGAGCGCGCGCGCGCGAGAGAGAGGAGTGGAAGGGAGAAAGAGGGAGGGAGATATCCACTTCCTCCAGAAACTCTATGAACTTTGATAAATGTTGATAGTTGTAGAGGGAATTCAGGCCTTTTGGTCATAGGGTCACTATGAGTTGTGCTCTACTTGAAAGCAATCTTAAGCATTGCAACTTGAGGCTTGAAATTGTTCTTTAGTTCCTTAAGTTTAAGAAATGTTGAGCGAGTTGGGCCCTTTTGATTTTCACCCTCCAGCTCTTTTCACATTTCATACTAATACTTTCCTTTGTCTTCCCAAGATGCCCTTTGAAATCTTCTCTTCAGCTCCTTAATTTCTTGATTTCTTCCCTTTGCTATGGCTTCTTGGCACTCTAGTGCAATATTCAGAGTCTCTTATGACATCCATTTAGGTCTTTTCTTCTTCTCCTTTGTAATGATCTTTTGTATTCTTTGTGGATGATATTCTTGATATCCTGCCATAGCTCATCTGGTCTTCATTCATTAGTATTCAAGGCCTCAAACCTGTCCCTATGGGCAGGATATTGAAAGATCCAGGAAGTTTTAAAAGAAGATAGAAGAAGTATACAGAGTCACAGTACCAAAAAGAATTGGCTGACACAAAGAATTTCAAGAAACAGCATATGATCAAGAGGCAAGGGCCATCATGCTTGGGAGGGTGGAGCTACGGCGCAGGAGAGGAAGATCCTTGATGAGATGGATTGATTCAGTCACTGGGGCAATGGAAGTAGGTGTGTCAGAGACAATTAGGGTGGTACAGAACAGAGCAGGGTCTATGCAAGCGACTTAGTGTCACATAACAACAACAACAACAATGCTGAACAAAAAAACAAAAACAAGAAGGTAGACTACATGAGGAAGAATGTGGCAGCAGGGTTGTAGGAAGACTCATTAACAACCTAAGTATTGCAGATGGCAGATCCTTGAAAGTGAAGCAGCACTTACTGTAGAAGATCAAAGACTGCAGCCTTTAGTATGGATTACATCTCAACATCAGGAAACCAAAAATCCTGACCACTGGAACAGTAGGCAGCATCACGGTACATGGAGAGACTGAAGGTGTTGATGATTTCTTTTTATCATTTAACTTGGATCCACGATCAACATCTATCATAACAGTAGTGAAGAAATCAAAGGAAGTTTGGGAAAATCTGCTGTCAAGTATCTCTCCAAGGGGTTAGAGTGCAGGAGGCAAGTTTAAAGACCAACGTGCACTAGATGCAAACCTTGATATTTTCAATTTCTTCCTATGCATCTGAAAAGTGTACAATGAATAAGAAAGTCAGAAGAAGAATTGATGCCTTTTGAATTATGGCATTGAAGAAGAGTATAGAAAACCCCATGGGTTGACAAAACTCCCCACAAACCAATCTATCGTAGAAGGGTGCAACCAGGTGCTTCTAAGAGGCAAGAATGGTGAAATGTTGTCTCACATTCTTTGGGCCTGTTGTCAGGAGGGGCCAGTCCTTGGAAAAAGACATCATGCTGGGAAAGGCACAGGGTCAGTAAAAGAGGAAGATTCTCATTGAGATGGACAGTTACAATAATGGACTTTAGCATGAAGGAAATTGTGAGATGATGCAGGATAAAGCAAGGTTCAGATCTGTTGTTTTAGACAGATGGCATCTAACAACAATAATGACACATGAAGTGTGTTGTACTGCTAACATATAAAGATCAGAAGTTCAAGTCTACCATTTGCAGTTAGGGAGCAAGAATCCCATTAAGATTTATAGCCTCAGAAATCCAGCAGTGGGAACCAAGTCAATGGAAATGGGTATCAGGGGTGCAGCTTAGAAGTTGACTGAAAACAAAAGTCCTC
>NW_006399797.1:9982803-9993798 GCF_000299155.1 Elephantulus edwardii | reverse complement strand
GCCTTATTTTTTGCTATTTCCTTCAAAGCAGCTTGAACTTCTTCCTTCATCACCATAGGCTCTTGCTCATATGTTGTTTCATGAAATTCTTCCACATTAGGATTGGTCAATTTTACCATCCTGATAGGCTTAAAATGAGCCATTCCAGAAGCAGAAAAGTGGGGAATTCTTACTATCAGAAAAAATCAGAAGTGCTGTGTGTCCTCTGAACTTGAGATCATACACTGAGCATCTCATTGATTCAGGAGACAAAATGGTCAGTAACATCAGTAATGACGTAAGAGAAACATCAACAACAGAGGCAAAAAAAAAAAAAAAAAAAAAAAAACAACAGAGGCAGCAAAACCAAGAAACTTGCATGAGTGGTGGGGTTTCCAGTTAATGGAGTGAGAGAGCTCAGTGCCTTTGGGCAGGAGGAGTGAGGTTGTCTCTAAGCCTTTACCCTGAACCTAGGCTTCCCAACTCAGCTAGACTAGTAGGCCAGACTTATTAATGTAGTGGGAATTTCTCTTCAGTGCAAAAATAATTCCTTAACATTTACCCAGGTAAGACAGAAGCCAAAGCTATGAGACCAAAAGGTCAAAGAGAGACCTAAATTTGGTACAGCTATAAAGAGGCTGTTCTAATTGAAGAAATTTATCCTTAGTCATTTCTGATCCTGAATTGTAATCTGTTGCTTCCCTAACAAAATGTGAATACCATTTTTGAGTTCTGTGTGGCTATTGCAACAAATCATCAAAACTAGTACAGAAGTAGTGCATTCTGTAGAAGGGATGGTTGTATTAGAAATTGTAGAAACGTTCCGAGCATGGGAGCATATCTGACTTCCACCTTGTAGAAATCAGTCTTGTATTGTTAATGCTGGTGGTAATTCTCTATTCCTCTCATGAAAATAGAAACTTTCACATGTTGCCATTTCCATGCCCTTGTTTTTCCAGATACAATGTATATGAACTCAAAGATGTTTAATGAAGAAATGGAGAGGGTCATATATCATATCAATTATGGGAGATAATGTCTAGAGAAAACTAGCCCGTTAATTATTATGATTATTATAATTAAGGGACTTTTTGTGGTGTGATCAGTAGGGAGTTGTGTGCGAACCGAAACATTTGAATCTACCAGTCGATTTATGGAAGAAAGTTAGGCAATTTCTTCCTGTGCAAATTTACAACCTCCCAAAAACCCACTGGAGGGTAAACCATGAGTCAGTTCTGATCCAACAGCAATAAAGGGTTTTTATTATTATAATTATGCAAATTATTTTGTTAACCTTGTCATTTTGGGAAACAAAATAAGATCACAGATTGTTGGAAAATGTCACTGAAAAGTTTGGTTATGTTATCAAAATGACACTTTCCGCTCCCTCCTGAGAATCACATTCCCTCTCACAATGAGCACTAAAGCTGAGGGTTAACTCTGATTCCACGTGTTCCAATGAAGTTTGGATTTTCGGTAAAGATAATGTATGTTTATTTAATTTTTACAGATTCCATTTTCCTGTCTTATCACAAGTACAGGGCCTCTGAAACAATATTGCATAATAACTGTGTTGTTAATAATATTGGGTTTTTATATTTCATTTATGTACATTGTTTTAGGCAATCATTGTGTTTTCTTTAATTACTATTGATCTGTCTTTTATCACTCACTTCCTCAAGTCCAAATTGTATTTTGCCTAGTATCATTATTAATTTTACATCTGCATTTACAAATTATCTTTTATTGTACTTTATGAAGTTAAAAAAGTAAAAACACTTTCTATATAAATTTTGCTTATCAATAAAGCGGGAATTTTACTCAATTTAAAATCTCATGAAATGCAGAGAGTGTTCTAGTAATAGATACTTTAGAACAAAGCATATGAAAATCTTTGCACAGTTTTATGTTTTATAAACCCTTTATTGCATGATTAATATCATAGGAAAATATCTATAACTATATACCCTTCTTGGGAAAAGTGAGCTTTTTGTAAATTATTGTCAGATTCCATTTTTAGAGTTGCTGGTGAGCAAAATACATAAAGAATGTGAATTATTGTTTTAGATGAAGTGGAAAAATATAATCAAAATTGTGAGTGCTCTAACCCAAATCATAAGTGTCATTCTATCCTCTGAGGAAGAGAAGAAAACCTCAAATCCTACCTTTATAAACGAAATCAATTTTCTTCATTCTGAGTCTTAAAATACTTCCTCCGTTCACAATCTACCTTGTCTCCCTCAAATTCCTAATGCCCTGGCCCCAGTCTCCAAACAGAACTAACTAAAAAGAAAAATCGTAGTTTTCCTTCATACTCTGGAATTATACTTCACTTAAAACAAACAGTTGGTAAAAATCCAGACCCAACAGGGATGGAACACTCAACAGCTTTGCCTTTCATGTGAAGTAGAGGGAAATAGGCTGTTGTAGAATGGGGACCAATATTAGACTATGTCTGGAAATGTCAAAACGATTAACATGAAATACTAAACTCATGTGAAATCAGTGCTCTAATGGTGGCAGTCTTGAAAGCTCTCTGTACCACATTACACACCAGGATTAAGAAAACAACCCTTGAGTGCTTCACAATAGTTCCCTCTTCACAGCTGACCTCACGTGCTCTCTGATTCTGCCATTTTCAGCATACCTATCTCTGTGGATTTATGGCATGTCACCAATATTCCCAAGCAAATAAGTATTGCAAGTAACACATTTCCACACAAGGGTGCTGAAAAGTAGGGGAAAAGGATTTCTCAGCAAGAGGAGCTACAGGTAAAGGCTGAGTCCTTCATCTTTGAAGTTGGCTTTGTCCACTGTTAAGAAAGCTGGAGTGGAAAGAACAAAGATATTCTAAAAGGAGGGTAAGGCCTTCAAGGGAGGAGCCTCGTTCCCATTGCCCCTCCCTAGATGGTGGTTGTTAGACATTACAAAATCAGCCCCCCAACTATGGCAACTTGATACATGGAGGAACAAAGCAGTGCCCAATGCTATGTTATTTCTATGATCAGATTACTTTTGATCCATGAGATTTCCATCGGCTCATTTGCAGAAGTAGATTGTTGAATGCTTTCCCCTAGTCCATCTTAGTCTGTACACACCACAGAAACTGGTTAATTATCATGTTGTTATGCGTCATCAAGTCAGAGCCAATTCA
Source organism: Elephantulus edwardii (assembly GCF_000299155.1). Taxonomy (NCBI): domain Eukaryota; kingdom Metazoa; phylum Chordata; class Mammalia; order Macroscelidea; family Macroscelididae; genus Elephantulus; species Elephantulus edwardii. The sequence continues at coordinate 9,990,665 of NW_006399797.1, read as the reverse complement.
TACTGACCTTCTAATGGGTTTTCAGAGGCAGTACATTTCATGGGAATTAATTGTCCATCTTTCTCCCGTGGAGCAGTTGGTGGATTTGAACCACATGCCTTTGGGTTTGCAGCATAGCTCCTTATCACTAGGCCACCAGCTCTCTCTGTTAATGCTCATAGCAACACAAAAGCTTCCACTGATAGATGAGTAGAGGTTACACATGAGGTGAAGTGACTGGGAATTGAACCTGCGTCTCCTGCATCAGGGAGCTCTGGCGGTGTAGCCTGTAGAGAACGGTGCCCAAAGGTGACGTCTCTCTGGTGGTTCCTGCACCAGCAGCTCCACAAAAGAAAGATGGAAAGATGGGCATTCTCCTCCCATGTGACTTACGAGTCTCTGAAAAACCACTGGGGATGGGTGGGTAGGGAGGGTGTGTCAGCCATGAGTCTGTTCCAACTCAATGGCAATGACTTTGACTTTGGTCTCCTGTATGGGAAATGAAAATTTTACCATCGAACCACCATTATTACTCATCCATTAAGACTGAATTATACGGTGAATACCAGGCAGGCTATTTCTGGGATCCAGAGAACTTCTCCACTTTCATAGGGGAACACTGGAGCCTCTTAGCGAACAACTTACTAAGTAGGCAGGATGCTTGACAGTATGGAGAAGATTTACATACAGTAATCATCCTGAGAACTTGTACTTTGAATAACCAGACAATCCTGTTAGGTGACCATTAGCTTTTGTGACAAGTAGAACACTGACAGATTATGAAATATGTCTTTCTGACAAATTACCTGAGATTCTTCCAGAAAAGAACTGTTACTGTTCCTAATGCCTCCCAGATTATGTAAATGTGGACTCTTTAGTACCCTCATGTGACATTCAGTAAATACTGGTTGACTGGATGATTATATCTTCCTTGCTGATGACAAAAAGTAAAATGAAACCGGTCAACAGTCTCTGTCTAGTCAATGCCTGCTCATGATGACCCCATGTGCTCAGAGTAGAGCTGCACTACATAAAGATGTCAAGGTTGAAATCTTTCTTCTTGCCGATTTAGGAGCAGATCACCAGATCTTGCTGTGAAAGGGCCTCTGAGTGGAAACCATCAAACTTTCCACTAGTAGTACTTAACCAAATCTGTCCCTAGGGGATCCTAAGCAAAGTTAAAGTAGGTCAAATAATGACTGCTAAAGAAAGGAGAGTGTCAGGGATGGACCCTGTCCCCATATCTTTTCAATCTGTATGCAGAAGAGATTATTCGTGAAGCAGGGCTTTATGAGGAGGAGTATGGCATCAAGATCGAAGGAAGACTCTTTAACAACCTATGATATGTAGATGACACAACCTTGCTTGCTAAAACTGAAGACCTGAAGCACTTGCTACAGAAGGTCTAGGACTGTAGTCTTCAATATGGATTGAGGTTCAATATCAGGAAGACAAAGATTCTCACCACTGGGCTAACTGGCAGCACAATAATAGATGGAGAAAAGATGTAGGTTGTTAGCAAATACAGCTTGCTCAGCTCCACAATCAATACTCTTAACACTAGCAGTCAGGAAACCAAAAGACGAATTGCCTTGGGAAAATCTGCTGTCATGGACTAGCATTGCCCCAGTTACTGTATCAATTAATCTCTCTAGAGTGCTGAAGAGCAACATGTCAGTCTAGATACAAAGGCGTGCCTAATCCAAGCCATGGTCTTCTCAATTACTTGCTATGCTTCAGAGAGTTGAACAATGACTAAGGATGACAGAAGAAGAATTCATGGCTTTGAGTTGTGGCACTGTAGAAGAGTCTTGAACTGCCAAGAAAACAAATAGTTCTGTTTTGGAGAGGGGGAAACCAAGTTTCTCTTTGGAGGCTAGGGGTTTTGAAGCTCTGCCTCACTTACTTTGGGCATATGGCCAGGAAAGACTGATCCTTGGAGAACGAAATCATTATTAGAAGGGTGGAGAGACAGTGGAGGAGAGTAGACCCTGGATGAGATGAACTGATATAGTAACCAGGGTAATGGGGGTTGGTGTGTCAGAATCAGCAAGACTGGCTCAGGACAGGGCAGGCATCAGAGCTGCTGTACATAGGGTCACTATGAGTCACAGGCAACTCGACAGCACATAACAACTGTGGTATTAGGCTGGGGCTCTGTTGGCATAGTCCATAGAGATTTGCAGTATTGACACAAAGGCCCTACCTTTCTAATAGTTTGAATCCAATAATTATTCTATAGGAGAAAGATGGCACTCTAGTCCCATATAATTTAGAACCTTGGAAACTCAATGGAGAGTCAGCTTTGAGTCAGTTCTGAATCAATGGCAATGAAAGAGAGGAGGTGTTAGGATTGCTTTTTACTCAGATTCACAATCAACATCTCTTATAGCAGCAGTCAAGAAATAAAGACATCTTGCATTGTGCAAATCTGCTGTCAAAGACTTCTTTAAAGTGCTAGAGAAAGGATGTCAGTTTAAAGACAAAGGTGTGCCTGACTCAAGCCAGAGTATTTCAATTGCTTTCTGTGTACCTGAAAGTTGGACAATGAACAGGGGAGACTGAAAGGAAATAATGCCTTTGAATTGTGGCATTGCAAAGAGTATTAACTACTGTACGGACTACCAAAAGAACAAACAAATCTTTCTTGGAGGAATTGCAACCAGGGTGCTCTGCCCTGTCAAGGAGGGTGAAATTATATCTCACTTCTTTTGGGCATGTTTTCAGGAGGAGCTGGTCCTTGATAAAAGACATCATGTTTGAGAAGGTAAAGGGTCAGAGAAAGAGGAAGATCCTCAACCAGTTGGACTGATACAGTGACTAGCAGTAGGCTTGAGCATTGTGGAGGTCCTGAGGGTGGCACAAGAGAGAGCAAGATTCCCATCTGTAGTTTATATGGTTGTTGTAAACTGGAATCAACTTGATGGCATGTAACAAGAAGGTAGTATTATTATTTAGTTATATCTGTTACTTAATCTCAGCCAGAAAGAAACACTAATCATTGCATAAAGTTAGGACTGTCTAGTAGATATTGTGGTTTGCTGCTTAAACCACTTCTCCTTCAAGACCTAAGACTCAAAATTTCTCTGTGATCCCTTTCCCAGGGGACCAGTCTTAAGCCATCTATTTTTCTGTGGGAACCCCCATCTGCCCTAAGGTCGAGCACCTCACTGGTCGAACACCTTTCCCTTTCTGGCCTCAAGTTGAGCTGCACCCAGCCAGTGACTGTAACCTCCCAGGCCACACACTGGCCAAGTCTACGAGGCCTGACAGATCCCACACGGCTGCCCTGAGGCCTCTCGCAGGTCTGTTCTACAGGAAAGAGATTTATTTCCCTGACATTTTAGGGCAGGAAAAGACTCGCTTCCTGGAGGGGTGCCAAGAAGGAGGCGATCCACCCAGGAAGCAAACAAGAACCTTTTCTCTCTAGTCTTTACTGCTTCCCCATGTCAAACCTCCCTGCTCTGCCTGTGTGAAAGGAGAGCTGTCAGGATCAAAGCTGAGGACTCTTGATGAACTGCTGCTGGCTGGACACACAGGAAGGGCTGACTGTCAGCACTTAACTCCTTATTCCCCACTCTGGGCTGGCTGCGCTCTGAAGGTTCCTTAAGGCACGTTTCAGTAAATGAAACATCTTTTTATGAGCAGAGAGCCATGCCAACCAAAAGTTTGAATGACTGATTGAAGACTCAAAAGGCAACAAAATCTGCCTTGGAGTAGTTCTTGATCTCAATTGCTTCATAATAGACTATCTAACATATTAGCCCCAAACCAAAAAAAATCAAACCTCTTGCTGCTAAATTAATGTTTCCAACCCCCAGAAACCTTGCAGGAGGGCAGAGGACACGAGCTTCCAGTGGCTGTAATTTTAAAGAGAACTCTGGTGGCCTAGTGGCAAGAAGCTGCACTGCAGTCCCAAAGGCACGTAGTGTGAGGCTGCAAGCTGCTCCATGGGAGAATGGTGGACAATTTCCTATCTTGCGATTAGCTGCCTCTGGGAACCCACCAGAGAATCAGCTTTAGGTTGGTTCTGACTCTATGGCAATCAACAACAACCTTTACAGAGCCAGACGGCCCCGTCTTTCTTTCACTGAGCAGCTGCTTGTTTCAAACCACCAACTTTTCTGCTAGCAACCAAGCACTTTAACTACTGTACCACTAGAATTTGCTGTTATGTGCCATCAAGTCAACGAAGGACCCTATGAACAATAATTCTGAATCATATTCTAGCTTGAATTGTGCTCAAGGCCATTGTTCCAGTCATTGTGTTGATCCATCTTGTTGGAGGTCTTCCTCTCCTTCTCTGACCCTCCACTTTTCCCAGTATGATGTCTTTTTCCCAGGACAGCCCCCTCCTGATAATATGTACAAAGTATGTGAGACGAAGTTTCAGTATCCTTGCTTCTAAGTCTTGTTGTGGACCATCAATTCAGAACTGATTGCTGAGCCTCCAGCTGGTTTTTAAAGGCTGTAAATCATGCAGGAGGAGATTGCCTATCTTTCTTCCGTGATTTCAAACCTTAAGCTCTTTTGTTGGCATCACAGCTTCTTATCATTGAGCCTCCAGAGCTCCTTTCTCAAGTCTTCTTGTTGTTAGGTGCCAGCAACAGAGTTGAGTTGACTCATAGCAACTTGATGACCACTGGATCTGTATCCTGACCAATCCTGTGTCGTCTTCATCATCTATGAGACACATGATTGCTGCAGTCATGAAGGCAGGCAGCTTCTAGAGTCCGCTTGACAGTACCACCTTGAATAAGCTACTTAGCCTCTTTGCACCACCATTTTCTAATCAAATGCAGTGGAAAGCAGTAGTGGAATTTCATGATATTGTTAAAATCCAAACCCTCTGCCATCAAGTCCCTTCCCTCTCGTCATGACCCTCCATCCCAAAATTGGATTTCCAAGTGTTTCGTCTTTATGGAGAGACTTCCCACCTTTCTCTTTCTGGAGTAGCTTGTGGATTCAAACCTCTGACCTTTCAGTTAGTAACACAACACATAATGAACTATGAACTACATCACCAGAGCTCTAAATGAGATGATGCATATGCTACACTTAACCCAGAATCTGGCGAATAGGACAAGAGCCTTAGTTAACTTTCACGATGGTTATGATGATTGCTATTTTTCAAAGGAAGAGAGAGGGCAATATCCAGACTTGAAGACAGCAAAGGGCTTTAAAAGTTACAAGCTGTGCTATGCATAGTCAGAAGTCATAGTTTCTACTAGCTAAGGATGTAACTTTACTTCGCTTTATAGTAAAAAGTGACCACATCTCAAAAGACAAAAACACTCTGTCACTCTCTTTGCCAAAGAGCTGGAACTGACTCATAGCTGACTTTCCATTTGGGTTCTGAGGCTGTAAATCACAGACAGGGAAGGAGATTGTCCATATTTTTCCTTAAAAAGTCACTGGTGGCTTTTAATCAGCAGAGAGTTACCACTTAATGGCACAACTTCCCATGGACTTCAAAATAAGAGCTCCCAGTTTGTGGAGTATAAGTGGAGGACAAATAAGCTATAGTTCAAGATTATTGAATTATTATAGGTAATAATACCAAGAGCCTCAGACTTCTCCTTTCATATATTTCTTCCCAGGATCATGACTCTATGGTACACCAATCAACAAGAGAGATCTGCAAACTAACAAATGACTCAAAGATGTACATTGCTAAGCACATGTTTGTGGTGAGTGCTCCAAAGATATAAACACTTGACTTGGTTTTGGTTATGAGCACCTGGGGCTTTTGAGATTCTACATTGCTCCCTTGAATAAAAAAAAAGAAATGTGGCTGGGAGATTGGTGTCTGTTGTTGTAATGTGCTGTTGAGTTGACTGCAACTCAACCTATCAACTGAGGTTCTACACTTTGCCCTGTCTGGAACCAACTCCACCATCCCCAACACACTTGGCCCCATTACCACAGTCACTGGCTCTTCCTCTTCTGACTGACCCTCCACCCTTCCAAACACGATGCCCTTCTCTAAGAATTTACCCCTCTTGACAACATGCCCAAAGTATGTAAGATGAAGTTTCACAAATCCTTGTCTCCAAGGAACAACCTGGTTTCACCCACTCCAGTACAGTCCTGTTTATTTTCTTAGAAGTCCATGGGATGTCCAATACTTTTCTACAGCACCATGACTCAAAAGCATTGATTCTTCTGTTATGCTCAGTCACTGTCCAGTTCTCAGATGCATAGCAAGCAACTGAGAAGACCACAGCCTAGATAAGGCACTCCTTAGTCTTTAGACTGATATCATTGCTCATTAGCACTCTGGAGAGGTCCTTGATAGCACCTTTTCCCAATGCAACGCATCTTGTGATTTCCTTACTGCTGGTGTAAAGGTCTTGATTTTGAATTTGAGCAAGATGAAATTGTTAGCTATTCAATCTTTTCTCCATCTATTATGATGCTGCCCACTGGCCTACTTGTGAGGATTTTTGCTTTCCTGATGTGGAGTTGAGTCCTTACAAAGTCCAAGACAGTTCACTTCTTGTGAAAAGTTTTACTAGCTTGTTTAAGTGTGCTTATAACTATGAAGCCTTTCTGACACTCACCATTACCACTATCACCCTCTCCTATCCTCCCTACACATGTGCCGCACCCACAAGAATTGCTGGGAGCCATCACACCCCAACTCAGGATGCTCTCAATGCCTGAGGAAACCACAGTGAAAAATGTAGCACTTGTGGTTTGTTTTCCTAAAGCCAAATTAAGGGGAAATGGGATGCTTTCAAAAAAATAAACTACCAAATTTATAGTGTGAAAAAATTCTTGGTTTTAATTATAGTCTGCACTGCCTATCTTGGCAACCATCTCACCCAACGCAGAGTAATTTGTGGCAATGTGGGGTCAGAATGACAACAATAGAAGAAAGGTAGCTTGTCTCAGTACCACTTCCTCTTCTCCTGCCAAACAAGCCAAGGAGACAGGAATTTGATGAAGGACAGCATACCAAGATAAGACTCTTATCTAACTCTTCAGTAGAAATGGCACTTCCAGACTCTTTCATTATTCCTATGATATTTGTATGAAACTGGGAACTATCATCGCTCTTAAGACCTAAAATAAATGCTGTCATCTGAAATAGCATTCTCTATATACAGAGGAAACAACTATATACTCACACTTTAAGACTCCTCAGTCTCTTTTGTGTAAATGAATTAAAATGTTAGAAACTAAAAAGGGGATAATCTATTTAACCCCTTTCTATTCGGGAGCTCTGTTGGCATAGCCCATAGGAAGCTGCACTGCTAACCTCAAGGCACTTGACTGTTAAGCCACTAAGGCTTCAAACAGACTAATAGAAAAATAAAAAAGCATCTTCTTTTAATCCACTTGGCTGATTTAAGAAAGAAAAGCTGTGACAAAAGGCAAAGTTTTTCCTATTGCTACTTAAGCAGGTCTCTTAAAAATAAGAGACCAAGAATTTAAGAGAGCAAAGTGTTGGTACTAACTGGCATGCAAAGCCGATGCAGTGCCTGCCAGATAATCAACCAATATTCAGAGGCAAGAGATAGATTTGGCAAAGTAAGTTCAGAAGGTTTGCAGTGAAGGAACATTATGGTCAGACCTGCTCCTGATCCTAACAGGGCCTGAAGCAACAGTACAAATGGAGGAGATTGTACCTTATAAATAAATATTATAAAGTCAAGCTCTTAAAATATGTTCTAACCTCAAACTTTGACAAAGATTACTTCATAACAAGATGAAAAATGGGAAACTTTAACTTTATTGCTCAGTTCTGGGTATTAGCCTTGTTTAGATGAGTTATAAAATAAATATATCCATAATTTATAATTCATAATGTACTTATTCCATAAACTCTACAGGTATTCCTTTCATATGTTGTTGTTGTTGTTGTTGTTGTTGTTGTT
>NW_006399797.1:9979128-9981494 GCF_000299155.1 Elephantulus edwardii | reverse complement strand
AGTCAGTTGGCCAAGTGGTTGTTCTCCAGATTTCTTGGCACAACTTGGTGAGCACATCCACGGCAGCATCTGTTATCTGAAATACTTCAATTGGTATACCATCTATTCCGGGGCCTTATTTTTTGCTATTTCCTTCAGAGCAGCTTGAACTTTATAATTTATAATTCATAATGTACTTATTCCATAAACTCTACAGGTATTCCTTTCATATAAGCAAAATTTATGTTCAATTGACAGTAATGGCCTGAAGATTAAAATATAAAATGGAATCATGGTTTATGTGTACAAGCTTTGCATATATTTTCCTCAAAAATATAAATGAAAGTCAATGTAAAAAAAACCAAATAAAAGAATTTTGTTTATATTTTCAAAAGTAGCACTTCCTAGGTAAAAGTTTCAAATAATCTTTTAAAATTAAAATACAAATGCAAGACAAATTGGAATAAATATGAGGTTCTTAAGTCATATTTTTTAAATAAAGTTAAATTTGGGACATTTTAATTAACACCAAGGACAAAATCATTTCAATCTGAGTAAACTCAAAGTCCATTGACTATTAATGTAAAGATTTTATATCTTGCTTTATGCATTTGAATTCTAGACCTACATATAAAAATGTGATGATGATAATGAGTTGTTTCTGACACTAGTCTGTGAGTTTGTCACAGTGCTGTTGCTTGCAGATTTCTATAATGCTGGATGCTATGCCGCTGGCATTTCACATATCCCAGGGTTACCCATGGTGGACACGTTTCCCAGAGCTGCAAGACTAAGATAGATTAGGAAGAAAAGCCTGATAATCTATATTCAAAATTAGCCAAGGAAATCTTATGGAACACAAAGTAATACACTCTCACATCATTTGATTTAGTGCTGGATATTGAGCCCCTCAACACGTGGAAAGCACTCCAAATAGAACTAGAGAATAGTTGCCCAGGGGCAAGGTATTGTCTAATAGATTCTGATTCTCTTGCTGTTGTTGTTATGTGCCGTCAATTCTCTTGCGACTCATAGCGACCCTATGTACAACAGCTCTAAACTCTGCTCTGTCCTGTGCCAATCTCATTGTCTCCAACACACTCATCCCAATTGCCCCAGTCACTGAATCAATCCACCTCCAAGATGGCCTTCCCCTCCTGCACCTGCCCTCCACCCTCCCAAGCATGATGTCCCTCTCCAAGGACCTGTCGCTCCTTACAACCTGACCAAAGTATGTCAGACGAAGTCTCAGAATCCTTACCTCCAAGGAGCAGACCAGTTTAACCCTCTCCAGGATGAATCTGTTTGTTTTCTTAGCAGTCCATTGTACCCTTCTCAAACTCTTCTCAAACACCAAAGCTCAAAAATATCAATTCTCCTTCTATCCTCCCGGGTCATTGTCCAGCTCTCTGACGCATAACAAGTGATTGCAAAGACCATGGCCTGTACCAGACGCACCTTAGTCTCCAGAGACACACCTTTGCTCTTTAGTACTTTAGAGAGGTCCTAATAGCAGACTTTCCCATCGCAATACGTATTTTAATTTCCTGGCTGCTGGTGCCAAGATTCTCTTAGACATTGAAATATCTGACAGAGAAGAACAGGCCGCCATGAACTCATGAAGCGTAATGTGCATAAAAGTGACTATATAAATGTAATATGTGCTCTTTGACGTGTAGCTGCGATCTCTGAATATTATGCTCACGAGATTCATCCCTGTTGCTGCATGCAATTGCGATTTGTTCCCAATGCCTGTTAGAGATTCAACTGTGTTTCGAAAGCTATCTGAAGTTTAGTACCTATGAATGAGCTTTTTGTTTGCAAACAGTTTTTGTAGATACAATTGGCCAAAGCAACATGAGGTCACATTAGAGTAGAATGGGTCCTAATTTAATCTCTTATGTGAGAGGAAATAACACAGACAGACACACAGAGGAAGAACAGACAGAGTGTTTCAACAGAGACCTGCTACAGCAGGCCTAAGAGACTCATTAAGATTCTAAAGGCCACGTGTCTCTAGTAGTTCAAATCCACTAGAGACTCAGTGAGAAATATGGACAACGCCTCCCATTAAGCTTCAGAAACTCGATGGAGGATCATAGTGAGTCAGAATCAAGTCGATGGCAGTGAGTTTAATATTTTATAACATGAAGATCCCTCAGCTATTTACTCATTCCACTTCTGTTACTAAAAACAGTCTAGTCTGTATCTTTGGGTGAACATTTCTGCTGGTGTATGTGTATGAATGGGTAGGTCTAAGGTATACATAGGTTCATCTTTAATATGGTGGTGGTGGTGGTAGTGGTGATTAGGTGGTGGTGGTTAGGTGGTGGTGGTGGTGGTTAGGTGGTGGTGATGGTGGTGGTGGTAGTGGTGGTTAGGTGGTG
>NW_006399797.1:9964729-9978907 GCF_000299155.1 Elephantulus edwardii | reverse complement strand
GGTGGTGGTGGTTAGGTGGTGGTGGTGGTGGTGGTGGTTAGGTGCTGTAGAGCTGACTATGACTCATAACAACCATATCAACAACACATCTGAACCTTGCCCTATCCTGTGCCATCCTCACCATCCCTGATACTCTTGAGCCCTTTGCTACAGTCACTGTGTCCATTTAGCTCATTAAGGGTCTTCCTCTTTTTTTGCTCTTTCGAGTGAAACACTGTCTGATTCTGCACCGTATTCACAATTATTACTATATTTTAGCACACTGTGTTACTCCACTGAATTGAGGGTCTTCTCTTCTTTAATGACCCTCTACTTTACCAAGCATGATGTCCTTCTCCAGGGACTGGCCTCTCCTGATAGCATGCCCAGAGCATGTGTGAGCACGTGTCTTACCATCCTTGCTTCTAAGGAGCACTCGGCTGCAATTCTTCAAGAACAGATTGATTTATTCTTTTGGCAGTCCCTTTATATTAAGTAGTCCTTGCCAACACCACAATTGTAAGGACTACTGTAGTTTTTGGTGAGGTTAGAATTTGATAAAGAATTATAGCCAACATTTCTTCCTATTCTCTACTTCAATGACATTCACCATACACTTACCTACATCCTATAGTGCACTGTCTTCCAGTGGGTATATTGGGTGAGTCCTTCTCATCTTTTCTAAAATGGATAGTAATTTTTGGTGACATCAGTGGAAGCTAATGATCTAAAATGGCAATTATGATTAAACACACACACACACACACACACACACACGTTTACAGACTACGACAAGGTAGAAATGACTGTATAAACAACAGCTGTTAAATAAATGGAGGGGCTTTGTTTACATGTGTGGGGACATTAGAGTCTCCACTGGTTACAGAGTTTTCTTAGCTATAAGCCTTTACAGGAGCAGACTTCCAGGTCTCTTTCTTCCCAGGAACTACTGAGTGGATTCCAACTGCCAGTATTTCAGTTATCAGGGAGTGCAAACCATTTGTGCCGCTCAAGGACCTTTTTAAATGAAGGCATTACATTTCAAACCAAATGTTACCTAGTTACAGCTACAACAATTGGCTTTGCCAGTGGAGAGTGGGTTTTCTTCTCCCCTTTACCAGATACAATTATTTTCTTACCACATTGATATTATCTCCCATTGCTCTAGAGTTGGGATTGATCCATAGCTGGTATTCCAGGGGATTTGGGGAAGGCAGTTTATTAAATAGGAGAAGATTGCTCATCTTTCTCCCATGAATGGCTGGTGAGTTTAAACTACAAAAGAGATGCCTCTGTTGATTTCAAAGTAGAACTCCCTATGAAACAGGGCACTAAAGCTCCCTTAGATGCATGTTGTTGCTATGCACCATTGACTTGCCTGTGACTCAGTGACCTCATGTACATTAGCTCTGAACCCTGTCCTATCCTGAGCCAATCTCACTGACTCCAGCACACATGCCCCTATTACCCTAGTCACTGTGTCAATCCATCTCATCCAGAGTCTTCCTCTCCTGTGTTGTTCCTCCACCCTTCCAAGCATGAGGTCCTTCTCCAAGAACTGGTCTCCAAAGTACGTGAGATGGAGCTAGAAGCTTGTTCTGGTGGCCTCGTCTATAAGGAATTGTGTGAGGGGAAATGATGAGAAATGTCTTCCTGTGTGATTTACAGTCTCCTGAAAAGCCATTGGAGAATTAGCTATAAGCTGGTTCTGACACAACAGCGTAGAATTGGCTCTGTGTATGGTACCATTGGTTTTGCCACACCTGTTGGGCATGACTCCAAATCTACTTCTTGTTACTTCATGGGAAATGCTGAAACAACTAGCCTCTCTGCCTCCATCAGATTCTAGCTTTCAGAAGAACTGGCGACGCTAAAGCGTGAAGCCCACACTGTCTAATTGTCTCTGGGCAGGAAAATCTGAATGGCTCCATTTGAATCTTTCACTTTCATGTGGCAACGGGAAAAACAGACTGCTTGCACCTGATGGATACAGGGCAAGACTTGCTGTAAATGTTGTTTATATTGCATGAGGCAGATCAAATGACTTGAAGGATTAACATATCAGAATAAAAAGACTCAGATGCACGAGGAAAAGCCGGAAACTGCCATTCTCTTCAACACTGTCAGTTTTTGACAGATTCAACTTGGCAAAAATATTATGTTGGGATATAGCCCCTGTTCTATTATAGTAGATTTTGTTCAGAAGCTAAATGTTAAAAGACAACTATTGCAAGGGACCATTATACCTCCAGACCCAATTCTCTTCTTCTACCCACTCTTTCTAAGATCTCTAACTAGGATAGATGTACAGACAGCATTTGCACTCCTAGTGTGATTTTCTGCTGACCCATTTTTATTATCCTTTGCCCTCCTATGTTGTCAAGAGGGAGACATGATGCGCTAGTATTTATAAACAAAATAAAGCTGAACAACCCCCAAAAAATCTCATTTCTAAAAATATATTTAAAAAAAACAAAACCAAACCACCAAAACCAAAACCACAACTCATTACTGTCCAGGCAGAACTGACTCAAAGCTGATTCTCCAGTGGGTTTTCAGAGGCTCTGAATTGAATGGGAGGAGATTGTCCATCTTTCTTGCATGGAGCAACTGGTGGATTCAAATCATTTGTCAATGAGTTGGCAGCTCAGTTCTTTGCCCATTGTTGTTGTTGTTGTTGTTATCTGCTGTTGAGTTGTCTGTGACTCACCGTGACCCTACGTACAAAACAGCTCTGAAGCCTGCCCTGTCCTGAGCCAGTCTCACTGACTCCAATACACCAACTCCCATTGCCCTAGTTACTGTATCTATCCATCTCATCCAGGGTCATCCTCTCCTGCACTGTCCTTCCACTCTTGCGAGCGTGATGTCCTTCTCCAAGGACTGGTCCCTCCTGACCACATGCCCAAAATATTTAAGATGGAGCTTCAAAATCCTAGCCTCCAAGGCAAAACTTGGTTTCACCCTCTCCAAGACAGACCTATTTGCTTTCTTGGCAGTCCATGGTATGTTCAGTACTCTTCTCCAGCATCACAACTCAAAAACATCAATTTTTCTTCTGTCATCCTTAGTCATTGTCCAGCTCTCTGATGCACAGCAAGCATTGTGAAGACTGTGGCCTGGATCACGTGCACCTTCATCTTGAGACTAATTTGCCCATTACGTCACCAGAATTCCCTTAAACTAATACTGTTGTTGTGTGCCCTCAAGTTGAAACCAACTCTTAGCTGATTCTTCAGCATGTTTTCAGAGGCAGTTTATTGCATGGGAGGAAATTGCCCATCTTCTCCCATGGAACAGTTGGTGGATTCAAACCACATGCCTTTGAAATTGTAGCAGATTTTCTTACCAAAATTCCACTAATCTCACATTAGGTCATACCAATAGTCAACAGAAATGTAAGATTTAAATTACTAAGGAGCCATTTGCACAACTCTGTTCTGGTGGGATAGCCTGTAAATGTGCTCTTCTGCTAACCTGAAGGCTAGACACCACAAGTTCAAATTCTCTAGCAGATCCTTGGAAGAAAGATGTGGTTTGAAAGATGCACAATCTCTTCCCATTAAACTTTACAGCCTTGGAAATCTCATGCAGAACCTTGAGTCTAAACCAACTCAAGAGCAGTGAGAAGACTGCTTCCCTGTCTTTAGATAATGACTGAGTAAGTGTAAGTATCTCTTCAATGAATACTTTCCCTTGGTGGTGCAGTGGTTAAGATTTCGGCTGCTAGCCAACAGGTTGGTGTTAGGGCTGAATTACCTAATAATCTAGGTACTCGTGGATCCAGTTGTGTCTTCCAACAAATTGACAATTCATTATTTCACCATATCAAAGATGTAATTAAACCCAGGTGAAATTTCCCACCACGTATTAGCAAGTAAACACAGTTAAACTTGTGTGTACCTTGTTCAATGCAGACCTATGCATAATACACCTAATGGTTAGCCTGCCAACAAACAGGTTTGTCCTGGAGTGGGTGAAACAAGGCTGCTCCTTGGAGGCAAGGATTCTGAAGCTCCGTCTGACATACTTTGAGTATGTTGCAAGACGGGACAAGTCCTTGGAGAGGGACATCATGGTTGGAAAGGATGGAGTCACAATGTAAGAGAGAAAGATCCTGGATGAGATGGATTGACTCAGTGGCTTGAGGTAATGGAGATAGGTGTGTCCAAGACAATGAAATTGGCCCAAGATAGAGCAGGGTTCAGAGCTGTTGTACATTGGGTCACTATTAGTCACAGGGGGCTAAACTGCACTTAATGACAATAGTTGGACATTTGGAACTACCAGCTGCTTTATGGGCAAAAGATGAGGCAATTCACTTCAGTAAATATCACAGCCTTGGAGGTTTTATGGGGCTGTTGTACTCTGTTCTACTGGGTAACTAGGAGAAATTGTTTTGCTTTTATTTGTTTTGAATTTTTCTCTGATACACCATCCTTGCTTCAATACTCCAGGAGTCTTAGAAATAGCTTTTTTAAAAAAATCAATCACTGCAGAAGTATAAATGGTTAGCACAGTAGACTACCAACTGAAAGGTTGAAAGTTCAAGTCCACCTTCAAGAACCTAGAAGAAAGGGCCTGTTTATCTCCAGGCAAAACATTAGCCATTAGAAACCCCATGGAGCACAGTTCTACTCTGTCCCACACGGGGTCACCACGACTCAGAATCAACTCAACAGCAAGTGGGTTTCGGTGTCAAATTGCAAGTAGCTCTAAGCCCTACTGCTGCCTTCTCAGGTGGGAGTTACAGTATTTTTCCAGGACTGTTTATTTTCAATTTCGAGTTGTTATTGTTATTTCTTCTTGGTGGTTAAAAGTCCTGTTGGAAGGATTTTTCCACAAGCCTGAGAATTCCTGAGAAACCCTGACAATATTCAGCATTCATGATCACCTCCATGGGCATATTTTATGAAAACTGCATTGCCTTTGAATGCCTTCCTATGAATGAGCTCAAATGTTGAAATTCTGTTAGATTGAGTTTCAGGACATATTTAACATATTTCTGCCAGGCAACCTTGAGATGTCTCCTCAATAACAGCTATTATAAAAGGATTGTTATTTGGTATGAAAACATTTGTTCAGGATGGACACGGCTTCCTGAAAAATGTTGTACATCTTGATGGTTGACATTTTTGTTGTTTTGAATTAGGCAAAGGTTTTTGGGGGTGGTGGGGTTCCCCCTCCTTAGTGTATTGCACTATAAAACTCTTCCTAACCTACCTCACACAAAATGGGCAATTTTCCTTCGGAAATTTCTGAACTCAAATAAAGTCACATCCATGAAAATACTTTTATTATAAGGAAGTTCAACTTTTTCATACTTGGAGCAATATAATGATGCTTGGATAGTCTGTGATTTCTTTGGCTGGTTATCGAAGGAACTAAAACAAGATATGTTGTTTAAAATCTAATAGTTTAATCATGGATCTCATGTCTAGAAAAATTAAGATTTTTTTTTTAAGACCATAAAAATATTTCTTGTTAGCGACGGTTACTACATTTATTTTTGTCATTGTTATGTGCTGTTGGGTCACTTGAGACTCATAGAGACCCTGTGTACAACAGCCCTGAACCCTGCTATATCATGAGCTAACTTCATTGTCTCTAACACATTACCCCAGTCACTGAGTCAATCCATCTCATCCAGGGTCTTTCTCTCTTGTGCTGTCCTTCCACCCTTCCAAGCGTGATGTTCCTCACCGAGGACTGGTCCCTCACAACATGCCCAAAGTATGTCAGATGGAACACCAAAATCTTTGCCTCCAAGAAGCAGCCTGTGTTCACCCTCATCAGGATGAATCTGTTTGCTTTCTTAGCAAATACTCTTCCCAATACCACAACTAAAAGCATCAATTCTTCTCTCATCTTTAGTCATTGTCCAGCTCTCTGATGCAGGTACTTGCAAAGACTGTGATCTGAATCAGGTGCACCTTAGTCTCCAAACTGACATCATTGCTCTTCATTGAGTACTCTGGATAGGTCCCTAACAGCAGACATTCCCAATGTGATTAATCTTTTTATTTCCTGCATGTTGGTACTAAGAATGTTGATTGTGGAGCCAAGCAAACTAAAGCTGTTAACATCTCAATCTCTTCATCTATCCTGATGCTGTCAGTCAGCCTCGTAGTGAGAATTTTTATTTTCTTTATGTTGAGCTTCAATCTATATTGAAGGTTTCAACCCTTGATCTTCTGCAGCAAGTGCTTCAGGTCCTCCTCAGTTTCAGCAAGCAGCGTTGTGTCATCTGCATAACACAGGTGTGAAGATAGGATGCATCTTTGGTGTACACGTTTCCTGATTTTGAACCATGCAGTGTTTCCTTGCTCTATTTGTATTACTGGCTCCTGGTCCAAATATAGGTTTCACATAAGCACAATCAAGTGTTCTGGGATTCCCATTCTTTTCAGAATTACCTACAGTGTATTGTGATCCACACAGTCAGATAAATGCCTTTGCATAGTCAATGAAACACAGACATTCTTTTGGTACTCTCTGTTTTCAGCCAAAATCCAGCTAACATTAGCTGTAATATCCCTAGGTCCATGACTTCTTCTAAAATCAGGGTGCACATCTAGCAGTTTGTTGATGTGCTGTTTCAGCTGGTTTTGGATAATTTTTAGCAGGATCTTACTTCACATGATTACGTCACTTAGGAATATTAAAATAAAACAATATAAAAGGCACAATCAATGCCTCTTCAAAATGCAAAACCAAATAAAAAAATGAGTCAGGGATCAAATAAAAGACAGCTTCTAGAATATAGAAAGGAAGAAAAGAAAGATTATTCTCTAGTGCCTTCAGTAAAGAATATAGTTCCACCAATGCCTTGACTATATTGTGGTTGTTACATGTCCTCGAATTGACTATGACTCATAGTGGCTCTGTGAACAACAGCTCTGAATCTTGCCCTATCCTGGGCCACCCTCACTATTTCCAACACACTTGATTATGGACTTGTGAAATCTATACGGGATATCAGGCCTGTAGAAGTGTAAGACAGTTAATTCAGTCTCTATAGTTCAAAGAATTTGTGTATTTGTTGAGCAGTTATGGAAATGAATTGTTGCTGTTTGTTATGTGTCATCCAGTTGTAACCAAATAATAGATGACTCTGCATCAGGTTTACAAAGGCTATAAACCTCACAGAAGAAGATTAAGTATCTTTCTCCTGTGGACTCAAAGAAATTGTTCTAAAAAGAAAATAATAAAATACTAAAAATTAAAATGAACACCATCACAAAATTTCAATTTATCTCTTGGTGCTGGAATAATAGAAGAAGAGATAAATAAAAACAAAATATTAGAATTCTTTTAATCCCTCAGTCAGGGGCACTTTTTAACATTATGCTTCAAAACATTCATGCTTATTAAACTATTTGTATTAGTAACACTTTTAATGATAATCTGTATATCTTTGTGTTCTACACAAAGAAAAGTTACACCCCTTCTTTCTTATCTGTTGTCATCTGGTGACTCCTCCACCAGCATAGGACCAGGAAGTACATTTTGGAACAGTTGAATTAGACAAACCAGCCTGAGAGACAACAAACTTCATTCACCCTAATGTAACTCTTGGAAATAATTCATGGAATTTAAAGAGTAAAAGAGGAAGTGTTGGCAGCTGACCCAAACTTAGAAATGGATCATAATTCATCACGGCATAGAAAAGATGATCCCTCTGTGTCATAAATTAAAATGTCAGAAAGAAAACATTCAAACTACTCTTGATAATTGACCCTATAAATTATGATATTCATTTTACATTTCTTTTTTCATTTCTCTATACATTTATTACCAAGAGCAAGAGACATTTTGGTGTTTTGACCAAAAAAAAAAAGTCTACAAGATCACAGATCAATTGCCGTTTTGTCCCTTTATTGCTAAGATCACTGTACTTGGTTTCAGCTTGCCTGATCATGTTATAGTCTCACACTATTACACAAAGCAAAGACTGCTTGTATATGGTGTATGCCTTGTATATACCTTCACTGGTCCACAGATCCAGTGTTATACTAGGTTATAAAATTGGTGTCAACCAGTATAGTAACTCAAGGGGTCGCCTCCAGTGCCATGTCCTGTAATGGACCATACAGAATCTTTAGGAATGCTTATTACCATTTTACTCAAATACTTTCTCATGTTGTTGAGTCAAAATCAACTCATAGCTGACTGCCCAGCAGGTTACAAAGCTTATAAAGCAAACTGGAAGCAGTTGCCGGTTTTTCTTCCACAGAGCCCTGGTGGATTTGAACCTCCAAAGAGGTGCCACCTTTGGATTAGCAGAGCAACTATCTAAGGAAATAGGTCACCATCAGAGCTCTCCTAATCATAGAATAATATATGGTAAATAGAGGTGTTGACTGATGAAATCTAATAGTTCTTAAATTATATGAACACTAACAAACTTGTTTTGTAATATATTTCTACATTGAATTGTTATTGTTGCTAAATGCCATCAAGCCAAGTTCATAGCAACCCTATGAACAGCCGACCTGAACCGTGCCCTAACCTGTGCCATTTTCATCATCTCTGAGATACTAGAGCCCATTACTCAAGTCATCATGTCAATCTAATCTCTTTGAGATCTTCTTCTCCATCTTTGACCCTCCAACATCATGTCCCTTTCCAATAAACAGCCTCACCTGGTTACATGTCCAAACTACGAAAGATGATGCTTCACCACCTCCAAGGAGTACTCTGGCCACACCCTTCCCAGGACATGTCTGTGTATTATATTGCCAGTTCATTTACATTCAGTACTCTTCTCCAGCACCACAACTCAAAGGCACAAATTCTTCTTCTGTCATTTTCATTCATTGTCTAGCTCCCTGGTGCATAGCAGGTGATTGAGAAGACCATGACCTGAATCAGGCACACCTTAGTTTTGAAGCTGACATAATTAATCTTCAGCATTTTTGAGAGGTCCCTGATAGCAGCTTACCCAATGCAATAAGTTCTCCTGATTGATTGCCTGAAGGCTGGTATCAAGGGTGTTTTTTGTTGATCCATCAAGATGATATCATTGATGGTTTCTATCCTTTCTCCATCCATCTATCTTAATGCTGACTGCTGGTCCTTAGTCCGGACTTTTGTTTTCTTAGAGTTGAGATGTAATCCATAACGTAGGCTGTAGTCCTTGATATTTTGCAGCAAGCATGTAATATTCTCCTCACATTCAGCAAGTAAAGTTATGTCATCTTCATACCACAAGTTGTTGATGAATCTGCCTCTGAACCTCATGCCACATGTTTCTTCATAAAGTCTGACTTCATGAATTATTTCCTCAGTAAACAGACTGAACAGGTATAGGGAAAGGACACAATCCTGACACACACATTGATTTAAAACCATTCTCTGTTCCCCTGTTCCATTCAGACTACAACTTCTTGATCTAAATATTTACAGTATTATTTATAATTTTATTAATAACTGAGCAGAAAGTTTTCATGTTTTACTCCTTTTTTATAATTACTACTTCATTCCTCAAAAAGTTATTGGCATAGGTTGACAAATACTAGTCACCACAATATTATAGCTAAAATACCAGAATATTTGAGAAAATCAGCCACTATAAAAACACAGGCAGTAGTTTAAAAGCATCAGTGGAAACCACATGGTCCGAAAGTCATTGTAAATGGTCAATAATGCCAGTTTTGACTGGAGAGCATAAGACAGTTGAAAAGGTAAACTAGCATGGTTTAACCTTATAGGTTAAATCAGTACACTGAAGTGGGATTATGAAAAACTTAGTTTTCTTTCCAAGCTTATTAAAGTGCATCTCTTTACATCTCATCTCAATTTGGTATTTTCTAGATTTTGTTTCGATAATTGAGAACTACTACTTTTGTGAACTAATAAAGATAGTAATGACTATTTAATAAGCATAGCTGGAGTTTTATGGAGTTTTCTGACAACGGAAGTAGTGTTTGTCTGCTTGGAGTGTTAGAAGTGAGCAAATGCATTACACACACACACAATTATAGAAAGATTATTATCCTTGAGCAGTGTTTTAGCAGAAATGTATTCTTCTTAATAAAAATATCCTTAAAGTTAGTTATTACAAAAATACTTTTCATAAACTTATCTTACTTGTACCAATTATCTACAAAATGAAAATTCCAGGCTAATTTACCTTTTGAACATTCTAATGCTCTGGTGGCCTCGTATTAAGAAGCTGCCCTGCAATCCTAAATGAACACAGTTCAAATCCACTACCTAGGAACATGAACAATCTCTTACCTTGTGATTTACTGTGTCTGAAAACTCACTAAATATTAACTATGTGTTGATTCTGACTCAATACACACCACCACAACAAAGCACTTGAATGGAAGCTGTTCTTGACTAGTGGGTAAGAAGTTATGCTACTAATTCAAAGACAGGCTGTTCGAATCCACCAGTGTCTGCATGGAGAAAAATGTGAATTCTCTTCCTATGCGATTTACATCCATTGGATGGTCAGTAATTAGTTGGTTCCAACTCCACAGCACATCACAACAATGCACTTGAAGAGTAATCTGCATTATTTATTCACAGACAAATCCTCTTGGGTAAGAGGGTAAATTCAGAAGTGCTAGTGTGGTTAATTTAATAAATACAAGACATGGAAAGAAAATAAAATCTTTGTAATATTATGCAGTGAAAGAAATTACTACTAAAAAATATTTTATACTTGCCAGCTATTTCACAGAAAACTTATTGACGTTAAAAACATTATATTTTTTCAAATTTTTTTAATCTTCCAACATTTTGTTTGACCACAAATGTCTGTTCATATGCTTTCTAATGATTACATGAGTGGGGAAAACTCACCTAGCCCATTCAAGAAAGTGTGACACTTCCATAGAGAATTATAGTTGCATTGAAGGAATGGAGATTCTGGAAAGAGCATTGTGTTGTTGTTGTTGTTATGGGCCGTCGAGTCACTTGCGACTCATAGTGACCGTATGTACAACATCCCTAAACTCTGCTCTGTACTGTGCCAATCGCACCATCTCCAACACACCCATCCCAATTACCCCAGTCACTGAATCAATCCACCTCATAGAGGGCCTTCCCCTCCTGTGCTGTCCCTCCACCCTATCAAGCATGATGTCCCTCTCCAAGGACTGGTCCCTCCTTAGAAGGAAGGAGCATTAGCATTAGGAAAAATACACTATTTTCTTTATATGATCTGATTGCTGAAAAAGAAGTATCACACTTTAAAAGAATCTTTTATTACAATAATAGTACTAGAAATTGTAAGTTCCGTTTACTGTAATTGGTTAAATGGTTAGGTTAATTAAGAGGCTTAAGGGAGCAAAGACAGACCAGAGCGAGGGTGGTGGGTCCCTAAAAGTGGACCTGACAGCTGGAATTTTAGTAAGATTCCCCTCCCCTGACCAATCAGTGAGAGTCTGCACACATGCTGGCCCCTGTGCACAGCGTAAGTCTGTGTGTGTGTCCCATGCCCAGGCCCTCACCCCATGCCCATGGCCCATGCCCTTGCCACTCTACATCTGTGCCCGGCACCCCATGCCCATGTCCCGCACCCATGCTTGTGCCCCACACCCATGCCCACACCTGTACATCTTCTACCTTGCATCTCCTTACCTCCAGAAAGAGAACTGCCTTTAATGCAGAAAACCTTGGTCTGCAACAGTTATAAACAGAAGAGGCTGTTTTCACAGGCCCTGAACTGAAACTTTCCTACCCACCCTCTTCTGGAGCATGCACTTCAAATCAAGAATCTATCCTTGCCTCAGACATGAAAAATTCTACCACATCATTATGCAAAAGAAACAGGCCACCTGACGAGCTACAGAAGTGCAAAGCAAGATGTCACCCACAAAAAGTGACATAGTACCAATGGATTTTCTAAAGCCAGAAAGTCTGATGGAACTTTCTGACACAAAATTTAAAAGAACAATGATTGAATATTTTCTAGGGGTGAAAGAAAAACTTGATAAATTACAGCACACTGCAAACAAAAACCAAGAGGAGCTTAAAAAAACAATCTAAAACAATGCAGATAAAACAAACAAGGCATTAGAGGCTCAGGAAAAACAAGACACCATGATCCAAAATATGAAGTCCAATGTTTCAGATAATATCAACATGACAGACGGATACATGAACAGAGTTGAAGAGATGGAACACGGAATCAGTGAAATAGAAGATCGAGTTGTCACCATTGATCTGCTAGAGCAAAAGGCAGAATCAAAAAGGAGGGGGAAAAGGAGAAAACCTAAGAATAAAGTAGGACACCATCAAGAGCAATAACATGTGCATCATTGGAATTCTAGAATAGGAGGAAGCAAGTAAAGGTACCGAAAAAGTTGTGGAAAAATTACTAGAAGAAAACTTCCCAGGCATAATGAAGAATGAGAGAATATATATTCAAGAAACACAGCGAACACCTTATAGAATAGACCCAAAAACAAAAACACAAAGGCATATCGTAGTCACATCTGCCAGAACCAAAGACAAGGAGAGAATTCTGAAAGCAGCAAGGGAGAAACAAAGCATAACCTATAAGGGAGAGCAGATAAAATTAATGGCAGATTTCTCAGCAGAAACCATGTGGACAAGAAGACAGTGGAATGGCATAAACAGAACACTCCAAAAACACAACTATCAACCAAGAATACTATACCCAGCAAAACTGTCCATCAAATATGAAGGAGAGATAAAAATATTTCCAGAAAAACAGAACCTAAAGGACTTTGAAAAATAAGACTAGCGTTGCAGGAAACACTGGGAGATGTCCTTCTTACAAAGATGACACAGACAGCAGGATGGACCAAAATAACTAGCAACAACACCAAAAAGTACTCAACACAATTATAGCAATAAAACTGCACCTCTCAATAATCACACTAAATGTGAATAGTTTAAATGAACCACTGAAAAGAAAAACAGTAGAAGACGGGGTGGGGGGGGAACCCAAAATCAACCAATATGCTGTCTACAAAAGACACACCGGAAAAGTAAACATAAAGAAAGACTAAATATAAAAGGGTAGGGAAAAAACATACCAAGCAAACAGCAACCAAAAAAAAGCTGGAGTAGTGATATTAGTCTCTAACAAAATACATTTCAACGCAAAAACCATCACAAAGGACAAGGTTGGTCACTACATAATGGTTAAAGGATCAACAGAACATGAGAACATAACAATAATAAACATAAATACAACAAATGATAGACCTGCAAAATATATAAAACAAACATTAACAAAACTGAAAAGGAAATACATAACACTGCTATAGTAGTTGGATAATTCAATACACCACTTTCAAAAAAAGATAGAATACCAGAAAGAGACTCAACAGAGATGCTGAAAAATTAAACCACACAATAAACCAACTCGATCTCACAGATATTTATAGGATAATACACCCAAGAAAAGTACAATAGACCTTCTTTTCCAAGGTGCATGGAATGCTGTCCAGAATAGATCACATCTTGGGCAACAAGGCAAGAATCAATGAATTTAAAAACATAGAAATAATACAAAGCATCTTTTCAGACCACAATGCTACAAATTTAAAAATTAATAAGAAAGAGTTAAAGGAGAAAAAACATACACTTGGAAGTTGAACAACACCTTGCTTGAACATGAGTGGGTACAAGAAGAAATGAAAAATGGAATTAAAAAGTTTCTTGAAACAAATGACAATGAAAACACAATTTAAAAAGCCTCTGGGAAACAGCCAAAGCAGTACTCAGGGATCAATTTCTAGCAATAAGCAAACACATCAATAGGCAGGAAAAAATGTCATTGACTCTCTAACACAACATCTCCAACAAATTGAAAACTAACAGCAAGAAAATCCAAATCTCTCTTAAAAAACTGAAATTATAAAACTTAGAGCAGAAATTAATGAAATAGAAAACAGGAAAACAATTGAAACCATCAATAAAACCAAGAGTTGGTTCTTTGAATAGGTCAATAAAATCTACAAACCACTAGCAAAACTAACAAAGGAAAAGACACAAATAATCATCCGAATAAAAGACGAAATGGGCAGCATCACAACAGAACCAAGTAAAATAAAAAGACTAACAATGGAATATTATGAAAAACTATACTCAAACAAATATGAAAACCTAGAGGAAATGGACAAATACTGAGAAATTCACAATCTACCTAAACTGACACCAACCAAAATTGAACACTTGAACAGACCCATAACAAAAGAAGAAATTGAAAAG
>NW_006399797.1:9962029-9962946 GCF_000299155.1 Elephantulus edwardii | reverse complement strand
GTGGTCAAGATAGTGTGGTACTGATACAATGACAGACACATAGATCAACTGGAATAGAATTGAGAATCCAGAAATCAGCCCACCGATCTATGGTCAACTTATTTTTAAGTCGATACAATCAGTTAAGTGGAGAAATGACAGCCTTTTTTAACAAATGGTGCCGGCCAAATTTGAAAACTATCTGTAGGAAACTCAAGCAATATCCACACCTCACTCCATACACAGAAAGCAACTCAAAGTGGATCACGGACCTAGGACTGAAACTAAGGAGTATAAACTTCATTAAAGAAAAGCTTTGAAGAACTCTAGAAGTTCTAATCCAGAACATAAACAGTCTTCCAAGCATCCTGGAAAATCTACAACCATAAGAGGATAAAATAGATGATTGGGAACGTCTAAGAATCAAATCCCTATGCATATCCAAAAACTTCTCCAATACAGTATAAAGGGAAGCCACAAACTGGGGGCGGGGGTGGGGAAATTTGGTAATAACATACCATATAAGGGACTTATACCTAGAATTTATAAAGTACTCGAGCACTACAACAAGATAAAGGTAAACAACCCAATTGAAAAATGGGTACAGGATATGTATGAACAGACACTTCACCAAAAAAGACATTCAGATGGCAAACAAACACATGAAGAAATGTTCAAAATCCCTAGCTCTAAGAGAGATGCATATATGAGATATTATCTCACCCCAATAAGAATAGCAAAATTTAACAGAACAGCAAACATCAAATGCTAGTGAGTTTGTGGAGAAACTGGAACCCTTATTCACTGTTGGTGGGCGTGTAGAATGCTGCAACCACTTTGGAAGGCTATGTGGTGTTTTCTCAAAAAGTTGCAAATAGAGATACCATTTGACCCAGCAATTCCACTACTAGGAATATACCGTACAGACACTATAACTG
>NW_006399797.1:9958697-9960884 GCF_000299155.1 Elephantulus edwardii | reverse complement strand
ACCACCACCTTGGGTTATGTCTCCTCAAAAATAGATGCATGTAATAGTACAATGTGGAAGTTATGTAACAATCCACCATGTTCTGATAAACCAATTAGTTGTATCTCAACCTCAAGAAGGCAAAGATCCTCACCTCACCACTCAGCCATAATCATAATAAATGGAGAAAATAGTTGAAGTCATCAACAATTTTATAGTTTTAATTTTATATTCATAATCAAAAGCCTTGTAATCAGTAGTTGAGTAATCATAAGACTTATTGCACTGGCAAAAGTTACTGTCCGGGACTTCTCCAGAGTACTGAGAAGCAATGATGTGAGTTTAAAGACTAAGGTGCACCTGATTCAGGCTATAGTTTTTCAATCAGTTGCTATGCATCTGGAAGCTAAATAATAAATAAAGATGACAATGAATAAAGAGAAGGATCGATAAGTCTTGAGCTGTGGTGTTGACCAAGTGTACTAACTATACCACGGACTGTTAATAGAACAACAAATATGTTTTGGAGAAAGTGCAGCCAGAGTACTCTTTGGAGGTAAAGATAGCAAAGCTTTGTCTCACATACTTTGAAATGTTGTTAGGAAGGACTATTCCTTGGAACAAGACAGCATGCTTGGAAAGGTGGAGAGGCCTCAAGAATACGAAAGATTCTCAATAAGATGGATTGACAAGGTAACAGCAGCTCAAGTATGCCAGAAATGATGAGGGTGCCCCAAGATAGGACAGGATTCGGATTCATTGTTTATAGGGTCATTATGAGCTATACTAGACTCAATGGCATCTAACAAATATAAAGGGAAGTTTTCCTATGATATAGCCTGGAAGATAAAAACTCCAAACTCTTTACCTTCGAGTTTGAACTTATTCTTAGCTGACCTACAGCAGATTTTTGGAGATTGTAAATTGCATTGGAGTAGATTGCCCATCTCCTCCACTGGAGCCACTGGTGGATTCAAACCATCATTGAGGCATCACCTTTGAGTTAGCAGCACAACTACCCAGGACCTAGGTCATCAGAGTTCCCTCTGAAAAATAAAAGATTAGGAAAGTAACCTGAGATAGGAAGACTTCAGTGTCACCAACAAAGAATTGCCAGAATTGTGGTATGTTCTTTTGAATCAGGTTTTTGTGAGAGGGAATTACTTGACACCAAGGAAGGGCAGGCTACTTGGAGATCTTCACAGAATTCCTGACCTATAGAAGTTGAAGGACACAAGGACTTCTCTCTGGAACTGATAGAGTGAGTCTTTACTTAGAGTTGCCATCTTGAGTTTGAACTTCTAGTCAATGTTTTCATCGTACTTAGATCTATAATCAGTACCCATGGTTCCAGCAGTCAAGAAATCAGTACACAAGTCACATTGGGAAAATGTGCTCTCAAGGTGCTAAAGAGTGCTAAGGAGCAGTGATATCAGTTTGGAGACCAAGCCATAGATTTACAATGGGTATTGAGACAGAAGACTTTATGCCTTTAGGTTGTGATGTTGGAGAATATTACTGAATATTCCATGGACTACCAAAAGAAAAAAAAGGAAAAAAAAAACAGGTCTATCTTGAAAGAAGTGCCAACCAAGGTGCTCATTAGAGGTAAGCATGGAGAAACTTATCTCACATGCTTTGGGTGCATTGTCAGGAGAGACCAGTCCTTGGAAAAAAGACATCCTACTGGAACACGTGGAGGATCAGAGAAAGAGAGGAAACCCTTCAACAAGATGGATTGACACAGTGACTGTAACAATGGGTGGAGCATATCAAAGATTATGAAAGTGACTCAGGCAAGGTTCAGATCTGTTGCTCAAAGAGTCACTATCAGTTGTCATCAACTCAAAGCCACTAACCACAGCCTCCTAAACTGTAAGAGAATAAATTTCTTTTTATTAAAGACAGCCACTAGTTGAACCTCTTTACAGTAGCACTCAATAACTAAGAAAACATCAGACCTCAAAATGAGTGCCAAACAATTTCATCAAAAACATGAACATAAAAATTCCATGTGACTCAGCTATTTCACTGCTATGAATATACAATGAGGATAATAGAACTGAGACACAAATGGATATTTGCACACTCATGTTCATAGCAATGTTATTCATAATAGTAAGAAAATGGAAACTGTCAAAATGCAAAATGTCCATCAACAAATGAATGGATTGAGTAATTGTGGTACATTCACATGATAAAAAGCTA
>NW_006399797.1:9947226-9958200 GCF_000299155.1 Elephantulus edwardii | reverse complement strand
TTTAAACTAAAAGAGAAAAAAAAAAAAGAATGCCAAATCTAGAGAGTGAGTGTATCCAGATGACCAGCTTTTGCTATAATTGATTTCAGCTCCATTGTGGAGCCCAGAGGAAAAGGACAGCAAAAGGCAGCAGGTGCAGACAGTGAGCTGGCCTGACAATTCTTGCAATAGGCCCAGATGAGCTGGTAAGTGTGCCCTTGAGCATGAGGAATAGAAAGGAGACGTCGTGGCAAAACTGAAAGGCTATTTTACAGGTTGTTTTCTCTTTAGATGTAGGAGACGAGGGAAAGGCAGAAAATAACTGGAAAATTCTTCCTAAAGTTCTCGTTTTTCCCCTCCTCCTTCTCGATAGTTGTTAGATCCTATTGAGATATGTTTCTACCTGTAGCCACTCAATGTGACTCAAGTCTTTCTCCCATGGAGTTGTGCTGCGGTCAGTGTACATTCTGCCAATCTTTAGGTGAATACCTTAAGTGTTGAGCTGTGATTTTCACAATTCCGAAACAGTAGAGCCTATGGTAACAGTCACTGTGTCAATTCACCTAGCTTGTAGGTCTTCTTCTCTTTCACTGACCATCCACCTTTCCAAGTATGATATCCTTATCCAAAGAATACCCTCCCATATTCCAGAAGGTGTGTTTTTTTTTTAGTAACGGTTGGGTGGAGGCTGGAGCCTTCTATTTAAAGCAGTTGAGACCCAGAAGGTAGGCCTTTTTGATTAACAGTCAGTTGGGGCTGGGAACCTATTGTTTAAAGCAGTTTGGGACATAGAAGGTGGGCCTTGTGACTGTTGTTGTTATTGTCATGTGCCATCGAGTTACTTGTGATTCATAGCAACCTTATGTAAAACAGCTCTGAACCCTGCTCTATCCTGAGCCAACATTACTGTCTCCGAGATACCTACCCTTATTACTACAGTCATTGAGTCAATCCATCTCATCAAGGGTCTTCCCTGCCTGCGTTGTCCTTCCACCCTCCCAAGCATAATGTTCCTCTCCAAGGACTGGTGCCTCCTTGAAACATGCCCAAAGTATGTCACTATGTCACATGGAGCTTCAGAATCCTTGCTTCCAAGAAGCAGTCTATTTTCACACTTTCTAGGATGAACCTTTTGTTCTCTTAGCAGTCCATGGTAAATTAAACACTATTCTCCTGCACCACAGCTCAAAGGCATTAATTCTCCTTTCATCCCTAGCACATTGTCTAGCTTTCTAATACATAGCAAGTAATTGTGAAGACCATAGCCTGGGTCAGGCACAACTTAGTCTCCAGACTGAGTTCGTTGCTCTTCAGTACTTTGGAGATGTCTCTGACAGCAGACTTTCTCAATGTAATTTTTCTTTTATTTCCTGGCTGCTGGTACCAAGAGTGTTGGTTGTGGGGCAAACAAACTAAAGTTGTTAATAAGCTCAATCTCTTCACTGTCCATCATGAAACTGCTAATTGGCCCAGTAGCGAGAATTTTGTTTTCTTGATGTTGAGTTCAATCATATTGAAGGCTGCAGTCCTTGATTTTCTGCAGCAAGTGCTTCAGGTCCTCCTCAGTTTCAGCAAGCAAGGTTGTGTCATCTGCATAACACAGGTTATTATAGTCTTCCTCCAAAGGCATTTGACTGTGGGAATCATAACAAACTGTGGCTAACTCTGAGAAAAATGGGATTCACAGACACTTGGTTGTGCTAATGAGAAACCTATACTTGGACCAAGTGGCAGTTGACAGAACAGAGCAAGGAGACACTACATGGTTCAAAATTAAGAAGGGTGTATGCCAGGGCTGTATCCTGTCTCTATACCTTTTTTATCTTTATGCAGAACAGGTTATTCGGGAGGCTGGGCTCTCTGAGGAGAAATGTGGCATCAGGATTGGAGGAAGAATCATCAACAATCTGCATTATGCAGATGACACAACCCTGCTTGCTGAAACTGAAGAGGACCTGAAGCACTTGCTGCGGAAGGTCAGTGACTACAGTCTTCATTATGGATTGAGACTCAATATCAAGAAAAAAAAAAAGATTCTCACCACTGGGCCGATTGGCAACATCAAAATGGGTGGTGAAGAGATTGAGATTGTTCACAATTTTGGTTTGCTTGGATCCACAGTCAACACTTCTGGCACCAGCAGCCAGGAAATTAAAAGACGTATTGCGATGGAAAAGTCTGTGGTTAGAGACATCTCTAAAGTGCTGAAGTGCAAAGATGTCAGTCTGGAGACTAAGGTGTGCCTGATACATGCCATTGTCTTTGCAATCACTTGCTATGCATTAGAGAGCTGGACAATGACTAGGGATGACAGAAGGAGAATTGAAGTCTTTGAGCTATGGTGTTGGAAAAGAGTCTTGAATATACCATGGACTGCTAGGAAAACAAATAGGTGTGTCCTGGAGAGGGTGAAGCCAGAATGCTCCTTGGAGACAAGGATTCTGAAGCTTTGTCTGACATACTTTAGACATGTTGCAAGGAGGGACTAGTCATTGGATAGAGACGTCATGCCAGGGAGGGTTGAGGGACAGCACAGGAAAGGAAGACCCTCAATAAGATGGATTGATTCAGTGACTAGCGTAATGAGGGTAGGTGTGACACACTTGTAGCAAGGATTCAGATGAGACTTGCATATGACCTCAATATTAACATATGGGACACTACCCCAGCATGCTAGCCTTGAGTCTCAGCCAGAATACTTCAATACCCTCCCAAGAGCACATCCTCCAATATCAATGCAGGCTTCCACCTGATCTTTTAACATAATATGCTATTAGAGGTACAACACTAAATTGCCAGTTGGTTATATTTGAGGAATTCATTGTTCTAATTCGTACAGTACTTTTCTGTCCATTTACTGTACTGAGGTAATGTGTGGGTTGCTGTGATGCTGAAAGCCATGACACGTGTTTCAAATGTCACAAAAGTCATCCACTGACTAGGTTTTAGTAGAGCTACAAGATTAAGACTAGGAAGCAAGATTGGTTGTCCACTTCTTAACTATCAGGTTTCTGAAAACTATGAATATAGAGTTTAGATATAGATATTTAACAGGTATAGTCATTATCACATGTAAGCAAGATTCTGATGAAAATGATCCAAAAACGTTTGGAACAATATGTCAGCAGAGAACTGCCAGAGGTACAGAGGTACAGGCTGGATTTAGAAGAGGTCGTGGTACTAGGGATATTACAGCTAATGTTAGATGTATCTTGGCAGAAAGCAAAGAATACCAGAAGAATGTCTATCTGTGCTTCATTGACTATGCAAAGGCTTTTGACTGTGTGGATCACAACAAGCTATGGCTGACTCTGAGAAGAATGGAAATCCCAGAACAACTGATTGTGCTAATGTGAAACCTATACTTGGACCAAGAGGCAGTCATCAGAACAGAGCAAGGAGACACTACATGGTTCAAAATCAAGAAGGGGGTCTGTCAGAAATGTATTCTGTCTCCATACCTTTTCAATCTGTATGCAGAACAGATCATCCAAGACGCTGGGCTGTACGAGGAG
Source organism: Elephantulus edwardii (assembly GCF_000299155.1). NCBI lineage: Eukaryota > Metazoa > Chordata > Mammalia > Macroscelidea > Macroscelididae > Elephantulus > Elephantulus edwardii. Next base: position 9,954,706 of record NW_006399797.1, on the reverse strand, counting down.
GAATGTGGCATCAGGATTGGTGGAAGAGTCATCAACCACCTGTGTTATGCAGATGACACAACACTGCTCACTGAAACTGAGAAGGACCTGAAGTGCTTGCAGCTTCCTATATGGATTGAATCTCAACATCAAGAAAAAAAAGATTCTCACCACTGGGCCAATTGGCAGCATCAGTATGGATAGTGAAGAGATTGAAATAGTTAACAGTTTTAGTTTACTTGTTTCCACAGTCATCACTCTTGGTAACAGCAGCCAGGAAATCAGGAGATGAATTGCATTGGGAAAGTCAGCTGTGAGGGACCTCTCAAGAGTACTGAAGAGCAATGTGTCACGCTGGAAACTAAGGTACACCTGATCCGGGCTATAGTCTTCGTAATTATGTGCTATGCATCAGAGAGTTGAACAGTGAATAGGGATGACAGAAAAAGAATTGATGCCTTTGAGCTGTGGTGCTGGAGAAGAGTGTTGAGTGAAGCCAGAATGCTCCTTGGAGTCAAGAATTCTGAAGCTTCGTCTGACATATTTTGGGCATGTTGCAAGGAGGGACTGGTCCTTGGAGAGGGACATCATGTTTGACAGAGTGGAAGGGTGGTGCAGGAGAGGTAGACTTTTGATGAGATGGATCCATTCTGTGACTGGAGTGGTGGGAATAAGTGCGTTTGAGATGGCTAGGTTGACACAGGATAGAATGGTATTTAGGGCTCTTGGACATAGGGTCACTATGAGTTGCAAGTGACACGATGGCACATAACACCAACAACATAGTCTTCATATTCTATGGCTTTTTCTGACATACTTGGGGCATGTTACAAGGAGAGTCTGGTCCTTGGAGTGGGACATGATGCTTGGGAGTGTGGAACAATGGAGAAAGAGGATACCCATCAATGAGATGGATTGGTACAGTGACTGGAGTAATGAAGGTAGGTGTGCCCAAGACAGTAAAGTTGTCACAGGATAGAGGAGGTTTCAGGGCTGTTATACATAGGGTCTCTATGAGTTGCAAGCGACTCAAAGGCACATAACAATAAACAACAATAGATATATCATATAGAAACATCATATCTATATATGTATATAAATTTTTGCTGATGAATATTTTCAAAAAGGGAACAGGAGACAAATGGGAAAATAATTATGAGATCAGCTAGAACCACTACTTCTCAAAACAACTAGAAATTATGATTGTTAATAGTTATAAATATATAATTGTAAGCGACAGCTAACAAAGTTCTTCACTAATAGTTTCATCCCCTCCTACTTCTCTGGGCCACCTTGGTTTTCCCTCTTCTGTGTGAAAGCCCATGTGCTCTTTAATATTCAGTTTATGTTTGAACCAAGAGAGGCAGTAGTCAGAACAGAGCAAGGAGACACTACATGGTTCAAAATCAGGAAAGGGGTCCATCAGGGATGTATTTTGTCTCCATACCTTTTCAATCTGTATGCAGAACAGATGATCGGAGATGCTGGGCTGTATGAGGAGGAATGTGGTATCAGGATTGGTGGAAGAATCAACAACAACCTGCGTTATGCAGATGACACAACACTGTTTGCTGAAACTGAGGAGGACCTGAAGCACTTGCTGCAGAAAGTCAAGGACTGCAGTCTTCAATATGGATTGAAGCTCAACATCAAGAAAACAAAGATTCTCACCACTGGGCCAACTGGCAGCATCATCAGTATGAGTGGTGAAGAGATTGAGATAGTTAACAGTTTTAGCTTACTTGTTTCCACAGTCAACACTCTTGGGAACAGCAGCCAGGAAATCAGGAGATGAATTGCATTGGGAAAGTCAGCTGTGAGGGACCTCTCAAGAGTACTGAAAAGCAATGTGTCACGCTGGAAACTAAGGTACACCTGATCCGGGCTATAGTCTTCGTAATTATGTGCTATGCATCAGAGAGTTGAACAGTGAATAGGGATGACAGAAAAAGAATTGATGTCTTTGAGCTGTGGCACTGGAGAAGAGTCTTGAATATACCATGGACTGCTAGGAGAACAAACAGGTATGTCCTAGAGAGGGTGAAGTCAGAATGCTCCTTGGAGTCAAGGATTCCGAAGCTTTGTCTGGCATACTTTGGGCATGTTGCAAGGAGGGACTGGTTCTTGGAAAGGGACATCATGTTTGGGAGAGTGGAGTGATGGCGCAGGAGAGAAAGACCTTCAATGAGATGGATCGATTCTGTGAATGGAGTGCTGGGAATGAGTGTTTGAGACAGTGAGGTTGGCACAGGATAGAATGGCGTTTAGGGCTCTTGTACATAGGGTTGCTATGAGTCGCAAACGACTCGATGGCACACAACAACAACAACAACAACAACAACAACAACAACAACAACAACATGTTTCATCTCTCAGTGAAACCTTCAAAACCCTGAAATGTCACACTCCCTGCTATAACCTTTTCTAGAGATCTTTCTCTCAATCTGCCATTGAATTCATTCTTGTCCCAACTGAATTTTCACAATGTTTGTCCACATTTCTGCTTAGTCCTGTGTCACATGCTGGTATTATCCATAATTAGCTGCATGTTTGTTGTACAGTTTTCTGGTCTGAGCACAGGGTCTGAGTCCCAGTGTCCATAGCTGGGTGCTGAGTGAAAGGCTCCTGTAAAGGGGATATGCAGGGGAAAGGAGAAACAATTAGGTTTTCTTTATGTCTCTATTTTAAAATTGTATTACTTGATAGTGTGAAATTTTTGATAAAACCGTGCGAGAGAAAAAAATTGATACTTTTAAAAGTTTGAAATTACTTACAATCTATGTTATAATTTTGGTATTTGGTACTGAAGAAACACCCTGGTGGGTGATTTCGAGAACTCTGAATTTCTTCCCCAAAGCTTCCTCATCTTTTCTCTAAAGGCATAAATTTTAAAAAGTATTTGGTGTAGAGAACCAAGAACCCTTCTGGCCATGTGTGGGAAAACGGCTCCTCCTATGTAATTGGTTGTAAAAAAAGAAAATCTCTTTTAGACAGGCACTGGGTTTTGGCTCAAGTTCAGCCACATACCTATTCTAAGCTGAATTTGGGTATAGCCCTAATAATTACAGTTACTCTTTAGAGAAAGAGCCCAAGAGGTTTACCTGGAGATTTTTTCCAGATGTAAGCAGGTATGTGAGAAGCGCAGTAATGAAGATGTAAACCGGATGAGGCCATTTTGTGCCCCACAGTCTTCTCTCCAATCGCCCAAATGCTAGGAGATGTTCCCCAGCAATCACAGGGATGATGCAACACAGTCATCTAACAAACACCAGATGCCTGACTAGCTTTACAAGCTGTAGTGTTAAAAGAGTAGGGGGGGTGAGACCCCAACTTTGAATGCCTTTGCAGTTATCAATCTGTCACAAATTGTAATCAAACAGAAACCTAAACCAAACCCAACGCCTTCGAGTCGATTCCAACTCTAAGCTAGCTTACAGGACAGCGGAGAACTGCCTCATCATGTCGTAAAGGCTCAAAACATTATAGAAACACACTGCATCAACTTCACCCACAGGGTGACTGATGGATTCAAACCATTGGCCTTTTGGGTAGCACCTGAGTGCTTAACTATTTTGCCACAAGATCTCCTCTCAGACAGAAAAAAAAAATCTCTTCATTCCCTCAGTTCTCAAGAAAGGTCCGTAATATACCCTGCAGACTTTCTTTGGATGTAGTTAGAGTATGTTTCAATCTCTTGCCCTCTCACTATAAAATTGCACAATCTGACCAGCTTAGTGGCGATGAGGTGACCTCACATTTAACCTTGAACACTATATCTTTCTTAGTGTGGAAAGATCAGTGATCATTTTTATTAAATTTATCCTTCTATTTTTTCTTCCATATAAATCTTTATTTCCTCCCACCCCTGTGATGCTTAGAAATCATGAGCTGAACTATAGTTCTATAGTTAGCCCCCAAGATACAATGTAAATGAAACTCTTCACAATTAAGGCAAAACTCAAGGTAGTGTTGGTGGTGTTAATGATGTTGAGTACAATTCACAGCAACCCTATGAAGAATAGGTCTGAACCCTGTGCTATCCTGTGCTACTCTTATTATTTCTGACATAGTTGAGTTCATTGCTGTAGTCACTGTGTCAATTCATCTCATTGAAGGTCTGTCTCTCCTTTACTGACCCACCATCTTTTCAAGCATTATGTCCCTTTACAAGAAATAGCCTCTCCTAACAACATGTCTGAAATATGTAGGACAAACGTTCACCACCTTTGCCTTCAAGGAGCATTCTGGCTTCACTTTCTCTAAGACATACTTGTTCTTTTGGCAGACTGTGGGATTCAACACTTTTCTTCAACACCACATCTCAAATGCATTGATTATTCTTCTGTCATACTTATTATCATTCAATCTTCAGATGGATACAAATTATTAGAAAGACTGTGGTTTGAATCTGGTGCATCTAAGTCTTTAAATTGACATTGTTCTTCAGCATATTAGAGAGATCTCTGACAGCAGATTTCCCCAAAGTTATAGGTCTCCTGATTTCACTGTTGGTACTGAAAGTGTTGACTTGTGGATAGCAGCAAGATGAAATCATAGACAATTTCAATTTTTTTTCCTATCATTTCCATCTTAATTAGCCCTCTCTGAAAGAAAGAGGCTACAGTGTAGAAGGTATTTTAGAAAGGCAAATTTGCGATGATATTTATCTAAATTGTTGTTGTTTCTGATTGCTGTTGAGTAGAGTGTGATTCATAGCAATCTTATGGATTAAAGACCTGAAGCCTTTCTATAACTATCACTCAAAGTTCATAGAGTTTCCAGAGGCAGGTTGTTTAGGAATGGATAAGAAAGGATATAAGTACATTTACTACAGTGTTAAATCTTCTTATAACTTATTTGTTCTCTAAAAAGCCAGTACCCTACCTGGGAGGCAGTTTAGCATGGTGTAGAAAGCACAGCCTTTGAAGTTCTGTGATCTTGGATTTTCATGTGAGGTTGGCCATGTAGTAGCTATGAAACATATAGCTGTCCTGAGCTTTTGCTCTCATCATTTATAAAATGTATGATTGTTGCTGTATTTTAATATACAATGTCTTTAAGGCAGAACCTTATGGTGAGCTTGAAGGCCTTGGGCATAGTTTTGATAACTCTCTCCTAGGTTAATATATGCTAGCACCAGTTGCTACACAGTTCACTTCAGGTCTTAGCAGCCCCATGTGTTCTAGAGAAAACTGTGCCACATAGGCATTTCAGTGGCTGATTTTGAGAAAGTAAATTGCTAGGCCTTTCTTCCAAGATTCCTCTGAGTAGTCTTGAACCTCCAAGCCTTCATCCAGCAGCTGAGATAGTCAGCATTTGTACCCCAGGACCTCCCTTCTATTACATACAACTTCGATGGCACATAACAGCAACAACAACAACAATAAATTAACATTCTTATCAGTGTGATTTCACTACTTCACCTAATGCACTGTGCTAAGCTATTAATAATAAATGTCTTGTTGCTTATTACTAAAAATGTCAGGTTCCTCAGCCTGGATAATATGAGTGAATGTGTATTTGCTGGAAGTGGTGGTAGTGTTGGATACTGCATGGACTAAAACTAAAAATCTTGAAATAAAAATTAGGTTCTCTGGCATCTGTAATCTGGGAAGGAATAGTAGCTCTGTAATAAATTTAAAAATTTTAACATGTGGGCCTGAGGAACCAATCTAGTTCTGAAATCTTGGACTGATAAAGCAAAGACAACTAGAAGAGAATGTCTATTTGTGTTTTATTTACAATGCAAAGGCATTGTATGGATCATAACCAAGAGAGGAATATCAGATACACGTCCTTCACAGACTATCGTCATACCCTGGGTCACTATATACTTACAACAAAAAAGTCCTTGACCAGACTGCTTCATGGCTGAATTAAACCTAACATTCAGAGATCTATCACCAATTCCACTTAAAGAATTAAAAAGCAAAACAAAACAAAAACAGAAAAAAGGCACACTCTCAGAATCATTCTATAAAGCAAGTATAACCCTAATACCAAAACTAAAAAACTACAGATGATTATCTCTCATAAATATGGATGCAAAAATCCTTAACAAAATACTGGCCAATAGAATCCAGTAGAAAATATATATAGTCAACAGTCTTGGCACCAGCAGCCAGGAAATTAAAAGGTGCATTGCCATGGGAAAGTCTGCTGTTAGAGACCTCTCCAAAGTGCTGAAGAGCAATGGTGTCTCTCTGGAGACTAAGGTGCGTCTGATACAGGCCATTGTCTTCGCAATCACTTGTTATGCATCAGAGGGTTGGACAACCAAGAAGGATAGTAGGAGAATTGATGCCTTTGAGCTGTGGTGCTGGAGAAGAGTATTGAGAATACCATGGACTGCTAGGAAAACAAACAGATTTGTCCTGGAAAGGGTTAAACCGGGTGGCTCCTTGAAGGCAAGGATTCTGAGGCTCCGTCTAACATCCTTTGGACATGTTGTGAGGAGAGACCTGTCCTTAGAAAGGGACATCATGCTTGGGAGGGTGGAGGGATGGTGCAGGAGAGGAAGGCCCTCTATGAGGTGGATTGATTCAGTGACTGGGATAATTGGGATGGGAGTGTCAGGGACAGTGCGATTGGCACAGGACAGAGCGGAGTTTAGGGCTGTTGTACATAGGGTCGCTATGAGTCACAGGCGACTCGACGGCACATAACAACAATATATATATATATATGAAGGAATTCATCATTACCAAGTGAGATTCATAAGAGGTATGCAAGGATGGTTCAAGATAAGAAAAACAACATAATTCATCACATCAACAAGTTTTATAAGAAATACATGATCTTAGCAACTGATACAGAAGAGGCTTTTGGCAAGATCCAATATTCCTTCATGATTAAAACACTCAGCAAAATAGGAATAGAAGCAAAATTCCTCAATATAGTGAAAAATATATAGGCAAAACCAAGAACCAATATCATTCTCTTCAGAGAAAGACTAAAAGCATTTTCCTTGAGAACAGCAACCAAAGAAGGATATCAACTGTCACCACTCCTATTCAATATTGTATTGGAAGTTCCCGCTAGGGCAATACAATAAGAAAAGGAAATAAAAGGCATCCAGATTAGCAGAGATAGATAAACTATCACTATATGTAGAAAACACAATAGTGTACAGAGAAAACTCCAATGATTAAAAACAAACAAAACCCAAAAAATTGTTAGTGCTAGTAGACCAGTTTAGTGAGTGGTAAAATACAAGATCAACATACAAAAATCAATGGGATTCCTCTACAGTAACAAAAAGAACTCGGAGAAAGAATCCAAGAAAGTAATACCATTTACAAGAGTCAACCACAAATAGAGATGTTGTTGTTAAGTGCCATAGAGTTGCAGGCGACTCATAGCAACCTATGAATGAAAGTCCTGGTTTACAGCCATACCACCCCCATCGCGCCCGATCTCGTCTGATCTCGGAAGCTAAGCAGGGTCGGGCCTGGTTAGTACTTGGATGGGAGACTGCCTGGGAATACCGGGTGCTGTAGGC
>NW_006399797.1:9945710-9947126 GCF_000299155.1 Elephantulus edwardii | reverse complement strand
CTGGACACCTGTATAACTTTCATCCTTTCTCCAGGTTCATAGGGTTTCCAGAGGCAAGCTATTATGGAAGTGGATGCCACTCTTGCTTCCTGTTTGTTTTACTTGCGGAGCTCCACCAAAAACTGTCCACCCTGGGTAACCATTCTCGCATTGGACTCATCTCATCAGTGTCACAGTGTTCGGCTTCACAGCAACCACAAGTTACCTCTGTACAGCAAATGAACATATCAGGGTTACACGACCTAGAAGAATGTTTTACCGAAAATAATTAAGATTTTAAGCTAGGGCCTAGAGCAGGCTCCGCAGGCTCAACCCCACCCTTACTTACCCTTATTCTAAGGGTCAGGGCCACCCATCGCGTTTGAAGGCCAAGAAGGACAGTAATACACAACGCAAAAGACCCCAGAAACTTCCCTTGCCTGCCTGCCACCAAGAGGAGCTGCCATGGCGATGCCAGCCATCCCTCCCGATTAGCCAGCTGACTTCCAGAGTGGAGGGAGACTGCACTCCCAAAGCCTCGTGAAGGATTTTTTTACAAACTGAGATACTTAGGTACAAACCTAACTAAAGACACAAAAGACTTTTACAAAGAAAACTACTAAACACTTCTGTGAGACACAATAAAAGTTCTAAAAATTGAAAAATGTTTGCTGTTCATGGGTAGGAAGACTCAATGTAGTAAAAATGACAATCTTACCAAAAGCGATCTACATGTATAACATAATCCCAATATAGATGCTTAATTCATTTTTCAAGGGGAGCTCTGGTGGCCTAGTGGTAAGGAGCTGCAACTACAATCCCAGAGGCGCACGGTTCGAATCCACCAGATGCTCTGCTGGGGAAGGAGGAACAATCTCCTCCTGTACCAGTCGGATCTGATTTGATGGTACACGCACACAAAAAAAATAAATTAAAAAAAATTTCCTTTTTCAAAGAGAGAGAAAAGACAATTCTCAGCTTATTTGGAGAGAAAAAGAGACCTTGAATAAGCAAAACACTTCTGAAAAACAAGAAAAAAAGTGGAAGACATAGCACTCTCTGATCTCAAAACTTACTGTTGTTATTATGGGCTGTTGACTCTCATAGAGACCCTATGTATAACAGGTCTAAACCCTGCTCTATCCTGTGCCAAGCTCAATGCCTCCAACACATCTACCCCCATTACACCAGTCACTGAATCCATCTCATAGAGGGTCTTCCTCTCTTGCGCTGTCTCTCCACCCTCCCAAGCACGACATCACTTTCCCAGGACTGGTCCCTCCTTGCAACATATCCAAAGTATGTCAGATGAAGCTTCAGAATCCTTGTCTCCAAGGAGTAGCCTGGCTTAACCTTCTCTAGGATAAACCTGTGTGTGTCAAAGACTGCAGCCTTCGGTATGGACTAAGGCTCAATGTCAAGAAGACAAAGATTCTC
>NW_006399797.1:9942840-9944456 GCF_000299155.1 Elephantulus edwardii | reverse complement strand
TATGGAGATAGGACTCATGTCTGATGTACGCCCTTCCCAATTTTGAACCATGCAGTGTTTCCTTGCTCTGTTCTGATGACTGCCTCCTGGTCCAAGTATAGGTTTTGCATTAATACAAAACCTTTCTGCACAGCTGTAATGACCAAAATAGCATAGTACTAATACAATGACAGGCACATAGACCAATGGAGTAGAATTGAGAACCTAGAAATCAATTCATCTATCTATGGATAACTGATAGTCAATAAGGAAACAAAACCTATCAAATGAGGAAATGACAACCTTTTTTAACAAATGGTGCTGGAAAAACCGGACTGCTATCTGCAGAAAGTTGATTCAGGATGCATACTTCTCATCATACACAAGAAATCAACTCAAGATGCATCAGAGACCCAGGATAGGGGTAAAGCCCTAAGCCATAAAGATCATATGAGACAAAGTAGGATCAAGCTTAGAAGGCCTACCTCCTGGTATAAAAAAACCCCTGACAAATACAGCCAGAAAAATACAACCAGGAGAGAATAAAATTAATGAAGGGGACCTTCTAAATATTAAATCCCTACGTGCATCAAAAACATTTTCCAACAGAGTGAAAAGAAAACAACCCTAGTGACTGGAAACAAGCATTTTGCAATACTGTCTCAGACAGGGGTCTCATATCAAAAGTTTATAGAATCTTATAGGGCCTCCACAAGAAAAAGACTGATAACCCAATCACACAATGGGCAAAAGATCTGGAAAGACCTTTCACAGAGAAAGATATTTGGCTGGCCAACAAACACATGAAGAAATACTATAAATCCCTAGCAGATCAAAACCACAATTTCACTCCAGTAGCAGTGGCAAAGTTTAACAGGACAGCAAGTAATATATGTTGGAGAAGATGTGGCAAGACAGGAACTCTTATACACTGTTGGTGGGATTTTAAAGTGGTACAAGCACTCTGGCATTTCCTCAAAAAGCAGAACACAAAACATAGAAATTCCATATGATCCAACTAGTCCACTGCATGGAATATACCATGAAAATATTAGAAATGAAACACAAATGGAGATTTGCATACCAATGTTCATAGCAGCGTTATTTACCAACATAAGAACATGGAAACATGACAAATGTCCAACCACAATCACATGGATTGAGGAACTGTGGTACATTCACAAGGTGGAATACTACACAGCATGCAGGAGCAATGATTTTGAAAATCACTACCTAACTTGGAAGGGACTGGGGAGCATGTTGTTAAGTACACTAACTTGGTCCCACAAGGACAAATATGTATAAGACAGAAATAGAAAAATAGAAAGTGTAGAAATAGAAAGATAACTAGTAAAATGCGAACGAGGATCCAAGGTGGAGATGGAGGAACATAGGGGTGAGGATGGGCAGGTTGCACAGTTTGATGGGTAGAGGGAAGGGTGTGTAAAGGAAATGAGAAAGATTCTGTGTGAAAAACAATGTATACGAACTTTGGGGGGTTCCCCCCCTCAATTTTTTATTATTAATGTTAATGAAAATTTACAGAGACTTTGGATTTCCATTAATTCATTGTTGCATTCATTGGAATGGAAATCCAAAGTCTCTGTAAATTTTCATTTAAATTAATAATAAATTTT
>NW_006399797.1:9914974-9941585 GCF_000299155.1 Elephantulus edwardii | reverse complement strand
TTCATCGGCAACAGCACGGCCATCCAGGAGCTGTTCAAGCGCATCTCGGAGCAGTTCACCGCCATGTTCCGGCGCAAGGCCTTCCTGCACTGGTACACGGGCGAGGGCATGGACGAGATGGAGTTCACCGAGGCCGAGAGCAACATGAACGACCTGGTGTCCGAGTACCAGCAGTACCAGGACGCCACGGCCGAGGAGGAGGGCGAGTTTGAGGAGGAGGCTGAGGAGGAGGTGGCCTAGGGCCTCAGCAGGAGCCGTGTGAACTTTTATTTGTCTCAGCCTGTCCTGATGCGTGTCTCTCACTGTCCTGTCTCACATGCTGTACAGTGTACAGACACCGCATTAAAGCGTTTTCATAGTGTGAAGGAAAAAAAAAAAGCTGAAACAATGAAAGGGAACTTCCAGAAATTAAAACTGGATTAAAAAGAGGCCTTGGGACAGAGGATAGCATTATTGATGTCAGATGGATCTTGGTTGAAAATAGAGAATACTAGAAAGATGTTTACTTGTGTTATATTGATCATGAAAGGCATTGGACTATATGCAACATAACAAATGTGGGTAATAGTGAGAAGAATGTAAATCCTAGAAAGCTTAATTGTGCTCATCTGAAATCTATACACATACCACCAAGAAGTAGTTGTGCAAACAGAAAAATAGGATACTGCAGAGTTCAAACCGAGGAAAACTGTGTCAAGCTGTATCTTTTCCACATACTTATTTGATATGTATGCTGAACAACCCAAGCGTCGAGGACTCTCCTTCATAGGGTCGCTATGAGTCGCCTGCAACTCCACGGCACTCAACAACAACAACATGCTGAACAAAGTTTTCATTTGCTTGCCTCCACAACCAACACTTTTAGCACCAGCAGCCAGGAAATCAAGAGATGAGTTGCAATGGGAAAGGTGACTGTCAGGGACCTCTCCAGAGTACTGAAGAGCAATGACATCAATCTGGAGACTAAGGTGACCCTGATCCAGGCCAGAGTCTTTGCAATTGCTTGCTATGTGCCAGAAAGCTGGACAATGACTAGGGATGAGAGAAAGAGAATTGATGCCTTTGAGCTGTGGTTCTGGAAAATAGTGTTGAATATACCATGGACTGGAACAAACAGGTTCATTCTGGAGAGGGAGAAACCAGGCTACTCCTTGGAGGCAAGGATTCTGAAGCTCTGTCTGACATACTTTGGCCATGTTACAAGGAAAGGGCCATCATGCTTGGGAGGGTGGAGCTACGGTGCAGGAGACGAAGATCCTTGATGAGATGGATTGATTCAGTCACTGGGGCAATGGAAGTAGGTGTGTCAGAGACAATTAGGGTGGTACAGAACAGAGCAGGGTCTATGCAAGCGACTTAGTGTCACATAACAACAACAACAACAATGCTGAACAAAAAAACAAAAACAAGAAGGTAGACTACATGAGGAAGAATGTGGCAGCAGGGTTGTAGGAAGACTCATTAACAACCTAAGTATTGCAGATGGCAGATCCTTGAAAGTGAAGCAGCACTTACTGTAGAAGATCAAAGACTGCAGCCTTTAATATGGATTACATCTCAACATCAGGAAAACAAAAATCCTGACCACTGGAACAGTAGGCAGCATCACGGTACATGGAGAGACTGAAGGTGTTGATGATTTCTTTTTATCATTTAACTTGGATCCACGATCAACATCTATCATAACAGTAGTGAAGAAATCAAAGGAAGTTTGGGAAAATCTGCTGTCAAGTAGGGGTTAGAGTGCAGGAGGCAAGTTTAAAGACCAACGTGCACTAGATGCAAACCTTGATATTTTCAATTTCTTCCTATGCATCTGAAAAGTGTACAATGAATAAGAAAGTCAGAAGAAGAATTGATGCCTTTTGAATTATGGCATTGAAGAAGAGTATAGAAAACCCCATGGGTTGACAAAACTCCCCACAAACCAATCTATCGTAGAAGGGTGCAACCAGGTGCTTCTAAGAGGCAAGAATGGTGAAATGTTGTCTCACATTCTTTGGGCCTGTTGTCAGGAGGGGCCAGTCCTTGGAAAAAGACATCATGCTGGGAAAGGCACAGGGTCAGTAAAAGAGGAAGATTCTCATTGAGATGGACAGTTACAATAATGGACTTTAGCATGAAGGAAATTGTGAGATGATGCAGGATAAAGCAAGGTTCAGATCTGTTGTTTTAGACAGATGGCATCTAACAACAATAATGACACATGAAGTGTGTTGTACTGCTAACATATAAAGATCAGAAGTTCAAGTCTACCATTTGCAGTTAGGGAGCAAGAATCCCATTAAGATTTATAGCCTCAGAAATCCAGCAGTGGGAACCAAGTCAATGGAAATGGGTATCAGGGGTGCAGCTTAGAAGTTGACTGAAAACAAAAGTCCTCACCACTCCTCTCCAAAATAAACCAAAGCAACTTTTTAACTAAAATGCTAAAGTTAAAACCTCCAGTAGCAATTATTACTAGTTAAACTCTTCTACAGAAATGACTCTTAAAATGAATCCACGTTAAAAGCAATGAGGAAACATCCAACTTGCTTCATTAGAGACAATCCTTGACAATTCTATTTCCTTTCAAAATCTTTAACAGAATTCTAGGCATAAGTGTGATAATGTTCCTGAATTTTTATCCATACAGGTGTGATAAAATCCCCCAGAGCCTTCTTTGAAATATAAAAAATCACATATAAGCTGCTGAAGATTTGGTTTAATAAAGGTGGAGTAATTCTGCAAAATTCCCTTTCCTCCAATCTTCTGAATCCCGGGAGGCCTTTCCTAAGGCTCACAGTCTGAGAGATGGACCTCACCCTATTTCCAAAGGCCACATCAAAGAAAAGGTCTCTATACCCAGACCATCTGGGTAAGGTCAGCAGAGCTGTCAGCAACAGACTTTCAGTGGACAATTCATGTACTTGTGCTAATGGTGAGAGGAGCTAAAAAAATCAGAGATGACAATATTTTTATAAAGAAACTTTACTGCATCATTTCTGTATACAACAAACATAGGAAAAGGGTTTTCTTAATGAAAATTTTATATAATTTTTCAAAAGTTTAAATTGGAGAAAAATTATTACAAAGTTATCTAAAGCAAAAATACTATTTGACCTTCATAACAAATTATAATCCTTTCCATCATCTTTCATACTTAAAAGCAAGGTATTTTATACATAATTTATATGGACAGGCTTTCAAATTGCTATGTCATTTGCACCCAAAATTTAAATGTATCTAAGAAGTGAAAAGTTCAAGCACACAAAAAATTTTCTCTAAGACTATATACACAACATATTGCTTTCTTTTGCATGACTGTATACATGTACATTTTACAGAATCTTGCCTCTTCTAATGATACAGTAAGGAATCTATCTTGCCTTATGCTAAATGGTGTAACTCCCACAGATCACATACACCTCACCATATTGACTCAGTTCATTGCACTCTATATCCTGCAAAAATAAATCTAGTGCTCAACAGCTGGCATTATTGCTCACTGACATTTTAGTAATATATTTCTTTAACATAAGACAGAAATATAGTGCAATTTGATACCACTTAAACCCAAAAGCAATCTGGAATTAAACCACATGTATACACCCCACTTTTTTTCCCGATGGATGGGGCATTTTTCTTAAAATTGATGCTGAGTAGTGTGGTAGAAGAAAAATCTGGCTTTCTTTTGAAACAAAGACTAAAGATTAGAAAAGCAGTTTTTTGAGGGGAATGTTAAGCTCAACATTAAAAATGAAGGAATAGTGGCAATCCAGAGTCTGGAGGGAGGGAAGAAGTCCCTCATTTATCTCTGTCGTCTGGCTGAACACTATGGCTCTTGTCCAAAAGACTCTGGAGAGGCCACTATGCAGAGCTTCAGAGGTGTGATAAGGTCTGTACAAAGCTTTGAAGGATGGGTAGTGGCTTTGACAGTGTTCTTCAACTGACACCATATAAGGATCCTTGGGTTTCCGGGAAGACAGGAAAGGTTTCTAAGGTGATCTGGATTCTCAGGTCTCAATAGGTTCTGTGGCCTCAGGGTCTAAAATGAAACTCACTGGGAGCTAAGGGAGGAAAAACAAGACTGCTCTAGAACTGTAATGTCATGGCACAGATAACAGTAAAGAGTCATCGGGATGCCAGGCTCACAGACGTACTTGAGGAAACATGGACGAGTGCGGTCATGGTCACCTGATATTTTGATTTGTCATAACTTTTCATTTTAACTTCTCAACTGTTCTTTAAAACTGGCAAGCAATTGTCTTAGTTTTTGTCTTGGTAGTTACAAAAAAATATTCTAGCTGTTCCTGAATTTTCTTTTCAAAGGTTTACAAAAAGTTTACTGAAACTATTACTTTTTTTAAAACTACATTTCATTCACAAAGTGTGCCTTCCCACCAGGCTACCACACTATCACTTTATATCATCACTGCTCATCTCTGTGGGAACCTGATTGTCCACAATGACACCCATTCCACCAGGCTACATGCTACACAGCAACTGAGCAGAGCTTCTCCAGTGAAACTAGTCATACAGCTAAAAAGGAAAATGTCTGGCTTTTGGCCCAACTGTTTCCATACCAATCAGCTAAAGCCCACCTCCTCTCTGCTTCTTTCCATTTCAAATGCTTGTGTGTCAGCCTTTGAGGCAATTAGAACCAGACCAGTTTAATTTTACACTACTGATCTTAATCGTATAACATTCTAATTTTGCCCTGAGAGTGTCAATTCATTTTATAAATAATTATGAGCCCCATTTTATACATGGAGAAAGAGGCACAGAGAGGGTAAATGATTGTCCCTTGTTGTCTAGCAGATTGATGACAAGAGGAACTTGAGAGCCTGGCTATTTCTATTTTAATCTCCAGCATATTTCCAGGGCACAGTTTACATTTTCCCCCCCAGGAGGCTTTATAAACTGTGTTTGTTGATACTTGTAGTATTGTCAAATTCTCTGATTAACACTGGGTATTTTATTGCCCAAAACTACATCCTTGGTTTTTCTCCTGATAAAAAGATAAAATGTTTTGTCCCTAATATTTTATTTTAAACAACAGAATTTACCAAATTGTCCTTCCAGCTGTAGCTGGCATCAAGCACAGAAGGGCTTAGCAAAAGGCAATGGGTAGGTGTTCTTCTTTGTGAACTTTGGACAAAACGGGCCTCAACATTTTACAATTGTCTTACATTCCAACATTTTCAAGGGAAAATAAAGTAAAATCAAGGCCCAACCGTGAGGTAATGTTTACTGCACTGCCATGGTACTCAGTGCGCCCCCTCAGATCTGGCAACAATTTAACATAAGGAAAGACTTTAGACCTTCACACCCTTTTAGTGAGAATAAACGACCTTAGCTCAAACTTTCCACAAAGCTGAGAAGTCTCCTAAGACATCACTCCATCCTTATCTTGGGCAGAGCTAACACAAATACCTTTCGCCCATGTGTCTTGCAGGTCTCTAACATGGAGAGGTCTATACTCATATTTGAAGATCAAGAAACCTCTGTCTCTCAGGGAAAAAAAAAGCCACCAAAACCCACAAAAAAACCCCAAACCAAAAACAACCCAAACTCAAAATCAACTAAGTGACTTGAATAATGTTGAATGGTGCGTAAACAGCTTGTAAAGAAGTTTCACAAAGCTGTCTCCATTCACTAAAGCTCTGAACAGTTCTGGGTTTAGTCAATAGCCAGATACACTGGTGGCCAGGCCTCTGTCTAAGCAAAAGAAGAAAAAAAATACCAATAACACAAACCTGTCTTTATAATTTTGAAAAAATATATCGATTAAGATAGACAATTCTGACTTTCTCTTTTTTTTTTAATAAGTTGTGCATTAAGAACACTTGGTTTCTGTCACTCGCTGTCCTACAGCTCTGTCTTCTTGTCAGCCTGGGCTGGGCTGCCGACTCCACTGCCTCCTTCAGCACCACTGCTCTCTGCGCTTGTGAAAGACAGGGATGCCGAGTTTATGCAGTATCTTTTGCCGGTTGGACGAGGTCCATCATCAAAAATGTGCCCAAGGTGAGCACCGCACTGAAAGAGAAGAGCAAAAATGTTAAGGGCAAAAAGTATACAAAGCAGGCTTTGAGAGGAACTCCCATTATGCAGTTTAAATGGATGACCGGCCTGTGGAGAAATGACGGAAACCATCCTGGGTGATTTCTAATCCGCCTGTCAATAGCTGCGAGGATGGTTTCTGGCAGGCTCTGCACCACATGCTGAGAAGAAGAAACACTAGAATTGTGCATATCAGAAATCATTGAGCAGCCACTGTATTTTTTGATCTGTGAAGTCTCTCAGCCAGCTGAAAAATTACTGCAGTAATTTTATGAATTGAGTTGACCCTTGATCTCTCCTTGTAAGAAACATGGCAGAATAAAATCTCTCCCCTTGGCATTACTTCTGGCTTTGGATGGGTGGGTTTCAGATATGCAGAGGTCCACTGTAAAAGATACTGTTTAACTGGCCATGACGGAGGTGATGTTTGCTTTCATGGGCAGTAAAACTTAACATCAGACAAGCACTGGATGTTCTTGGAGCCCAACAAAGCAATGAGAAGGCTCAACAGTTATGTCACGGTCACCAGGGCTGCAAGTACAGCAAACCATCTATTTCTGGCTTCCAATAGGTGGAGTGCCACGCTGGCTTCTTCACCTAAATGCACTGTAATATGTGGAGAGGGCATAAACCATTTAGTTTAGCTAAAATTCCTGCCACCAACTCTCCATAAAGCTGAAGGAGGAGAAACGGCCCGGAGTTCAAGCAAGGCAAAAAGGAAGGATGATTATGATAGTGTTTATCATTTTCTCTAGTAAGCTACCTCAATGAAGAATTCCTGCACTCATGACTCCAATGTTGGCTATGGTCCCAGGAGACCAGTCTGTCACTCGCAGCTCACCCTTCCACCCTCCCACCTTCCCACAGGGGCAACAGAGAAGAGAAGAAGGACTTTGGTGTAACATATGTGCACAACATGTGATAACACATTATTTGTAATAAATAAAGAAACCAAAATCCAGGTAAATGTTCCCACTCATTTGTATAAACCAATTATTTATACAGTGTCTGCTATTTATCAGGAATTGTCCTAGACTCTGGCCACTTGGGCAGAAAACTCTGGCCTCATGGAGCTTATAACCTATTGAGAGAGACAGGCAATATACAAGAACATAAGTGAACTGTAAGAATGCCAGGTCCAAGTACACACTACGGATGTAAAGGAGAGGAAGTCAAGAGGAAAATCAGGATTTGCAGTTGACATTTTAGATAACATGGCCAGGGGAGGACTTATTGAGGGGACTTAGAATAAAGAGCTGAAGGAACAGCATTCCAAACAGAAGGAAGAGTCAAGATTTAAGAAAGAGCATGAGACATTATAGATGATTTCTTAATTCTCCTCTGCAGAGAAAGAAAGATTTGACCATTACAATAAGACACTAATTGAAGAGGATGAGAAAGAAGAGAGGAAGGTGTGTATTTCTAAGGGAAGGACCAAAGTTACAATTTCCCACCAAAGGTGCAAAGCAATATTCAAGGGCTCCCTTGTTATTAATAAGCAACACAAACAGCAACGTGGACTATAGGACACTTCCATGTTAAAAGTGCATTCTTATTTTACTGCCAACATACTGTGTCAGCTTATTAAAGGAACTAAAAAATGAACCCTGAACTGATTTGATCTATTGCCTGGAAAATATGAAACAGGCCTACAAAACAAATCTTGCATTATTTTTACCACATTCTATGCAGGTTTAGGTAATATCAAGGTTGACAGCTCAGATTGCTTTTCCTTTCTATAAACAATTGAGGCCAAATTTTCAGGCATCAGCAGCTAAGATGCACCAGTAAAAAATCCATATGCTTACCCAATGGGACCAGGAAAACACCCATTTCTGCCTGCCAAAACAGTCAGTGTGCAGGCAACAGGAACCAGTGCTCTGGTGACTAATGTGTGCATGTGCAATAACTGCTTTCACACACAGCTCTGGCACTTTGATCACTTGGCATCTGAGAAGCAAAGTTTTCCCATAAAAATTTAGATAAAGATTTTTTTTTTTAAATGAGAGACTGTACCTATGTGGGCAAGATAAATGCTACTGCTTTTATTAATCATCTCCTGAGCTCACTTAGAAAACAGTCCTATTTACAAATTTTCCAGAACTGAAGCATAATATAGATATACTTGAAGCTATTTAAGAATAAGCTATATGGTCTTCATTTTCTAAATTATTCTTTTTTAAAAAATGCAAATGGCCACAATTCATTCTGCTAAGCTGAAATGGTTTTCAGTCTTCAGTTTCATTTGCTAACTTGTCATTAGCCTTTTGGTTCAACAAAAAGGAAAGCAATGGTTATAGATGTACCCTTAATCCAGACAAAAGTAAAAGGTGTAAAAGAGAAGTTATTGTCAGAGCAAGGTAATACAAATCATTTGCAACAAATATGTGGGCTGGGAGTGGGTTGGGGTAATCCTCAGGAAAGGAGGGAAACCCTAAAAACGTAGTAATGGTTTCACTATGTCTTTACACCAAGCTTGGCTTACTGAGGAAGGATCAAAATTTCAAAACACAGAAAGCTGTTAATTTATATGTATGCCACATACCTACCTGTCTACCCCATTGCCTGCAAATCTGCAAGGCCATCTGTCTGAGAGAAGACTTAACTGTACAGCACCATCCCAAGGTACAACCAGTTTCTCAAAAAAGGCCAAGAGCCTGTTTCTTTTAAAAGAGCATAAACCCTGAAGGCTCCTCCCTGAAGCAGAACGCACATGGAGCCCATTCCTTCCAGCTTCTACCTCTGGTGGAAGGCTGGGATGAAGGCTGGGATGATGCGTGCAAGCTGTCAGTGATGCATTGTTTCTTTAGCCGCCTGCGAGCTCTGCCTCCTTGGCCCCAGCCAACTGGAAATGCGTTGGGAATCACTCAGCACACCTGGTTGTAACTGAAACAAACTGGATGCCCGATGAAGATCTGTGAAACCTGCTGTTAATGATTTATTTTTGGGCAGAATCTTAGATGAACACTTTGAACTTTGGTTTAAGTGAGGTGGGGCTTCCTCTCCCTTTATTTTACAGGTAGAATGTAAAGTACACCTGAATAGTCTAGCCCTTATTCCAAAGAAGCATGTAATAATTGTCTAAAAGGTGGAAAACAATTAAAATATCCAGAGGAATCTATCATTACCTATACCTCCCTCTCAGAAAAACTGGCAACTAAAGAATCTGTGGAGAACTGGGGAAAGTGCCCCCCACTGTCCAGGGAAAAAAGTGATTGAGCATCAAACTTAACACAACTCCTTAAAACCTGACTGCAATTCTCAACTGTGTGCATAAGAAACACAAATAGTATATTCAACACAGTTACATATTTCTGTACTGATGTATTTCCAACTGTCCTAAACGGTTTTCTCCCAGCTATTCCTAGGATGTTTTAGGCTTTATTGTTGTCATTTTCTCTTACATGTTGGATCTACAAGATGAAGCACTTTCAAAGCAGGACTCATATATTTGGGCACATGGGGCAGGATGGGAAGGAGAAAACAGTTTTAAGAAGAAAAGCAATTTACTTTGCCAGTATTCAGTTCGCCCCCACTGTTATTGAAGACATTTGTGTGTTAGTAGGGGCTCCTTTCCTCTATGCTTGTGATATTAATCTTTTGCCAAGGAAATGGTTGTGAAGTCACCAGTTTAGCATTATGGTTTTACTGAAAGATCAAGAAAAAGAGAGATGGGCTGTGAGTCTGAAACACTATTGTAACACATGGGTATCTTTAATCATCAGCATTATATGAGCTGTCATCTGCAAAAGATTAATAGGTTTGGGGTTTTACCAAAAATTACTTAATTTTAAAAAATAGTTTAGATGGATGGATACTTACCTTTTTTGTTGACTTAGCTGATTTAAAACTAGTTAATAATGATCTAAAAGAAACGTAAGGAAATATACCATAGATTTCCTGCTGGTACTTGAAATACTGGTGACATAGCCTCTAAAATCAGAGCAAAACCCGAGCCACAGTATGACCAACTGACAGATGGTGTTTCAAACGTCAGCAAGGTCACCCATGGTAGACAGGTTTCAGCGGGGCTTTCAGAATAGGAAAAATTGGGAAAAGGATAGAGAAGTACACTTCTGAGAAAATGGGCCAATGAAAACCTCAGGGTTGGCAACTAAGTATTATCTGCTATAGTGCCAGAAGACAAGCCACTTGGGTCAGAGGGCACTCCGAAATACAACTAGAGAATAGCTGGTTGCCTTCTCAAACTAGAGTCAACTTTCATGACATACATGAAGCAAAATCTTTAGAATCTTCAACTGCTGATGTGGAATGACTTAAAATAAGAATAACCTGAGAACATAATAAAGAAAAATTGGAAGTTGTTTATGATGAAATGAAGTGCTTCACTGATAGCATTAGTATACTAAAATAATTGGTATTAGCCATTTTGAGTAATGCAGAAAGTACCAAAAGACTATGGAAGGACTATACAGAGTCACACTGTACACACACACACACACACACACACACACACACACTGGTTGATACTGAACCATTTTGGGGAGGAGCATATCTTCAAGAATCAACAGTACATATGGAAGACAACAAAGCTGCACTGAAGGGATGGGCAAAATTAAGGCCCCAGGCATTGGTGGAACATCAATTAAAGGTGTTTTGGAAATAGATGCACCTCTCAACGTGCTCACTAGTCTCTTCCAATAAAAATGGAAGACAGCTAGCTGTCCAAATGACTGAAGAGACCCATATTTGCTCCCATACCCAAAAAGGATGATGCAACAGACTGTGGAAATTACCAAACAATACCATTAATTTCACATGCATGTAAAATTTTTCTCAAGATTATTTAAAATGGCTGAAACAGTATTTCAAGAGGGAACTTCTAGGAATCCAAACTGGATTGTGAAGAGGATCTAGCACAAGGGGTATCACCACTAATATCAGATGGATCTTGGCTGAAAGCAGAAAATACCAGAAAGATGTTTACTTGTATTTTACTGATTATGTAAAGGTCCTGGACCGTGTGGAGCACAGCAAATTAGGGCTAACATTGAGAAGAAAGGGAATCCCAGAACACTTAATTGTGCTCATGTGAAACCTCGACATAGGTCAAGAAGCATCTGTTTGAACAAAAGAAAGTGAGACTTCATAGTTTAAAATCAGGAAAGGAATATGTCAGGGTTGTATCCTTTCTCCATTCCTATTCAACCTGTATGCTGAACAGGTTAATTTGAGAAACTGGAGTATATGAGGAAGGATGTGCATCAGGATTGGCAGAAGGATCATCAAAACCCTGAGCTATGCAGATGATACAATTGTACTAGCAGAAAGAAGACATGAAGCACTTACTGCAGAAGATCAAAGATTGTAGCCTCCAATATGGGCTTTATCTCAAAATCAAGAAAACAAAAATTCTCACCACTTAACCAGTAGGTAACATCATGATAGAGATTAGTTGAAGCTCTTAATTATTTCATTTGGACCCACAATCAACACTCTTGGCACCAGCAGTCAAGAGATCAAAATACACGTTTCACTTGGAAAATCCATGCTCAAAGACCTCTCTCCTTTCCAAAGCTCTAAAGAGCAAGGATATCAATTTAAAGACTAAGGTGCACTCTTGGTATTTGCAATGCTTTCTATGCATCTTAAAGTTGGACAACGAATAAGGAAGACTGAAGAAGAACTGAATTGTGAATTTGAATTGTGGTACTAGCAAAGAGTACTGAATATACCACGTACTGCCAAAAGAACAAACATATCTGTCTAAAAGGAGGTGCAATCATATTGCTCCTTAGAAGCGAGGATGGTGAAACTTCATCTTAATTGTTTCGTATATATTCTTGGTGGAACCAATTCTGGGAGAGAAACACCATTGCTGGGAATGTGTTCTAGAGAGTCAAGGAAAGAGAGGAAGACTCTCAACAAGATAAACTAAAGCAGTGACTACCACAAGGGGCTTGCCTATGAAGGATCGTAAAGATGGTACAGGGTATGACCAAGTTCAGATCTGTTGCTTACAAGGGTCACTATAAGTCATCTTGATAATGCCTAACAACAACAACAATTTTGAGTTTGATAATCATATGGTCCACTATGCTGATAATGACAAAGAGGAATGGCATAATATTTATTGTTAAAAAGAATAATTCAAGATCCATCCTGAAAGAAATATTGTCAGTGGCACGAAAGCAGCCATAAGCCTGTAAGGAAAACCAGTTAATAAGAGTGAATTAAATCTTCATACTAATTATTAATGTCCAAGATGAAGAAACTGTGTATTTTTACCAACTTTTGCACTCTGAAATTGATCAAATTTTCAGCCAAAATGCATTGATAATTACTGATGCTTAGAATGTAAAAGTTGGAAACAAAGACAAATTGATAGTTGGACATTTGTAAATAGTATTTAAAAAGATACCAGAAATCACCTGGTAGAATTTTATAAGACAAAATACTTATTTATTGCAAATACTCCTTTTCAACAACTATATAAATAGAAAGAATTGATGAAGGGTAGTGGACTGCTAATACTTATATACAAGATGAAGCTGAAGAAAATGAAAACAGGCCCACAGAAGCCAAAACACAACCTTAACTATATCTCACCTGAATTTAGAGACTACCTCAAGGACAGATTTAACAAATTGAGCACTAATACCTGAAGACCAGATGACATATGTTGTTGTTGTTGTTATGTGCTGTCAAGTCGCTTGCGACTCATAGCGACCCTATGTACAACAGCCCTAAACTCTGCTCTGTCCTGTGCCAATCGCACCGTCTCCAACACACCCATCCCGATTACCCCAACCACTGAATCAATCCACCTCATAGGGGGCCTTCCCCTTCTGCGCTGTCCTTCCACCCTCCCAAGCATGATGTCCCTCTCCAAGGACCTGTCCCTCCTTGCAACATGTCCAAAGTATGTCACACGGAGCCTTAGAATCCTTGCCTCCAAGGAGCAGTCCTGTTTGACCCTTTCCAGGATGAATCTGTTTGTTTTCCTAGCAGTCCATGGCATCAATTCTCCTTCTGTCCTCCCTGGTCATTGTCCAACTCTCTGATGCATAACAAGTGATAGCAAAGACCATGGCCTGTATCAGACACACCTTAGTCTCCAAAGAGACACCATTACTCTTCAGTACTTTAAAGAGGTCCCTAACAGCAGACTTTCCCATGGCAATACATCTTCTGATTTCCTGGCTGCTGGTGCCGAAAGTGTTGACTGTGGAGCCAAGCAAACTGAGGCTGTGAACAATCTCAGTCTCTTCACCATCCATCCTGATGCTTCCAGTTGGCTCAGTGGTGAGAATCTTTGTCTTCTCGACATTGAGCCTCAATCCATATTGAAGGCTGCAGTTCTTGACCCTTTGCAGCAGGCGCTTCAGGTCCTCCTCAGATGACATATAGTATGATGTAAAAAAATATATCATAATGAACAACACAAAAGGTTATAAGAAAGGTCGATAAAAAGGTCAAAATAGATCTCAGAGACTCTCAAATGTTCTCTTTACTGTAGAACAGCTAAGTTGAATGGAAATCAGCTCTTCAAAGTGTAACTCAAGAAGGCAAAGACAAACATAGAAAGAAATGTGGGGGTAAAAAAGAAAAAAGACCTGAAGACAAATTTTAAGTGTTGATTAGTAGTACAGAACGATTCTACTAGCAAACTATTGATGGACAAAAAAGGTAGACAAAGAAGAGTGACTGTACTCAAAATATTTGATCATTGTCCAGCCATTTCAGGAAGAAACATATAATGAAGTTCTAATGATACTGAAGAAAGAAGTCTAAACTGCACTGAAGGTACGGGAGAAAAACAAGCATCCAGGAACTGACAGGATACCAACTGAAATGTTCCAAAAAAACAGATGCTACACATGGAGCACACCTGGCCAACCAACTGTAAAAAAAAAAACAACAACCAAAAACCCAAACAAACCAGATTCATGACCACTGAAAAGAAAAGTTATCCAATGGAATGCAGAAATTATTGTATGATATCATTAAAATATCACATACAGTAAAATTATGTGAAAAACAATTAAGAAACAGTTGCATCAATGGAATGACAGAGAACTGCCAGAATTTGAAGCCAGATTCAGAAGTAGAATTAGAAAGGTTAACACTGTTGATATCAAATGGATTATTTCAAAGCGGGCAACAGTAGTATGATGTTCACCTGTGTCTTATTGACTACGCAAAGGAATTTAACTGCATGATTCAAGCAAACCTGGTCTATACAGATGATACAACCTGGTTGCAGAAAGTAAAAGAGACTTAAAGCAATTATCGATAAAAATAAAGACTATAGCCTTTAGTATGAATTACATCTTAATTTAAAGAAAACAAATGACCAGAACTCAATCATATGTGTAGAGAAGATGATCCATGCTGTGAGCTAGGATAGATTATCACAACCTGATGGCTTGCCTTGGACTGGACTCTGCTTGTGGATGCTGATGCTCAATATTTCCAAGTTGAACAGAAGATTATTCTGCAAAAGGGACATGCTTGTTCCCAAAGAGTACTAGTTTGATAGGGATGGGGAAATCAGAAATTTGCTATACAAAAAAAGGTAATTATTAGGGCATGAAATATGAAGTAGCTGGCTTACATGTTTTCACAAAAATACTTGGGGGGATGACTCTGTGTGTGTGTGTGTGTGTGTGTGCGTGCGCGCGCACCCCACAATGTAAATGAACGAAATATAATGTGAATGAGGGATTGTGTGGAACACAATACATATGCATGAAACACAATGTATATGAATGACGAAAACAAGAATAAAATATTTTTAAAAAAGAAAATTCTCACAACTATACTAATATATAGTTTGGAGGCTCATCTATGAAGTGGTTGGATTCTGGAAGGTGGGTTCTCTTGTTTTGGTTGAGGGTTGGGTGTGAACTGTTCGGTTGTTTTTATTTTGTTCACAATCCTGTGTGAGCTGATTTGATTTGCTGGATTTAGCTAACAATGACCTGGGGGCTGTAAGCCTCTTTTTTCGAGTCATTCAGGACCTGGTGGGCGAGCCTTTGTATATAGAAGTCTATGGGCCTGCTTTCCTGTAGCCTTTGGACCTGGTGTTACTTGCATTTGGGATGAACATTCTTCTAAGTGGTCTGACAGCTTGCTATACTGAGATAACTTGGGGTTACTGTGATGCTGAATGCTGTGCCTGCCACTGGTATGTCAAACATGATAATGGTTACCCATGGTGAACAGTATTTAGTGAAGCTCCCAGATTAAGACAGGCTTGGAAGCAGGAGTGGCATCCACTTCCTAAACAATATGCCTCTGGAAACCCTATGAACAGTGATAGTTACAGAACAGGTTCAGGTTTTTTGTTCATAGTGTCACTATGAGTTATGCTCGACTCAATAACACTGAACAACAACATACTAATATATAAGCAAGATTACAGCAAATGGGGGAAAAAAATGAAGTTATATACTTCATTTTACTTGGATCCAGGTCCTGAATGACTCGAAAAAAGAGATAACAAAAGAAACCCTTGTAGTGCATTTCCTTCTAACCAAAAGACTGGTGGTTGGGGTCTACCCAGAAGTGCTGTAGAAGAAAAATTTAGTTATTTGCTCCTGTAAAGACTGGTGTTCAGTACTGTAGAATCGGGATTTTTGAGGCTGTTAATGATAAGGGAGGAGATTGCCCAGCCTTTTCCCATGGATCAGCTGGTGCCCTCAAACGTGCTTTAGGGACTGCAGTGCAGCTTCCTGCCACTAGGTCACCCGAGAGTTCCCTCCATAAAGATTACAGCTTGGAAAAAACTCTATGAAGTCATTCTACTATACCACATAAGATTGGTCTCTGTCACAACTGACTAACCAGTATGCAACAACAACTTTAAAGATAAGGCAGCATCCAAGTTTTCTTACACACAATTCTTTTAGAGGAATATGGGTGCATTATTTCTCTGAAAAGTGAAGATAGGCATGAACCACTCTTAATTTTCTTTTTTTTAAAAAAAACAAAGCAATTCAAACATATTACTTTTGTATAACAATTAAAGAATTTTTTTTCAAAGAGAAAAGCAAACTGGGGGGGGCAGGAAGGAAAATGCGCAAAAATGAATGAATGGAAACCCAAGTTCTCTAGAGACTTTCCTTAAAATTTCAATTAAAACATTACCTCAGAAGTCATATGTAAAAAGTACAATGCACTGCAAAAAGGTGGTAAATTACTGGCTCCTCACATGTTTCTAATTACTACCCAAAGATGAGGCCTACTTCATAGTATGCTGCAATCCAGACTAAGACTTAAAAACAAAAGTAAACAAACAAAAAGAATCTCAGGCACTATAGAAAGATATTAAGAACCAATTGAAAATTGAAATATTTCTGGGTAAGCGGGCCAAGTCTACTAGTTTCATCCATGAAGATTAGTTCATTCATTGAACTTACCCCTGAAATGTCTTCATGATTACAAACTCCCTATTTACTACAGGAAAAGAAGTACTCCACATGACAAGTCCAACTGAATTGTCTATGAGATTAACAAAAAGAACCTACAGATTTTTGATAACATAAATTGCACTGAGGAGATTGAATTTCAAGAAAAGACAAGGTAGGTGCACTAAAAATCTAGTTAGAATTAGATGAAGCAAATCAATGAAGTTTCTTACCCCTGCAACAAAAAGAAAAATTTTATGAACACACACACACACGCACACTAAAGGAATATAAGGTGAAAAAGTAAACCGATAATGAGGGGGGAAAGTGCTTAAGAATCAGAACTTGGGAGTAAAGTACAAGTGATTTGGAAAATACTATTTTTTAAACAACTATGAGATATCATCTCACCCCAGTAAGAATAGCAAAATATAACAGAACAGCAAGCAACAAATGCTGGCGAGGATGTGGAGAAACTGGAACTCTTATTCACTGTTCGTGGGAATGTAAGATGGTGCAACCATTATGGAAGGTGGTGTGGTGCTTTCTCAAAAAATTGCAAATAGAGATACTATTTGACCCAGCAATCCCAGTACTGGGAATATACCCCAGAGAACCATGTCTGCCATCCAAGCAGATATATGCACACCCATGTTTACTGCAGCTTTGTTTACAATAGCAAAGAGTTGGAAGCAGCCTAAGGGCCCATCAACAAACGAATGGATAGAGAAGCTGTGGTATATCCACACAATGGAATACTACGCAGCATTGAAAAACAAGGAACTCATGCAATATTATTCAAAGTGGATGACCCTGGAGGACATTATGCTGAGTGAAATATCTCAGTCACAAAGGGATAAATACTGCATGGTGCCACTGTTGTAGAATGGGTCTGACATCAGGGTGGGGGTATGACAGAAAAAACTGGATAAATTATGTATATTGAAACAGATGAGGGAAAGAACAGATTAGAAGTGATATATGATTGAGTATTATGGTTAGCACAGGAATCCAGAATTAAGGTTGCATAGAGAAGTGTACTCGGGGTGGGGGGTGGAGGAAAGGGACATGGGAATTGTATACTAATGAAGGAATTTTTTTTCTTTTTTTTTTTTTTTCTCTCTTTGGAGGGGGAAGTGAGCGGTGGGGAGGGGTGGACAGGGAGAAAATTGAGGCAATGAACGAATGGAAATCCAAAACCTCTGTAGAAAATTAAATAAATAAATAAAAATATTGATATCACCCCCACCCCCAGTCACAGTGAAAAGGAAGCATGTGAGAAAGGAAAATAAAATGTAAAACAAAAGGATATAAAAGTGTACCATAAGTTCAACGAATTGAAAGATAAAGAGACTGTAAAGTAAGATACTTAACACTTTAATCTAGTGAGCTGTTATATGTGTGAAGGTCAGGAAACTTGTTTAGGATTGGGACATTTCCTGCAACTTGCATGGAACTTGCTTCATGTGTGGCCTCATGGCACATAAATTTTTCTCTTTTGTTTAAATTAATGACTTAAACTTTATAAATAAGAGAGGGGAAAGTGAGAAAAGAAGAAGAAGGAAAGAACAGGCCAGTGTCAGTTCTTCTCACTACTGTTAGGAGAGGACTTAGGGAACGATTACTCGGGAGACATTTAATGAAAGGGGCAAAAGCTGTACTTGGTTTAGCTTGACATCATTTACGAATGTTGTCTAATTTGGACATAATTTGTGGCCTTCATTTCTTTTGTCACTGCAAGACATCCTTCATAAGTTTTTTCCTTAAATACTGCTATTACTGATGTTCTCTCTGTGGTTAGCAATTTCAGCTGTGAGTTTTAAGAATTAGTCACAAAGAAATCAAATTTAAAAAGAAAATTAAAGAATTAATGATAACAAAAGAAATCAGAGGGTAAGACCTTAGGGAGAGTTAACACATTATGCCTCGTTTTCCCCCTTTGCCCTTCTTAATTGGTTTTCAAAGCACTCAATGCTTGAAAGTGGGTTCGCAAGTGGCAGTAATACAACTTTATGGCAGTTTAAAACGCACACAGAAAAAAACAAAACTTTTGGCCCTAAAACAGAACTTAAGTTACAAATTACTATGTGTCATTCTACCAAAAGTCATCACACTACTTCCAAAAAATATTTTCTTTCTTTTGGTAGGCCATGATTTGTTGTTGTAATGTGCCACTGAGTTGCCTGTGACCCATAGAGACCCTATGCACAGCAGCTCTGAACCTTTCCGTGTCCTGAGCCAGTCTGACTAATTCTGACACACTGGCACCCACTGCCCCCAGTCACTGTATCAATCCATTTCATCCAGGGTCTTCCTCTTCTATGCTGTCCCTCCACGCTTCCAAGTATGTTGTCCTCCTCCAAGGACCAGTCTCTCCTGGCCACATGCCCAAAGTATGTGAGAAAGAGCTTCAAAATCCTAACCTCCAAGAAGAAACTTGGTTTCACCCTCTCCAAAACAGATCTCTTTGTTTTCTTGGCAGTCTATGATATGTTCAAGATTCTTCTCCAGCACCACGATTCAAAGGCATTGATTCATCTCCTGTCATCCTTAGTCATTGTCTAACTCTCTGAAGCAGAATAAGTAATTGTGAAGGCCTGGATTAGGCAAACCTTAGTCTCTGGATTGACACTGTTGCTTTTCAGTACTCTGGAGAGGTCCCTAACAGATTTTCCCAGTGCAATTCATCTTTTGATTTCCTGACTGTTGATGTTAAGAGAGTTGATTGTGAAGCTGAGCAAGCTGTAACTCTTAACAACCTCAATCTCTTCTCCGTCTATCATGGTGCTGCCAATTGGCCCAATGGTGAGAATCTTTGCCATCTTGATGTTGAGCTTCAATCCATATTGAAGACTACAGTCCTTGATTTTCTGCAGCAAACGCTTCAGGTATTTTTCAGGTATAGCAAGCAAGTTTGTATCATCTGCATAAGGTAAGTTGCTGATGAGTCTACCTCCAACCTTGACGCCACATTCCTCTTCATAAAGCCCTGGTTGCTGAATGACCTGTTCTGCATATTAACTGAAAAGCTATAGAGACCGGATGCATCCCTGACACACTCCTTTTCTGACTTTGGACCATGTAGTGTTTCTCTGCTCTGTTGTGAAAACTGCTTTGGTCCATGTATAGGTTTCCTATAAGCACAATTAAGTGTTCTGGGATTCCCATTTTCCTCAAGGTTACTGTTCTGGGATTCCCATTTTCCTCAAGGTTAACCACAATCTGTTATGATCTACAGAGTCAAATGGCTCTGCATAGTCAAGGAAACACATATAGCCGTTCCTCTGGTACTCTCTGCTTTCTGCCAAGATCCACCTGACATTGGCAATAATGTATCTAGAGCCACAACCTCTTCTAAACCCAGCTTGCATTTCTGGTAGTTTTCTGTCAATGTACTGTTCGAGTCATTTCTGGATAATCTTCAGCAGAATTTTGCTATTATGTTATATTAATGATGTTGTTGTTGTTGTTATGTGCCGTCTAGTCGCTTGCGACTCATAGCGACCCTATGTACAACAGCCCTAAACTCTGCTCTGTCCTGTGCCAATCGCACTATCTCTGATACTCCCATCCCAATTATCCCAGTCACTGAATCAATCCACCTCAGAGGGCCTTCCTCTCCTGCGCCGTCCCTCCACCCTCCCAAGCATGATGTCCCTCTCCAAGGACCGGTCTCTCCTCACAACATGTCCAAAGTATGTTAGATGGAGCCTCAGAATCCTTGCCTCCAAGGAGCCACCCAGTTTAACCCCTTCCAGGACAAATCTGTTTGTTTTCCTAGCAGTCCATGGTATTCTCAATACTCTTCTCCAGCACCACAGCTCAAAGGCATCAATTCTCCTATCCTCCTTGGTCATTGTCCAACTCTCTGATGCATAACAAGTGACTGCGAAGACCATGGCCTGTATCAGACGCACCTTAGTCTCCAGAGAGACACCATTGCTCTTCAGTACTTTGGAGAGGTCCCTAACAGCAGACTTTCCCATGGCAGTGCACCTTTTAATTTCCTGGCTGCTGGTGCCAAGACTGTTGACTATGGAGCCAAGCAAACTAAAGCTGTGTATAGTCTCAATCTCTTCACCATCCATCCTGATGCTGCCAATTGGTCCAGTGGTGAGAATCTTTGTCTTCTTGACATTGAGCCTCAATCCATATTGTATGCTGCAGTCCTTGACACTCTGCAGCAGGCGCTTCAGGTCCTCTTCAGTTTCAGCAAGCAGGGTTGTGTCATCCGCATGATGCAGGTTGTTGATAAATCGTCCACCAATCTTGACCCCACATTTCTCCTCATAGAGCCCCGCCTCCCGGATAATTTGTTCTGCATATAGGTTGAAAAGGTATGGAGATAGGATACATCCCTGGCGTATGCCCTTCCCAATTTTGAACCATGCAGTGTTCCCTTGCTCTGTTCTGACGACTGCCTCCTGGTCCAAGTATAAGTTTTGCATTAGAACGATCAAGTGTTCTGGGATTCCTGTTCTTCTCAGAGATATTGTTTGATAATTTTTACACTATCAGGTCACCTTTTTTTTTAATGGGAATAAGTATTTCAAAAAACAGATGCTGCCCTTGCTGTGCTCACCAAGTTGTGCCAAGAAATCTGGAGGACAACTCCTTGGCCAACTGACTGGAAGAGGTCGTGATATGTTTAATATTTTTTAATAAAACCGTAATTCAGACATGAGTTCTTTTTTGGTTTTCCTTCACATACATATGAGGTAACTGAAAAATATCAGGTACACCTTAGTTTTCAAAGTGATAACTTTGCTCTTTCACCCTTTATAGAGGTCCTTTGCCTAATCATACATTCCTTTCAGACAGTCTTTTCCCTTATCTGTTCCACTGCAGTGTCATGATCTGTACACTCTAAAAGGGATGTGTGATTAGGCATTATATGTATGCCAATAATCTGGAACACGAGGTGCTTTACAAAGTGGACTGGGGAAGGGCGGAAGGAGAAAAACGTACAACAATGAATGAATGAAAACCCAATCTTTCTGTAAACTTTTGTTAAAATCTCAATTTAAAAACATTAAAAAGAAGTCCTTGGCTACACATTTGCTTAATGCGATACATCATTAATTTGATTTCTTGACTGTTGCTCCCATGGGTACTGATTATAGATCCAATAAAATGAAATACTTAACAATGCCAACCTTTTTGGTCCAGGTGTAAGAACTTTTGTTTATTTTGAGATGTAATGCCGACTGAAGGTTGTAGTCTTTGATCTTTGAAGTGCTTTAATTCATCTTTACTGGCACAGTGGGTGTACTAGCAGGCTCAAACATAGCAACAATTGTGAAGAGAGGGCAGGATTGAGGAGTGTTCCATTCTATTGTACTGGATTAATGATGACAGATGATTCGATGCCTTTGAGTTGTGGTATCAGAGGAGAGTACTAAATCATGGTCTGCCAAGAGAACAAACAGGTCCTAAGGAAAATGAAACCGAGGTGCTAGTTGGAGGCAAGGATGGTGGAGGCAAGGATAGTGAAAGCCTGTCTCACATACTTTGAGCTTATTGTTAAGAGAAGCCTCATGCTTGAGAAGGTAGAGAATCAGCATGAAAAAGGATGAATTTCAATCAGATGGACCAACACAGTGACTGTAACAATGAGCTCAAGTGTGCTAGAAAATGTGAGGATGGCACAGGGTCGGGGAGGGTTCTGATCCATTATGCATATGGTCACTATGAGTTATAGTCAACTCAAAGGCACAATGAATGAATGCATGACAACACTGGATGAGTTAGGCCCAGTTGAATACATCTAAGAATAGGGAATGCTTGTGATAAAGTTTCAACTCAGGCAAAAAAAGTAAGAAAATAAAAAATAAAAAATTAAGGAGCTCTGGTGGCCAAGTGGCAAGAAGCTGCACTACAATACTGAAGGCATATGGTTTGAAACCACTAGATGCTCTGTTGGAGAAGGAGGGGCAACTTCCTCCTGTGTCAGCTGGATCTGATTTGTCAACACACAACAAGAACGTAAATAAATAAATCTTTTAAAAAAATACTGAAACATGCTATGGACAAAATTTAAAAAAAAATTAGAATCTCTGGTGGTGAAATTCAACATCAGAAGTTCCTCTATCATACTCACTGGCATATGTCCAAGAAACAAGAATGAACTGAAAAATGTGATTTAGGTAAAATATAAAGTCTGCTTTTAAAGGGACAGAGTTGCCTTTATACTTAGGAGACAGTAAATTTGCAGTCTTATTTTTTAAAAAAGTTAAAAATTGTTCAGGGCTGATGGTTAGGTTCAAACCAATCTCCTCCATTACTTGGTGATAATTGTCAAAAGAACATACAGGTCTTTGAGAAGGTGCAGCCAGAGGGCTCCTTAGAGGCAGATGATGAAGCTTCATCTCATATACTTTAGGCATATTGCCAGGAGAGGTTACTCCTTGGAGAGAGGGACATCATGCTTGGAAAGCTGGAGGAATGGTGAAGGACAGGAAGACCCTCAACCAGGTGGACTGACCAGTGACTATACTAATGGGCTAGAGTGTGTCAGAGATTGTGAGGATGGCACAGGACAGGACAGGGTTCAGATCTGTAGTTCACAGTGTCGCTATGAGTTGGACTCGACTTGACAGCACCTAACAACAACAACAACACCCTAAAAATCTTATGCTCTAGTGGAATGTATTTGGGGCAGTGGGAGGAGTGCGGGGGGATTGTGTACCAGGGAGGGAGTCTTTCTTTAACTTTTGAAAGAGAGGAGCGAACTGGGGGGCGGGGGGAGAGGGCTGGGCAGGTAGAGAAGTGCAGCAATGAATGAATGGAAATCCAAATTCTCTGTAAATGTTCATTAAAATTATTTAAAAAAATCTTATGCTCAATGAATGAGGTTAAAGATAAATAGACAAAGAGGGAATGGAAGAATGCTCAGGGAGGCTGATATCGCAATGATTTGGCCATGACAGCTTTCTCGCTGTGCCAATTCTGTTTCTGAAAAGTGCAACACACATCCCTCAATAAAATAATTTCCAACACCAATGAATATCAATGCTACCACATTCAGACTTCACATTTTACTTAATTAAAACAGATTAGAAAAAAGCAGGAATTCCTACTGCAGTATATGTAGCTGGTCCTGTGTACAAAGATCTGGGTTTGAGCACAAATCTCCAATGATTAAGATGACAGCATAACTCCTTTTGCTTCATTTTTAATTTTCATTAGAACTAGAACTAATTTGTTTGGAGAAAAACAAACTAGATTATTTAGAACATCAAACTAGAATAAGTCTATATTGAAGACTCACTTCAACTCATTGCGATTGAGTGGACAGAGATTCACACCTGACTCTCTCGCAGGTTTACGGAGACTGCAAATCACATAGGAGGAGACTACCCATCTTTTTCCTGAGGAGCAGCAGCTGGTAGATTCAAACACCAAGAGAGAGACAGCCTCGGGGTTGGCAGTGCAGGTCCATGTGGATTATGCCACTAGAGCGCTCCTTACATGGAAGAGGTGGAGAAGGAACTGCCTTACTGCAGAGTTCCATTCTGCCTACCATTAAACTACCTCCTACTAGAGTTTCTTTTCAACCTTCGTTTTCACACTCACACAAAGGAAGCCATATGTGGTGAGTTACTTATGGTGTTTGTAAGGCTGGGTTTAAAAAAAAAAATCTCCATACACTATAAGAATAGTCACTGAATTGGGCTGATTGAAGGTAACTTTCCCTACAGAGGATTTTAATAGTTTGCTTGTCTGTAGTGATCTCTAATAATCAGTTGCTTGGCCTCTGTTGCTGTACTCAGCACAATCAAGAGTCTTCTAAGTGTTCGCAGTGCAGAGTATTGAGTTTTCAGGAGGGGCTAACTGACCTGAGAACAGCTTGTTTCCACCCTGTGCATCCCATAGGAGAAGTCGTCTGTAAGAGTGATTGCATCAGAACTGATCACATCATGGAATGAAGGCCAACCTGGGTAAGAGAGGTAAAAAGAAGCAAACAGAAAGGAAAGTTACACAGTGTTTATTTGTTGTTGTGTACCACAGAGTTGGACCCCATCCACAGCTGACCCTCTGGCGGGTTTTCAGAGGCAGTTAATGACATAGAAGGAGAAGGTCCATCCTTCTCCCGCAGAGCAGCTGATGGCCTCCAACCACGGGCCTTCAGGACTGCAGCACAGCTTTTTGCCGGTAGGCCACCAGAGCTCCCTAGTATTTGTTTAGGATGCCATTTTACCAAAATAGTAAGCAAAGAATGAAAATTTTTTAATTTATGACCCATGCTTAACTTTTTCAAACTGGCAGTCAAACCTGAAAGATAATATATGTCACAAAAGTAAAATTATGTTTAAGAATAAACTTTTCCACAGATTCAGATTATGCTCTCATTGAGGTTTTACGTTTTTAAAGACATTATTAGGCCATTCAATAGGAGGGCTTTGTTGGCCCAGTGGGTACAGAGTTGCACTGCCAACCCCCCAAAAAGGCAGGTGGTTCAAATCCACAAGCTTCTCCATGGAAGACATATAGGAAAACTCCTTCCATGTGATTTACAGCCACTCGCTGGAAGGTCAGCAATGAGACAATTACAAAGGCACTGCGGGTTATTCAATGGTTTTCTAGCGCACCTTCTAATTTAAAAAGCTTTCTCTTGCCATTTTTTTTCTCTTGACTTCAAAGTCACCAAGGAGGCTGGAAGGACTGAGTCTTCTGATATGATGTTTTCCAAGATGAAACCTAACATGTCCATTGACTTTTCAACAGTTCTTATGTCTTTAGGAAGCGAGTTTTTTGTGGTTAGGGATACCCCCCTACTTAATTGAGGTGATTAGTCACTGCATTAAAGCATAATCTTGTCCTATTTTGTTCTAATTTCCCTAGAAAAATACCTAGAAAGCATAGATTCTATTTTATGTGACAAAAGGCTTCTTGTTTCACAGAAGAAGCTCAAGGAGTGGTGTTCTCAGGCATCACTAGGTAGCACTTTCTTTCAAATAGCATCTTGTTCCAATTTTCATTAAGTCTAATGATTTTTAAAATACACAGAGTTTTCAGAAATTCAATGGTAAGTGGACCATAAGATTGTACAAATGTTTGTGAGTATACAATTGAGTTTTATGTTCAGTATTTATGGGCAGGTTTTCATATATTTCTAGAAAATATGTCTGGAGTCAATGAACTAAAGCCCGCTCCCCCAAAATGATGAAAGAGGTGTGATGTTGCTGAATTACTGGTACTTTTTTTTCTTTTTCAGAAGCCAAATTTATTCCTGCAGAAAGAAGGAAGCCCTTTAAAAACACAGTGCCTTGTGCTAATACACCTATTGAAAGAAAACAGTGTGCAAACTTCAATAATATGACTTCCAGTTTCAAACAAAACAAATTAGGTCAGACCCAGTCTCTAAAAGAAGCTCCCCTCCAAACCCCTGCTGCCTCCCTTAACCATGCAATAGTATTATAAAACACGTTCTAGTGCCTTGAATTGAACTCAGGATTGCTAATCACTTGGAAAACCTTAACCTTCTAGACTATAACTTTTCACAGAAACTAATCCTGCTGAGACTCAAATATTCTGAGGAAAATCCAGTCATCTATTTCTCAAATTCTAAAGAAAATTTTAATATATTCTAGGCTACAATATTTGGTTAATAATTATCACTTGAATAGTTTTCTTTTTTTGCTCAATTAATGACTAAACTACCAATTATTAGTGAAGTCTAATGATGATGTCTGAAAACACTGAAAAATACTATGTACGAAAAGAGGGGGGAAAATCTTCACATTCTTTCAACTTCTTAGTGTAAAAATCATTTAATTGTGATTTTAGTTAACTAATATTATTAGAGTTTGTTGTTAAAAGCTCTATTGGTGTTATTGTTGTTGTTGTTATGTGCCGTCGAGTCATTTTCGACTCATAGCGACCCTATGTACAAGAGCCCTAAACCCTGCTATATCCTGTGCCAATCGCACTGCCTCCGACGCACCCATCCCGATTACCCCAGTCACTGAATCAATCCACCTCATACAGGGCCTTCACCTCCTGCACTGTCCCTCCCCCTCCGAAGCATGATGTCCCTCTCCAAGGACCTGTATCTCCTTACAACATATCCAAAGTGTGTCCCCAGAATCCTTGCCTCCAAGGAGTATCCTGGTTTAACCCTCTCTAGGATGAATCTGTTTGTTTTCTTGGCAGTCCAGGGTACATTCAATACTCTTCTCCAGCACCACAGCTCA
>NW_006399797.1:9893042-9910414 GCF_000299155.1 Elephantulus edwardii | reverse complement strand
GATTATAGCAACTCGAGGTTTGAATTTGTTCTTCAGTTCCTTGAGCTTAAGAAATGCTGAATGAGTTCGGCCCTTTTGATTTTCTGACTCTAGCTCCTTGTACCTTAAATTCCAATAAAGGCAGCTCTGATGGCCAGGGGTAAGAAGCTGCACTGCAATGCCAAAGACAAAGGATTCTAATCCACTCCTACTCCAGGGAAGAAGGTTGGGCAATCCCCTTCCATGTGATTTATCGCCTCTGAAAACTTGTTGGAGAGTCAGCTATTGGTTAGTGCCAACTTGAAAGCACACAACAACAGCATTATTATATATTTGATTTAGTCGTATCTCTCTCCCTCCCTCTCTCTTTTTCCCCCTCTTTCTCTCATTTCTATTGTGTTGAAATTGACTCTTAACTGACCCTTTAGTGGATCTTCAGAGGCTGTGATTCACACAGAAGGAGACTGAAACCATCACTGAGATGTCACCTTTGGGTTAGAAGCACAATACCCTATAGGCTACTTCACCAGAGCTCCCTGATTCAACAGTACACAGGTAAAGATTTAAGTTTACTTGGGTTGGCTTTTTAAAAAAATAAATCATTAAAACCAAAATCTACCATAAAGCTACTTTTCTCCTTCACCTTGTCCTGTTACCAGCCACATACCAACTGGAGGGTCAGCTATGAGTTGATTCTGAATCAAGAGCAATCACATTTTATATATATTATCTGTATATATAAAATATGCTCTGCTACATTTATACAGGTACTTCTATTTATCATACTAGATTTATGATTTTTGATGAGATGATGAAGGAAAAAGCTAAACTCTTTGACTGGTAGTCTCACTGCTACACGGTGTCCTGGGGAACTATGTGGCCCAGAGGTAGTGGTGGCCTACTCAATGTGAAGCTGGGGGTTGCACTGACAACCCAACGATTACCCTGATGGTTCAAATCCATCCGCCTCCCTGCAGGAGAAATGTTAGCAGTTTCCTTCCATGAGATGTACAGACTTAGAAACCCAATGAAGAGTTAGCTGTAAGTCAAATTGGACTTGATGAAAATGGGTTTATTTGACATGGTTTTCAGCACAAAGAAACACACAGTACAAATGTTTACTAAAAAACACTGAGTATCATTGGAAAGAAAGAGAACATCTAGTTATATCTTTTTCCTCCAGTTTTTAAAAAACAGATTATATGAAGAAGTATCATTTGATATTTAGACAGCTTTTCAATGTAGTATCCAACTTGACTCAGTCATTGCAATTAAGCTTCTGTAAGTGAAGAACTAGTCTTATTTATCTAGGAAAATAAGAACATGAAGATAATCTAATTGCCTTACTTTACAGTGATCTGGGGAAGGAAAAAGTGCAGAAGAATAAGCTAGTTATCAAGATCACACAGGTAGTGGTAAATGGCAATGTAAACTGATATCTGGAGATTTATACTTCAGTCTAGTATTCAATTCTTATTTTCTACTTAATGTCTAAATAAAAGGCCAAGAGAAGATTCACTGGAAAACTTCAGCAAGAAGGATGCAGATTTTAAGAAATATGCTTAGCACAGTATCTGGATAGTTCCACTGTTGCACTTAAGGGGCCTAGATCAAGAAGCTACTGACTGAAAAGAACAAGGGAACACTGTATGGCATAAAATCAGGAACGGTGTGTGATAAGATTGTATTCTTTCTCCCTATCTACTCAATCTGTACAGTGAGCAAATAAATAATCCATAGGCTGGATTCTATTAAGAAGAATGCAGCATCAGGATTGGAGGAAGACTCATCAACAGCCTATGTTATGCAGATGACACAATCTTGCTTGCTGAAAGTAAGTAGGACCTGAAGCACTTATTGCAGAAGATCAAAGACTACAGCCTTCAATATGGATTACATCTCAACATCAAGAAATCAAAGGTCCTTACCACTGAGCCAAGAGACAACATCATGATAAATGGGAAAAGGATTGAAACTGTTAATGATATCATCTTACTGAGATCCACAGTCAACACCCTTTGCATTGCTTTGGGCAAGTCTGTATTGGTACCTCTCCAAAATTCTGAAAAGCAATGATGTCAGTTTGAAGCTCAAGGTATGCCTGATTCAGGCCATTGTCTTTCTTGTCACTTGCTATGCATCTGAAAGCTGCCCTATGAATAAGGATGGCAGAAGAACTGATGTCTTCGAACTCGGTGCTGGAAAAAATTAATTAATATCCTATGGACTGCCAAAAGAATGAATAGGTATATTTTGCAAAAGGTGCCGCCAGAGT
The DNA here is from genome assembly GCF_000299155.1 of Elephantulus edwardii. Taxonomy (NCBI): domain Eukaryota; kingdom Metazoa; phylum Chordata; class Mammalia; order Macroscelidea; family Macroscelididae; genus Elephantulus; species Elephantulus edwardii. Next base: position 9,908,160 of record NW_006399797.1, on the reverse strand, counting down.
GTTCCTTGGAGACAAGGATGGCAAAGCTTTGTCTGCTAGGAGAGGCTATTCCTTGGGAAGGGATATCACCTTAGAAAGTGGAAGGGTCATCAAAAAAGAAGACGACCCCAATGAAATGGATTGACACACTGACAACAGCAATAGGGCTCACTTCTATCAGAGACGGTGAAGATAGCACAGGATAGGGAAGAAATCAGATCTGTTGTACACAGGGTTGTTATTAATTGTGCTTGACTTGATGGCACCTAATAAGTGGAAGCAAATAGTACCCTAAACAATACTGATTCTCTCACCTTCTAATAACCAATATGCCAAAGAGAAAGCCCAAAAGTAATGATGTAAAGGATGCAATCCAGTGTGGGATACATGCCAATTTTTTATTCATTTACTTAAATCTACTGCAAAAACATGGAAACTCATAGGCAATAACATTAAGAAAAACTGTTCATTGTATTTCTTATGCACATCTCCTAGTAATTATGGATTATTTACCAATTACTTTTTCTGGGGGGAAAACCTGTTCTGAAAAGAGGTGTTAAACTAGTTTAAACCATACATTCAAGCTGTTAATCCATATATTTCGTACACATGAATTAAACATTTACAGAATTTCTCAGAAAACTATTTAAAGGTAGAGTGAAGTGGAGTGAAATGAAGTGAAAGTTCACAAATGACTGCAAGGTGTTCACAGAAACATTTTTATATTTTCTTAAAAGAAAAAAAATGCCATTGCCATACTATTTTAAAAGTGTTCCTTTAAACTGCAAAAGAAATGAAATCTTTAAAATGGATCATGAGAGATGCCACTCAGTCTTTGATTAGGAGAGGTAAACAAGAGACCATGTTAAAGACTAATAACCATAAGCGATAAGCATATTTCAAAGGAGAATCATGTCCAATCAGCAAAACAAAGGGTGAGTTCCTTTGTGAAGTCTCAGAAAAAGTGAAACTCTTTAGAAAGAGATTCCATTAGAAAGGTAAATCTTTAATGACAATCAAACCGAGGAGAACCTTCACCCAAGAATACACTGTCTTATGGCAGAGAAGCCACAGTGATGACAGCACTTTGAAAGCGGAATTCCCTCATCATGTGAAAGTATTTAAAGGAGGAACTCTTCACTGCTGTAAAAATCCTCAAAGGAAACCCTGCCCCCTCTCCTAATAATAAGGAAAGTGCTTCAAAGGGTGATAGGCAAAGACTGAAGCAATCTGCGTCTTGTTGAGAAAATTATCTTGAGCAAAAATGGGGGGGGGAGATGTGTTTATGTCAGTTTTGACATTAAAGAAAGATCATCCATCCTCCTTTCTCTAGGATTTCCCTTTTGGTCTTCTCATCTAACAAAACATTATTTGTTTTGGATGCATTCCATGCACTTTTTAAAAGAAAAGTCATGTGAAAACCTGCATAAACAGAATTGACTTATCCCACCCCCAACATCCCTTTGTTTCTATTTGATGAAGATGGATTTGACATTATTATACTTTTATTTCAAAGAATATCAACTGTACATTTTCAATATTAGCCTATTATAATCAAGAATAATTTATATTCAAGAAATAGGTTCCCATATAAAAAACTCTCTTCTCAGTCAACCATAAAAAGTTACAAGGGCAGTCAAGCTCAGCAGGCAGGAGGGGATGGAAAGGAGGAGACCCTGAAATGCAGAACAGGGGGAGGAAGTTGGCAGGATGTTTCTACATTGTGAGGATCTCAACCAGTGTCACAGAATGAACTGTGTACCAACTGTCAAATGGAAAATCAACTCACTCTGTAAACTTTCACTCAACTAACAATACACTTGTGTTTGTTAGGTGGGACTAGTCCTCAGCAAAAGACACCACGCTGGGAAAGGTGCAGTATCCGAGAAAGAGAGGAAGACCCCCCCAACACGATGACACAGTGACTAAAACAATGGGCTCAAGTGTATCAGAAATTATGAGGATGTCACAGGCAACGGCAGATTCCGATTTGTTTTTCATAGTGCAGTCACCTTGATGGCACCTAACAACAATGGAATTTTTTTAAAGTGCCATCTTCAGATTACACATAGGACATCCACTCACTATAACTAAAGGAGACACATTGGAATATGGTAGCTCTGCTTCAACTTTTTAAAATCATCACACTAAATTAATCTTCAGACTTATTACCACTTTGGCAAAACATCCAGGATAAACTGATATCCAGATTATTAACAGCAGCTCCTGAGTGCTTGCCCCATCTATATTAGAATAGGTTTTTGGACTGAAGCAAGAATGGATTAGTCCCTTTCTTGTGACATAGTTTAATAAAACTGGCTCAGTCTGCTTGAGCCCATAACTGAATAGTGGCAACCACTGTCCACAAGCAATATTCTACTGGCAAATTTTAAGTGGTTCACTCCAACTGTCTCAGCTCTCTATCCTAATATCTTCTTTCCTCCTTCCAAAGATTTCTTAAATAAATCTTAAACATCAGCAACATTTCATTAACACCTTAAGGTGACTGCATCTGTACTGTGTTTAGAAAAGAAAGCCTTTATTTCTCCAGACCCTGATTTAACCAAGATTGCTATACAGCATATACATTGTCCCCCACCTCATTCAAAAGTAGAAAATTTGGTAAATTAGCTACATGACCTAACAGTAAAATAGAACCAAAAATACCCAGGATCAAGAACTTGCACTTAAATGTAACGCAAATAGTGTGCAAAGTAAGTTCAAGCACAATCAATCCCAATGAGGCTTGGGTGATGGTTTAATAGTAATGATATCTCTCTCTGCATGGTTTTAATGAGACAAGTTGGAGATGCAAATTCATGTTGTGTGGGTATACCAGTTTTTACAGCTCTGTGACTATATTTCAAGAGTTGTAGCTTTCAGTGTCTCCTAGCTGGAATGCATTAACCTCACTGACCCACAGTTCACCAGTGCATAGTCAGCCATCTAAAACAGTGCCTGTTACTTAAAAGGCATTCCAAAAATCTAACTGATGCATTAAAACAATGAATGCATGAATATGCTATCATTAAGATGTCATTTACCTCCTCACTCTGCAAGACAGCCTTAGCACCTAATCACTCCTACACCTATCCTCCCCCACCCAATGCTTAACCACAATTAAGCTTTCTGTGCCTATTCATGGTTTGATTCTAAGAGAGGAAAACTAAAAAACCATTTTTATCATTATAGCCATGTGCATATTGACTACTGCTAAGGGGTGCTAAGATTATTCTTCCTTCTTCAAAGTTCCGACTGTCATAATCCCAAGTTGCTTAAAGGCAAATAGGTTCCCCTTCTCTTCCCCGTTTTTTGACATTATATTCTTATTAAGAAGCATACCATACTATCTCTTGCTTTTTATTTAAACTATGGCTTTACTGTACAATGATGCAAAGTTTTGTGTAATTTAAAATGTCAACTTCTTAATTCTAGCTATTCCAAGCATATGCAAAAGTATTCTGGATAATATGAGACATCGAGAACTTAAGATATTGTTGTTGTTGCTATGTGCCATTGAGTCAGAACCAACCCATAGCTGACCCTCGAGCAGGTTTTCAAAGCCAGGTAATTGCATGAGAAGAGACTGCCCATCCTTCTCCCACAGAGCAGATGGTTTAGGACTGCAGTATAGCTGCTTACCATTAGGCCACCAGAGCTCCTTTAACAAATACTAAGCACCACATTTAATAGCTGCTAATCAACACTCTTGGCACCAGCAGCCAGGAAATCAAAAGATGTATTGCAATGGGAAAGTCTGCTGTTAAGGACTTCTCCAAAGTACTGAAGAGCAATGATGTCACTCTGGAGACTAAGGTGTGGCTGATACAGGCCATGGTCTTTGCAATCACTTGCTATGTGCCAGAGAGCTGGACAATGACTAGGGATGAAAGAAGGAGAACTGATGCCTTTGAGCTGTGGTGTTGGAGAAGAGTATTGAATATAACATGGACTGCTAAGAAAATAAACAGGTTTGTCCTAGAGTGGATTAAACCAGGCTGCTCCTTGGAGATAAGGATTCTGAAGCTTCGTCTGGCATATTCTGGACATGTTGCAAGGTGGCACCAATCCTTGGAGAGATACGTCATGCTTGGGAGGGTGGAGGGGCAGTGCAGGAGAAGAAGACCCTCTATGAAGTGGATTGATTCAGTAACTAGGGTAATGGGGTAAGTGTGTCAGAGACAGTGAGATTGGCACAGATTAGAGTAGGATTTAGGGCTGTTATATATAGGGTCACTATGAGTCGTGGCAACTCAATGGCATAACAACAACAACAATAACAACAACACTTTCCTCCATAGTTCCCTCAGATGTTTTACTAATGAAATAAATATATCAGACTTGCCTACTCTCCTTATCTCTTCTGAAACCTCTTGGAGTGCAAAGCTACTTGTTTAGGTACCATTCCATACTTGTTTTGATTCATTTCCTACATGTCTTTAGCCATAAAAAACAAAGTTTTGAAACTTCAAATAGATACAGGTGTCTTTTAAATTGTGATTTTAGTGAAAGTTTACAGAAAAGATGGGTTTTCATTCATTCATTTATACATCTTTTCCTCCCTCAATTCACTTTGTAATTCATGTCTTGTCAACTGCCATTACATACAATATCTAATCATCCTTTTCCTTCAGTTAGTCCCTCCTTTTTCTATCCCAGTGTAGTGTTCATTATCAATCCATTCTTTGCCTGCCTTTCCACCATCAACCCTTTCCACCATGGCCATCCTATTTTGATAACCTGTGCATGCAGAACAGATCATCTGGGAGGCTGGGCTCTATGAGGAGAAATGTGGGGTCAAGATTGGTGGAAGATCTATCAACAATCTGTGTTATGCAGATGACACAACCCTGCTTGCTGAAACTGAGGAGGACCTGAAGCGCTTGCTGCTGAGGGTCAGGGACTGCAGCCTTGATTATGCATTGAGGCTCAATGTCAAGAAGACAAAGATTCTCACCACTGGACCAACTGGCAGCATCAGGATGGATGGTGAAGAGATTGAGATTGTTCACAGCTTTAGTCAGCTTGGCTCCACAATCAACACTCTTGGCACCAGCAGCCAGGAAATGAAAAGACGTATTGCAATGGGAAAGTCTGCTGTTAGGGACCTCTCTAAAGTACTGAAGAGCAACGGTGTCTCTCTGGAGACTAAGGTGTGTCTGGTACAGGCCATGGCCTTTGCTATCACTTGTTAGGCGTCAGAGAGCTGGACAATGACCAGGAAGGATAGAAAGAGAATTGATTTTTTTCTTTTAGAATTGATATTTTTGAGCTTTGGTGTTGGAGAAGAGTGCTGAAGGTACAATGGCCTGCTAAGAAAACAAACAGATTCATCCTGAAGAGGGTTAAACTGGTCTGCTCCTTGGAAGTAAGGATTCTGAGACTTCATCTGACATGCTTTGGTCATGTTGTAAGGAGGGACAGGTCCTTGGAAAGCGACATCATGCTTGGGAGGGTGGAGGGCAGGCGCAAGAGGGGAAGGCCCTCTGGGAGGTGGACTGATTGATTCAGTGACTGGGGCAATCGGGATGAGTGTGTCGGAGACAATGAGATTGGCTTGTTGTACATAGCGTCGCTATGAGTTGCATAACAAAAACAACATGTAGGTCTCATTTGGTAACTGATTTTATACATAGTCAGGATCTGGTTTTGTTTTCGCTTTGCTTTTTAATTTAAAGCAGCATTTCTTTTAAAAAATATTTTATATTGGTTTGCATACAAAAGTTGTATACATTGTGTTTCACACTCTCCACCATTCACATTGTTTCATATAATCATTCTCATACATTGTGTTTTATAAAATTAAGCACCATTGAATGATGACCACAATTACCCTGTCTTTTCAGGTCCCTATCAGATCTTTCTCATTTCCTTTGCCCCCTCCTTCCACTCACCAAATTTTGTGATCCCGTGATTTCCCTCTTACTCACACTCACCTATCTAATCCCATCCCTTTCTCCCTTATGACCCTCATACATGTTTTACTAGTTATCCTTCTATTTTTATAATAATGGTCTTATGAAATATATGTCCTTATGAGACTAAGTTAGTTCATTCAACATAATGCTCTCCAGTTTCTCCAAGTTATGTAGTATTTTTTAAAATAGTTGCTCCTACGTGCTGCATAGTATTCCCTTGTGTGAATGTGTCATAATTTTTCAATCCATTCAATTGTGGTTGGACATTTGGCTGTTTCCATGTTCTTGTGATTACGAATAATGTAAAAACATTTCTTATTTAACAGATAAAAATATTTTTCAATCTCTCTGAAGGTATCAGAGGGCTGATTTTACTTTATTTCTGCTTCCACTGAGATTTCTTGGATCTTCAAATGTTTGTGGTAAGCCTTGATTGGTCTGTTTCTATTTAAGAATGGAGTCGTGAATGTTTTCATTATCAGAAGGGTTTTTTCGCTACCTGATCATAGTATGGATTTTGTTTCTTTACCAGTCTTACTTCTGAACAGAGAGCTATTTCTATTACGGATTTCTGGCTAACAAGTGTTTGTCCTGGGATTCAATGAATAATTAAGTGGTGAAAGGTTTACCCTTGAGTATCAACACCTCATATCATGCCTTATATTCTCAGACAGACTATTCAATGTCTTGAAGGAAATTTTCAATGTTTGGGTTTTGTTTGTTTTGTTTTGAGGGGTTTTTCTTTAGTTTTCCATGAAGATGGAAGGTAGACAGAGGATAAGAAAGCCCTTAATGAAATGAATTAACACAGTGATTGTGGCAATGGGCTCAACTGTGTCAGAGTTGGTGAGGATGGCACAGGACAGGACATGGTTCAGATCTTTTGTTCACAGAGTCACTATGAGTCATACTCAAATTGATGGCACCTAATAACATGCAAAATTAACTTAGTCCCATAAGGACAAATACTGTATAATATCATCATTGTAGAATGAGTATGAGGATTCAAGGTGGGGGAAGGTGAGAGCAGAGATGTGAGGGTGGGCAGAAGGTGAAGGGATGTTAATCATAGTGTAGTGGGCCGGGATGACAAAAATGGGTAAGATCTGGTGTGAAAAACAATGTATACACACTGTGTTAATAAACCAGTATAAAATTTAAAAAACTAACCAAACAAAAAATAATGAATGGGAATGATGGAAACACAATACGAATGAAAAAATAGTGTGAAACTCAATGTATCCGAACTTTGTAAGCAAACCAACATAAATGAAAAATTTATTTGTAAAAATTAATGATCTTTCTAAATAGGTGTGTCAGAGACAATAAGATTGGCCCAGCTGCTGAGCCTGTGCTGCCACGACCCCATAGGGCCACCGTGGCCAGAGCCCACAGGTTCCCTAGCCTAGACCGGGCAGTGGATGCTGGGCCCCGCAGCCGCTGTGACAGAGCTCCCACATGGCCGGCGGCTGCGGATGCCAACAGCTGTGGGCATTCCACTAACAGTGAAGATGATTTCCTTGGGTAGGTCAGAAAAGAAAAGAAGATCATCAACACAATGGATTGATAAGGTGTCTGTAGCATTGGGCTCGAGCATGCCATGGATTGTGGGGATGGTGTAGAACAGGGCAAGGACTAGATGTGTTGTTATAGCATTGTGGTGAGCCATAGAGAGATCTCTGTGGGTCTAGTGGATAGAAAGCTATGCTACCAAACTAAAGGTTAGGGATTTTAATCTGCCGCCCTCAGGCATGGTTTTGATTGTTTTCAAACACTCTTCTAAGTAATATATCACTGCTCTGCCAATTGGGTATACAGAGGTAACACATGGTTGCTGTGAAGTTCACTGTGACACTGAGTGACAAATGTTATAATGGTTACCCATGATGGACCGTGTTTGATGGAGCTTTCAGATTAAAACAAGCTTGGAAGCAGGAGTGGCATCCACTTCCTAAATAACTTGCTTCCAGAAACTCTATGAACTTAGAAAAACTATGAGAATTATACAAGTGTTCAGGTCTTTTATTCATAGGGTCACTATGAGTTGTTTACAGCTTGATGACACTTAAAAACAACAGGTCTGAGATGGCTAATCTCAATATACCACACCTTTTAATTTCTTGACTATTGCTTCCAAGAACTGGTTAGAACTAGGGAGAGTCTGTTCACCACTCTCAAAGCCCCTTCTCCATTTGCAAAGGGGGAGGGTAGTGATGCCTACTTCGAATTGCAGTCTTACCACTTAGTGGAGGGGAGGGAGGCAATGGCTGTGTAGCACCAGAACCGGAGGTGCTGTCCCTGGCCATGGTCTTCAGTGAGGCAGAGGATCTAGACCTCAGGGCAGGGGGGATGTGGGGGAGGCTTTGGTAGGGGGTTGTGCCGCCTGGCTCACAAGGTATGCCACCAGGTCACCAGGATGTGTTGCCAGGCACCCAGGAAGAGCCGTTCAGTCCCTGGGGAGAGCCATCTGGCTCTCAAGGTGTGCAGCCGGGCCCCTGGAGAGAGCTGTCCAGCCCCGGGGGAGAGCTGTTCCACCCTTAGGGTGGGCTGTTTGGTCTCCCAAGGTGTAACACCGGCCCCAGGGAAAGCCATTTTGACCTTGGGGTGTGCTGTCTGGCCCTCGGGGACAGCCATTTGGCCCCCCAGAGTGTGCCATCAGGTTCCCAAGGTGTCACCCAGCCCCTGGGGAGAACCATTTGGCCCTGGGGTGTGCCATCCGGCTCCTGGGAAGACCCTTCAGGTTGCTGGAAAAACTGCCTAGGGTATACAAAAACTTTTATCTAAGCCACTTTCCTCCACCTCCTCCCCCAGTATATCTGTAAATAACACCTTCAAAGCCCTTCTCTTTGTAACTCAGAAGTTTGTTCTAAGTTTGCTCCCTTTCCTACAGGTAACGTTAACACTGACTTTTGCTTCAGACCTGAACCCTGAATCCAGTTTCAGAGATAAAAGGAAAATATTAATTGCTAGCTAAGAAAGCGAAGGAGGATGGAGCCTAGGGCTCAGCCAGCCATCTCCACTGGACCCACCCATGCAGCTTCAATTGGCACCATCAGTAAGGTGTTAAAGTGGGCTCCTCTTCCCCCTTCACCTCAATGCCCCTATTCAGCATGAAGAAGCCAGAGGGTCTGTGGCCCATTCCCAAATGAGAAACCACCAAATTAAAAAAAAATTTCTTTACTCACCATTGAATTATGTTTACCATTACCCTGTCTTTTCTGGTCCCCACAGGATCTTTCTCATTTCCTTTGCCTACTCCTACCATTCACCAAATTGTGCATCTCTGTGATTTCTTTCCTGCCCATCCTCACTCTTCTGCTCCCAACCCTCAACCCCTTGTATCCCCATACATGTTTTTCACAATAAAAAAAAACGGCAGAAAAAAAACCCCAATAAGATTGGCACAGGGTAGAATAGGGCTTAGAGCTATTGTACATAGACACGTTATGAGTCACATAACGTTATGAAGGCACATAACAACAACAACATCTTTCTAAATATGAAGATGAGGAGGATGCTAAACCAATTTAGCCATTTTTTCAGACTTTCAATTAAACCTCTTATAGTCAGTGGTACAGTGGTTAAAGTGGTTGACTGATAACTCACAGGTCAGTGGTTCAAAACCACCAGCTGCTTCACAGGAGGCAGAGATGGCAGTCAGCTTCCATAAGATTTACAACTCTAGAAATCCTATGGGGAAGTTCTGCTCTGTCCTAATGGGTCACTGATTCAGAATTAGCTTGATGGTCATGGGTTTTGATTTTGTCAAGTCCCTCCATTTTACTCTTGCCAGTTCTGGGTTCTGAACTTCTCTGCAGTTCTGCTAGATATCTCTGAAACAACTTGTACATGTCATTTGGGCTGGAGCTTCCTTGTACTCAGTCATACTTATTAACTCATACATTTCCACTTATTTTCTTAGTGGAAAAGTTGGCTGAAACGTGTCTTCTCAAGATCCCTTCCCCACTCCAACTTTTTTTTTGCAATAGCCACCCCACAATTTCCTTTGTCTTGTTCCTCTTTCTTTTTCTTACTATTATTTCAAAGCAGTCCCTCTAAAGAAAGGAAAAACAAACGTGTATGCTCATACTATCCTTTTTGAACAAAGCTTCTTTTTTACAAGCTGTACATTTTAATGCCTTTATCTACTATTGCAGAAGAAGCAGCAATTTTTCAACTGACTGTAGTTACAATATTCTTTACTTGAGATCAATGTTGTTCTTATGTGCCACTGAATTGATTATAACTCACAGCGACCCTATACACAATTGCTCTGAACCCTGCTACATCCTGAGCCAATCTCACTGTCTCTGACACATCTACTCCCATTACTCTGGTTACTCATCCAAGAGGTAGTGGTGATGAAGGAGGAAGTTCAAGTTGCTCTGAAGTAACTGTCAAAAACCAAGGCCCCAGGAATTAATGGAGTATCAATGGACATATTTCAACAAACAGATGCTGCCCTGGACATGTTCACCAGGAGTATCAATGGACATATTTCAACAAACAGATGCTGCCCTGGACATGTTCACCAGGTTGGACCAAGAAATCTAAAGGACAACTACTTGTCCAACTAACTGGAAGAGATCTATATTTATTCCCATTCAAATTAAATGATCCAACAGATTATCAAAAAATGACACTAATATCACATGCAAACAAAATCCTGCTCCAAGAATATTTAAAAATGACTGGAACAGTACATCTACAGAGACCTACTCGAAATATAAGCTGGATCTAGAAGAGGCCATGACATGAGAGACATAATAGCTGGAGGAAGAAGGTCACAGTTCCCCATCTACCCCAAGCACTTAGGCCCAGGCTTGACTATGCCATGATGAGGCCTGATCATCTCTGGATAAGGTGTGACCATATCCTGATAAGGTCACTAGATGGCCAGATCCTGAGAGGTCCCTGGACCGAATCACATCTTGACAGGACCCCCAAATTCCTTAGCAAACTACCATTGCCTCACACACTCCTTAAGAGCCCCTATAAAAGCAAACTGCCTTTACCTGCAAGCCATTCTGATCAGCTCTGCATGCGATTGCCTGGCATCCCTCTCAGACCACTTAATAAAGGTCATTTTGTGGACCAGTTTCTTCAGCCCACCCCCCAGCTCTTTTTCTAACAATAGCCAATGTCAGATGAATCTTAACTGAAAGCAGTATCATAGGAATGTCTATCTGTTCTTCATTGACTATGCAAAGGCATTTGACTGTGTGGATCACAGCAAACTGAAGCTAACCTTGAGAAGAATGGGAATCCCAGAACACTTGGTTGTGCTCATGTAAAGCTTATACTTGGAGCCAGGAAAGTCATCAGAACAGTGCAAGGAAACACTGCAAGGAAAGCCGTCAGACAATCAAAAGATGAACTGCATTAGGAAAATCAATGGTGAGGGGCCTCTCCACACAGCTGAAGAGCAACAATGGCAGTCTAGAGACCAAGATGTACCTGATACAGGTTATGGTCTTGCCTTTGAGTTATGGTACTGAACATACTCTGGACTGCCAAGAGACAGGTCTGTCCTAGAGAGGGCACAACCAAGTTGCTACTTGGAGGCAAAGATTATAAAGCTTCATCTCACACACTTTGGACAGGTTTCCAGAAGGGACCAGTCCTTGGAGGACACACCATGCTTGGAAGGGCAGAGATACTTCAGCAGAAGACCTGGATGAGATGGATTGCCACAGTAACAAGGATAATGGGGGTAGGTGTGTCACAGACAGTGAGAATGGCTCAGAATGGGGTAGAGTTCTGTGCATAGAGTCTCTATGAGTTTCAGTCAACTCAACAGCACAGAACAACAATAACATAATAAAAGGAAAATCATCAGCTCTAGGAAACAATCTTCCATGCTTCATTCATCTTTATCAAGTAGTACCTGACAGAAACATGGTATTTAAATAATTACCCTGAAGAGTTGGGTATTCAGCACATATATGATCCTACAGACTCTGAGAAAACATGAACAGAACTCAAACTCACAACTCATTCTACATGGTCTTTTAAATAACTCTCTATGCTCCAGAGAGCTGGGCAATGAATAAGGATCACAAAGGAAGAATTAATACCTTTTTTGCATTGAGGGGTTGGAGAAGAGCACTGAACACCTCATGGAATGCCAAAAGAACAAACATATGTCTGAAAAAAAGGGTGAGCCAGGGTGCTCCTTGGAAGCAACTATGACAAAGCTTTGTCTTATAGTTTGAGTATGTTGCTAGGAGAGGCTATTTTTTGGGAAAGGACATCATCCTAGGAAAGTAAAAGAGAGGAATACTCTCAACAAGATGTACAGACACAGTGATAAGAGCAAGGGTCTCAACTGTATCAGAGATTACTAGGATGGCATAGGATAGAACAGGGTTCAGATCTGTTGTTCATAGGGTCACTATAAGTTTTACTAAACTCAATAGCACATGACAATAAAAGCATTTGAAGATGTGAATCATAATAAACTATGGCTAACACTGAGAAGAATGGGAACTCCAGAATACTTAATTGTTGTTGTTGTTGTTATGTGCCGTCGAGTCGCCTGTGACTCATAGCGACCCTATGTACAACAGCCCTAAACTCCGCTCTGTCCTGTGCCAATCGCACTGTCTCTGACACTTTCTTCCCAATTATCCCAGTCACTGAATCAATCCACCTCCTAGAGGGCCTTCCTCTCCTGCGCTGTCCCTCCACCCTCCCAAGCATGATGTCCCTCTCTAAGGACCGGTCTCTCCTCACAACATGTCCAAAGTATGTTAGACGGAGCCTCAGAATCCTTGCCTCCAAAGAGCCACCCAGTTTAACCCTTTCCAGGACTAATCTGTTTGTTTTCCTATGCTCATAAAAAAAAAACCCACAAAACTATACCTAGACAAAGAAGCTGTTGCCTGAACAGAACAAGGAAACACTAGATGGTTTAAAATCAAGAAACGTGTGCACCAGGGCTATATCTTGTCTCAGTAACTATTTAATCTATATGCTGAGAATATCATCTGAAAAGCTGGACTTTATGAAAAAGAGTATGGCATCAGGAGTGAATGAAGACTCACCAACAACCTGCATTAAACAGATGGCATAATCTTGCTTTCTGAAAGTGAAGAAGACCTGAGATGCCTGCCACAGAGAATCAAAGACTTCAGTCTTCAATATGGATTACATCTCAATATCAAGAAAATAATAGGCACTTCCCCACTGAACCAATAGGCACCATCATGACAGATAAAGATAAATTTGAAATTGTCAACGATTTCACCTTGCTTGGATCCACAGTCAATACTCTTCGTACTAGCAGTCAAGAGATTGGGAGATACATAGCATTGGGGAAGTCTGCTGTAAGCGGTCTTTCCAAAGTTCTAAAGAGCAATGATATCTCAAATACTAAAGTGAGCCTGGTTCAAGCCACAATCTTTCCAACTACCTGCTATGCATCTGAGAATTAGACAATGAATGACAAGAGAATTGATGCATTTGAGTTGTGGTGTTGGAGAAGAGTGCAGAATAATATCTCAGGAATTACCAAAAGAACAAACAAATATATGTTAAAAAAAGTGCAACTAGAAATGTTCTTTGGAAGCAAAGATGGTAAAGCTTTGTCTGACATATTTATGACATGTTAAGATAGGCTATTCTTTGGAAAAAAAAATATGCTTGGAAAGGTAGAGAGGGTCTGTGAAGGAGAGGAAGACCATCAAAGAGATGGATTGATACAGTGTCTTAGCAATGGACTGAAATGTGTTGGGGATGACAAGGATGGTGCAGGAAAGGAAAGGTTAATATCTGTTGTTCATATGGTTCCTATGAGCCATTCTCAACATGACAGCAACTAACAACAATAAAATGTAAATGAAAATTCATTTTCAAGTATTACTTTTATTTCAGTTACCAGTTATGTAGCTTTTTTATTTCATTATCAAGTTCTCAATGGGAATAACACGATTCCAGGAACATTTTAGCTAGTCTTGGTGGCCACCTGAAGACTTTTAGGCATAATACTAACATGATCAGACTGATGTTTTAGGAAGATCACTCTGGAACCATGCTGGAGAGTCAGGAACAAAAGCTGAAAACATGAGATGATAGAATATATTCTAAAATAAAAATGGTAAAGCTTTAAGTGCATACATTGGAAAACAGAGGACAGATTACAGACATACTAAGTGAGCAGAATGAATTGTATCAGTGACTGTGGTACACACAGTGAAGAACAAAGACAAGGCTGAGTTATTACTAGGATTCCAGCTTGTACAACTCACTATATAATCCTGACAATAACTGAAAAACAGAACAGGAAAAATGGATAGATTTAGTGGGTGGTAGAAAGAGTAAGCTAAACATGGCAGAGAAGGGACTTAACAGGTTGACAACCAGAAGGCATGCTGAAGTTTGTGGAAGATAGCTGGATTCTGGATGTAACCCTACCCATCCCATTTTTCTCCATTTTCTAATGAGTTTTAGAAGTTACAACATTGATTTCTCCAGTTGATTTCTTAAGAGTGTTCCTCTTAAGAAGGGTAAAGTTGTTGAAGTTGTTGAGTATCATTGAGTCAGAACCAACCCATAGCTAAAGAGCTCATCCTTCTCCTGGGGAGTAGCTGGTGTATTTGAACTGTGCTTTCAGGACTGCAGTGCAGTTTCTTACCACTAGGCGACCAGAGTTCCTTACAGAAGTAGAATTCATCCCAAATACATAAAGCTTCCTCTCTTCTTTTTCCTCTCTCTAACTATTAGAGTGGGCAGGTAAGAAGAATGGGAAATAGTTCAGCAAATAATTTACAATAATAAAATATTGTTTGGAGTTCATAAAAATTGGGTAAACAGTAGCTCTATTCCGCTATATGTTTGAATATTTCCTCACTACTCCTAGACTACTTTTTAAAAAAATTCTTTTATACTGGTTTACTTACAAAGTTCGTATACATTGTTTTTCACACAGGATCTTTCCCATTTCCCTTACCCATCTTTCTTTCCACCCATCAAGTTGTGTGACCCTATGATTAACCACTACCACCACCCACCCATGTTCCTCTCTCTGCTCCCTACGCCCTTTATATCCTCATACACATTCTAAAATAATGGTCTTATATAATATCTGTCCTTAGGGGACTGAGTTAGTTCACTTAGCATAACGCTCTCCAAATCCTCTCAAGTTAGGTAGTGATTTACAAAATCATTGCTCCTGTGTAGTATTTTATAGTGTGAATGTACCATAATTTCTCAATCCATTC
>NW_006399797.1:9856233-9892942 GCF_000299155.1 Elephantulus edwardii | reverse complement strand
ACTGACTTTTGCTTCAGACCTGAACCCTGAATCCAGTTTCAGAGATAAAAGGAAAATATTAATTGCTAGCTAAGAAAGCGAAGGAGGATGGAGCCCAGTTGATTTCTTAAGAGTGTTCCTCTTAAGAAGGGTAAAGTTGTTGAAGTTGTTGAGTATCATTGAGTCAGAACCAACCCATAGCTAAAGAGCTCATCCTTCTCCTGGGGAGTAGCTGGTGTATTTGAACTGTGCTTTCAGGACTGCAGTGCAGTTTCTTACCACTAGGCGACCAGAGTTCCTTACAGAAGTAGAATTCATCCCAAATACATAAAGCTTCCTCTCTTCTTTTTCCTCTCTCTAACTATTAGAGTGGGCAGGTAAGAAGAATGGGAAATAGTTCAGCAAATAATTTACAATAATAAAATATTGTTTGGAGTTCATAAAAATTGGGTAAACAGTAGCTCTATTCCGCTATATGTTTGAATATTTCCTCACTACTCCTAGACTACTTTTTAAAAAAATTCTTTTATACTGGTTTACTTACAAAGTTCGTATACATTGTTTTTCACACAGGATCTTTCCCATTTCCCTTACCCATCTTTCTTTCCACCCATCAAGTTGTGTGACCCTATGATTAACCACTACCACCACCCACCCATGTTCCTCTCTCTGCTCCCTACGCCCTTTATATCCTCATACACATTCTAAAATAATGGTCTTATATAATATCTGTCCTTAGGGGACTGAGTTAGTTCACTTAGCATAACGCTCTCCAAATCCTCTCAAGTTAGGTAGTGATTTACAAAATCATTGCTCCTGTGTAGTATTTTATAGTGTGAATGTACCATAATTTCTCAATCCATTCAATTGTGGTTGGACATTTGGGCTGTTTCCATGTTCTTGTTGAATAATGCTGCTATGAACATTGGTGTACAAGTCTCCATTTGTGCCTCAATTCTCATCCGCTCGGGGTATATTCCAAGCAGTGGAATAGCTTGGTCATATGGAATTTCTATGTTCAGCTTTCTGAGGAAATGCCAAACTGTCTTCCAGAATGGTTGTACCATTTTACAATCCCACCGTGTATAATAGTTCCTATCTTGCCACATCCTCTGCAAAACTTATGACTTGCTGTCCTGTTAAACTTTGCCACTGCTACTGTGGTGAGATGGTATCTCATTGTGGTTTTGATTTGTATCTCTCTTATTGCCAGTGATTTTGAGCATTTCTTCGTGTTTGTTAGCCATATGAATATCTTCCTCTGTGAAAATTCTTTCCATATCTTTTACCCATTTTGTAATTGTGTGATCAGTCTTTTACAGAGGCTCTGTTGGATTCTATAAACTTTTCATATGAGACCCTTTCCAAGACTTCTTTTTAACTTAATAAATGAAAAGGACCATTGATGCCTAACTGCTGGGATACTCTATGTGAGGGCTGTCTTGTATATATGTCATTGAATTTATTGTAGAGAAAGAAGAAAAGTGGAGGCTCAGACTGCTGCAGGTGCATTGCCATAGATCCATGTACATTATTTCACAAATGAAGGTGATCTTTCCATGTTGTAAGAATCTCCAAGCAGTTTCATAGCTATTACGTATATCATGCCATCAAAGCCCACACATGACTTTTCATATTTCCACGTTTGTTTAATATACTCAATGAGTCTATCCATGGTGTGGATTCTGAAGCCCAGAGAGCTCTGATGACTTAGTGGTAAGGAGTGTGATGTCAACCCAGAGAAATGCTATTCAAATCTACCAGTGCTGCATGGGAGAAAGATGGGCAATCTCCTCTGTGCCATTTAAAATCCACTGGAGGGTCAGCTAGGAATTATTTCAACACGATGGTACATGACAATAACTGATGAAACTCAAAAAGCTCTGGTGGTGTAGGCCAGAGAGTATTTTGCTTCCAAAATGCTAGCTGTGTCAGGTGGTTCAAATTCACCAGTGGCTGTAGAAGGAGAAAGAGTGCAGTTTCTTTTTGTTCAGATCTGTAGCCTCAGACTCTCACTGGAGGGTGGCTCTGAGTCAGAATCGACTCATTGACAGTGAATGGACAATAAGCAAGATGAATCTTCCAAATTCTCTCCCTGTATCATCACAGGCTATGAAATATCAGATATTTTGTCCTGAATTTGGATTTAAGTCTATACTCTGCTGGACACCAAACACTTAGAATCCCATTATAGACCCACAGTTAAAGTTATTCCTTGAGCATAAATTACTTCAACTGACTTTTGCAGTAGAATAAGTGCTGTGAAAATATTTGTTGTTGTTCGGTGCTGCTGAGTTGGTTCCAACCCACAATGGCCATGGGTAGAACTGAACGAAACACCACGAGGTCCTGTGTTATCCTCACAATCACTGCCATGTTTCAGCCCACTGTTGCAGCCATTTTTCAATCCAATCTGTTGAGCGTCTCCCTTTCCTTCACTGACCCCTACTTGACTAAGCAGGGGCTGGTTCCTCCTGATAATATGCCCCAAAGATAAAGCAAAGTCTCCCCATCCTCTCTTTAAAGGAGCATTCTGGCTGCACATGTCTTAAAAATACCCCACGTTTCGAAATGGGGGGGGAGCACCTTCCAGAAACTACCCCAGAAAAAGGCTGAAACGTTTTTCCCCCAAGTATCTTTTTGAGGTTTTTTAAAATCTTAGTTTATTTATTTTATTATCTTAATCATGGAGGTTTTTTTACTCTAAGTAGTGCTCAATAAATATGATTGAATAAATGAGTCAAAACCCTAGGTTAAGTTCCCTTCTTACAAATGATCACAATGTTTAGCAACTTAGTAATTTCTTTTCTTAGAATAGTCTGAATTTACAGATTTACATGAGTAAATTTATTAATATCTGTGCTTTTTCCTAAGTTTTATGAGACTATGATTTGCTTTGAATACTACTATATCTTCAACACCTTACACATGGAAGTATTTCAGGACTGAATGACGAAACTATTGTAACATTTCATTATTTAACAACCAAACTGGAGATGATTAAAAGATGGTCACTTAATTGGAATATAACTATCACTGAGCCAAAGAAATGGATTGAGGGGAAAGCAAAGAATTTCTACTATTTTGCTTTAGGCAGCTTTTGCATATATCAAATTTAATATACTATAGTTACTTTTTTCTACCTATCAAACACTGCATTTCTTCAAAGTGATTATTAGTAATTTCAGATGTAGAAACCACACAGCTTTATCACTTATAATCAATTTGGGCATTTCGATCTATTTAAGGACAATATGACTAAAGACTGCCAAGAACACTGAGGTGTCCTTTGGGCAGTGTGAACATCTGGCATCTATTCTCTTTGGAGATTAATAATGTAGCTGTACTGCAGCAGGCTTTGCTAATTCCTCTGAGCCCTGCACAGCATTTTCAATGGTTCCAAACACACAGATTTCTAATTGGTATGGATTTCATCCACAGTTTTCTTGCAATCTCAGAATATCTCAGAAACTCTCAACCAGGAATTGACAAGGGCCAGCTTCCCTATTTCCCTCTACGGAGGGAACTATTAATATCTTTCTCAGGTTCAATAAAACAACTGAACTCAAGTTATTTCAACCAAAACACTCATGAGGGGGACTTTATTTTCCCTGGCCTGAACACTGTATCTTGCTATTTTAAATCACAGTTAATGTTTTAAAAAAATATATCTTACACATAAGTCAGTTGTAGACCTTTCGCATCAAAAGGATCTGAGCAACATCACATGTAACAGCCTAACCTTTGGCCATAATTTCTAAGTGTCATTAAAAAATGTCTCTCAAACTGGCTTTAAATTTAGTGACCTAGTAACCTTGATCTAAAAACATTCAACTTTAGATGACTATTTTATTTTGCTTCCAAAACCTCTTCAATCTATTAAAGAACCCATTAGGAAACTTCACAAGTTGTTTAGAGTTTGCTTAGAATTTATTAGTTATATCAGATGGAAAAATTGTGATTTGGGCAGCTTGCTTAGTGAAGATTATTTACTATGTTTAACTGACCTTTAAGAATATCAAGAAGGATAAAGGGATAGGAAATTCAAAGTAGTAGAGATCCTATTCTCAGTAGCACATGATTCCGAATAAAAGTTAAATAATCCCTCAAACTACAGTGCTGAATTAAGTCTATTTATTATAAAACATTATTGGTGGATATCAGACAATCTGCAACTCATAGCGACCCTATGCACAAGAGCTCTAAATGCTGTCCTATCCTGTGCCAACCTAGCCATCTCAAACGCACTTATTCCCACCGCTCCAGTCACAGGATCGATCCATCTCACCAAAGGTCTTCCTCTCGTTCGCCTCCCCTCCACTCTGCCAAACATGATGTCCCTCTCCATGGACGAGTCCCTCCTTGCAACATGCCCAAAATATGTCAGATGAAGCTTCAGAATCCTTGACTCCAGGGAACACTCCGGCTTCACCTTCTCCAGGACAAACCTGTTTGTTCTCCTAGCAGCCCATGGTATATTCAACAGTCTTCTCCAGCACCATGGCTCAAAGGCATCAATACTCTTTCTATCAACTTTATTCACTGTCCAACTCTCTGATGCATAGCATATAATTGTGAAGACTATAGCCTGGATCAGGCGCACCTTAGTCTCCAGCCTGACATCGTTGCTCTTCAGTACTTTTGAGAGGTCCCTCACAGCTGACTTTCCCAATGCAATTCGTCTCCTGATTTCCTGGCTGCTGTTACCAAGAGTGTCAACTGTGGAGCCAAGTAAATTAAAACTGTTAACTATCTCAATCTCTTCACTATCCATGCTGATGCTGCCAACTGGCCCAGTGGTTAGAATCTTTGTTTTCTTGACATTTAGCTCCAGTCCATATAGGAGGCTGTAGTCCTTGATCTTCTGCAGCAAGCGCCTCAGGTCCTCCTCAGTTTCAGCAAGCAGGGTTGTGTCATCTGCATAACGCAGGTTGTTGATGATTCTTCCACCAATCCTGATGCCACATTGCTCTTTGTATAGCCCAGCGTCTCGGATGATCTGTTCTGCATACAGATTGAAAAGGTATGGAGACAGAACACATCCCTGACGAACCCCCTTCTTGATTTTGAACCATGTAGTGTCTCCTTGCTCTGTTCTGACAACCGCCTCTTGGTCCAAGTATAAGTTTCACATTAGCACAATCAAATATTCTGGGATTCCCATTCTTCTTAGAGTCAGCCACAGCTTGTTGTGATCCAAACAGTCAAAATCTATTATTACTAACATTATTTTTACTGGTCCGATAGGTAGTGTCATAATGGTTGGAAAGGAGATTGAAACTGTAAACAGCTTCAACTTGCTTGGATCTACAATTAACACCCTTGGTACTAGCAGTCAGGAAATAATGAGATGCATTGAAATGGGACAATCTGCAGTTCAGGACCTTTCCAAATTAATGAGAAGTAGCAATGTCAGTTTGAGGACGAAGGTACGTCTGATTCAGGCCTTGGTCTTTATGATTACCATCTATGCATCCAAGACCTGGACAATGAATCAGGATAACAGAAAAAGAACTGACACCTTTGAGCTGTGGTTTTGGAGAAGAGCACTGAACATTCCATAAACAGCCAAGAAAACTAATAGATATGTCTTGGAGAGGGTGCAGCCAGAATGTTCTTTGGAGGCAAGAATGATGAGGCTTTGCCCCACACACTTTGGACATATTGTTAGGAGATGCTATTCTTTGGAGAGGGACATGATGGTGAGAAGGGTGGATGGTTGGTGAAGGAGAGGAAGACCCTCAACCAGGTAGATTGACAAGGTGACTGCTGCAATGGGCTCTTGTGTGCCAGAAAGAGTGAGGATGGCACAGGACAGGACTAGATTCAGATCTTTTGTTCATAAGGTTGCTGTGTGTCATACTTGAATCTATGGTACCTAGTAACAACATAAAAAAATTCAGGATAATTCCTCTTCTCAATGCATGTGTTGTTGTTGTTGCTGTTGTTGTTAAGCGCCGTCAAGTTGTAGACAACTCATAGTGACCCTATGAACAAAAGACCTGAACACGAGTATAACTTTCATTGTTTCTCCACGTTTATAGAGTTTCTGGAGGCAAGCCATTTCAGAAGTGGATGCCACTGCTACTTCCAAGCTTGTTTTAATCAGAGAGCTGCACCAAACACTGTCCACCAGGGGTAACCATTATCACATTTGACACATCAGTGTCACAATGTTTAGCATCACAGCAACCACGAGTTGCCTCTATACAGCAATGCACAGATCAGTGCTATACCACTTAGGAGAATGTTTGACCAAAAACAATTAATATCAGGTCTGAGGGCCACAGATTAAAATCACCCACCTTTGGTGGTAACATAACTTTCTATCCACTAAGCCCACTGGTCTCTCTATGTTGTTCAGTGCCACTGAGTCACAGACGACTCATAGCGACCCAATGAACAAAAGACCCAAACACTTGTATAACTTTCATTGTTTCTCCATGTTCATAGAGTTTCCAGAGGCAAGCTATTTTGGAAGTGAACGCCACTTCTGCTTCAATGCATGTGCTTAGATTACTTCTTGTAAGGGAAAATTGACTCTCAAAATTCTTTTTACTGATCTAAACTTTCTCTTTATATTTTTTCTACTATCCAAAGAAATTACTCTGAAATTTGGATCTCTATTCTATTATATACTTTTAAACATTAAATTCTGAAATAAATGTATTTCCTTGTAATAGATCTTATATTCTCAACTGTTATACATCACATTTTATGATATATCAGAAAGTTCAGCTCTTAAAACTTAAATTTTTGAGAACTCATCTAGAGAAAATATTTAGGGCAGATTGCTCAAAAATATTTTAAATGTATATTTTAGCAAAATAACTGTTTTGAGTTTTTTTAATATTAAAAGAAACAGATTTTGCCTTTGTGCAGCCACAAAGCAGAGTCAAAGACATTTATCAAACACTATGTTTTAATAAATTACAACTTCATAACTATATAAACAAGGCATGAAGCAACTCTAAATTAAACAAGAACTATCCTTCCACTGAAAAATCTTTTAGGGAAATTTTTTGTCACTATCTGATCATATGATTCTGCTCTACTTTTTCATATACATCTCATTTTATAACACACTATGTTTGGTATAAGTAATCTAGTGACAAGAATCTGTGCTGCTACCCCAAAGGCACATGGTTTGAATCCACCAGCTGCTCCGTGGGAGAAGGATGGACAATCCGTTCCCTTGCAAGTCACTGCCTCTGAAAACTTGCCACACACAGAGTCTGACTCAAAGGTACCCAACATTAACAATGCTTATTATAAAGTTCACTTGTTTATTATGTTTCTGTCTATTACTTGAATTCTCCTAACTTGAATGTAAGACCATAAGGACCATTATTTATTTCTGGATTAAAAAAAAATTGGAGGAATGAACTTTCTATACCCTGGAAATCTGAGAAAACCCCATTTTTTTAAAAAAAAACTGTTTTGATTTTATATAGACTTTATAGAATATCATTTAATTCAGGAAAATTACTCATAAATAAACCAAAAACACACATACAAAAAAGTCTTCACTACAGAGTTAACTCTAGAATCTTCCTTTTGGCACCTAGTTGACAGTCTTATCTCTGTCTTAAATGTCCTCTGCATTCTGGAGAAGCTCCATGTAGGTACTCCTCTGACTGGGTGTCTTAGGGAGCTAAATCCACAGAGACAAGATCCTGTATCACTACCTATGGGTACCAAGTGGCCACTGGGATGTGAAAATGGTGGCCATTGGTCTAGATTCTGACCCCTGATATAAGCTTAGTGCAATAAAAATTAGGATGTCATCACTTGAAAAGAGTTGAACTTTAGATGAATACATTTGGCTAAATTATTCTGGTGGCTTAGTGGTAAGAAGCTCTGCTTCAATCCCTAAGGCATTTGGTTTGAACCCATCAGCTGCTCCTGGGAGAAGGATGGACAATCTCCTACCTGTCAATTAAATGCCTCTGAAAACCACTGAAGGGTGAGCTATGGGTGGTTCAGTTAGAGTCAGTTATAACTCCACGGTACACAACAAACAGGAGTATGGTGTTGACTAAAACAGTATCATGTTGCACACTTACAGTTCCTAGGTGGTGTAACCAATTTCTATTTGACTACTAACCTAAAGGCTGGATTTCCAAACCCACTAAGGAAAGCCACAGAATAAAGAATTGGTAATGGGCTTTTGTATAGAGTACAGCCAAGAAGACACTATGGAGAAGTTCTAGTTACTAACACATGGGGTCATTATAAGTTGGAATCAACTTGATAACAATGAGCTTTTGTTTTTAGTTGGGTATGGTGGGAAGTAGGAGGGAGTTGCTTTTATTGCACATATATTATAATTTGTCACTGGATATCCATGACAAAAAACCTTGGTGAAGTTCTACAGAGGTTCCAAGCACTGTCATTGTTTATTCCATGGTCTATATTATTATGTATTATTTCATCCTACTAAAAAGCCCCATATGCAACAGGTGCAAAACATGACCACTTAGTACTGAGCAGACACCAAAGAAATATTTTGGAATAAATGAACCAAGTTTGGTACAAAGAAAGTACTAACAAAAACAATAAATTAAAAATAATTATATATTGTTCATATTTTATGACAAGATGATCTCTCAAGTATTTATAGTTTCTTATGTCATTAGCTCAGAGTATACAGTATGTTGTAGACTCTTATATTAAGAGAATATCTCTTGGTAATATTTCATAGGTACTTATATCTTTTCTGATCTTTTATAGGTTAGGCAGCATAAAATTTTGAAGCCTTGGTCAGCAATCATAAATAAAGCACTATAGTATTATTGCTACAGGATATAGTCTTTAGGTAGTTGGCCTCCTCTCAGTATTAAAAAAAAACACACATAAATGTCTCCTATGTAATTACTAAATAGTGGCCAAAGGCTTTATGGTTTTAAAGACTAGGTTAAAATTGTTTTTAATTACATTTCCCATACTGGAAAACTCCCTTGGGAGAAATTCACCAACGTAGGGTGCTATATAAAAGATTTTCTTAAATTATCTACTCTGATTTAAATGTAAACTAAGAGCTCTTTGATGTTTTAGAACTATTGTTTTTATGCTTTTTTAATTGTAATGTCTCTCTCACAAATAATTCTTACTTCTTAATCTCTATGTTTTGCTCATTTCCTAACTGTCTGGTATCTGGTCTCCAAGATGTTTCAATATTTTTATTATTTTTTTTAAAACAACTTGATGATTATCTCCTGTTACTTTTTTCAAATGCCATGCATACATGTCTTTCCATATATAAATGCACACATGTGAATATATCATGCATACTCTAAAGGTAAGCCTTTTCTTCCTGATCTGTTTTCCCACCTCAAAGAAATCTATGTTAATAATCCAACAAGGGTTCCTCTATCACATTTATATTTCTTCCTTGACTCACATGGTCTCAGTACTATTTCTGAGTTAATACAAAAGGTGGCAGTCTTTGTCAAAGTCCAGACACAGGAAGCTGCCAGATCCTAAACAGGGAAAAGGAGAGAAAGTCTCATATCTTCACAATTCCTCTCAGTGGTAGGGCCTCAGTTCAGATGCTAAGCAGCTTCTTACTCTTTCGTTGGCAAAATGGTCAGGTACACTTATTAGTGCTTAGACAGACTACCCCTATTATTGGAATCCATTATTCTTTTTAAGACAAGCCTTTCTCATGATCTACTTCATTCAAAATCTCATCACCATCATCTATGACACTAGTCTTTGACTCCTTAGTCCAGAAAGTAAAAAAGTTTACACAAGTTGTCCCTGCCAAGATTCCTGCCACTCCTTAGTTAGTGATGCTAGAGAGACTAAAACGGAGAGTAAAAGGATAGCAAGCTATACTCAAAATTATCTCCAATAAATGGCATTGCTCTTTGCCAGAGGTAAATACTGAATATACCACAGACTGCCAATTGAGCAAACAAATGTGTCTTAAGGAAGCACACCCATGGTGCTCTTTCGAAGCAAAAATTATGAGAGACTTAATTTCACATACTTTGGTCATGTTATCAGAAGGGGGTAGTCCTTGGAAAAGATATCAAGCTTATGATAGCTGAAAGTCAGTGAGGAAAAGCAAGATCTCCAGGTATAGATTAGACACAGTGAATACAAGAATGGGCTTATGCACAGCTGATATAGTGAGGAAGATGCAGGATTGGGCACATTTTTCTCTGTTATATATAGAATTGCTATGAGTCATAGCCCAACACAACAAATTTACAGATAAGTTCTATTTTTTTTAAGTTCTATCCTTCTAAAAGCAAGTATCTGTCAGCTTGTTATATTAGGGGAATGATCTGCAGACTGCTAATTAACTTTATAGCTTAACAGTATTCTTGTTTGCTTATCATTGTTCTTAATTAATACAGCACTTGTCTGTCAGTTTGCTTTACTGAGGAAACTTGTGAGTGTTGGGATGCTGAAAAGATATGTCATTATTATGTCAAATAACAGAAGGTAACACATGCTGGACAGGTTTTAGTAGAGCTCATAGATTAAGACAGACTAGGAAACAAGACTGGCCATTTACTTCTTAAATAACAGGCCTCTGAAAACTCTATGAATAATAGAAGAACACAGCCACAAACATCTTTTAAAATTTGGAACAAAAAATGTACAAAGTATGAATGTTAGAAAACTAGAAGTTGTGAAAAAAGAAATGAAACACATGAACATTGACTTTCTAGATATTCTTGAGATGGACTGGGCTGGCATTGGCCATTCTGTATCATACAACCACCTGATATATTAGGTTGAGAATGAAAAAAAAAGAATAATGTTGCATTCATATTTAAAAAGGCAGTTTCAAGTTCTATCTTAAAGTACAATGTTGTAAGTGATAGGATATTATCCAAACACATACAAGGAAGAACTTAATATGACTATTATTCAAATAGTTGCATCAACACCTAAAGCCAAAGAAGAGAAAATGGAAGCTTTTTACCAAATTTTGCAGTCTAATATGGATAAAAAATCAATTAAGTTGTGGTAATGACAATTGGTGACTAAAATGCAAAAGTTGGAAACAATGGAAAAAAATGGTAATTGGAAAATACAGACTTGATGACAGAAATGAAGCCAAAAAATTATGCTCAAAGTCTGTACTTTCAGTGATTTATTCATCACAAATACCTATTTAAAATAGACAAGTGTGGTGCTCGCTTCGGCAGCACATATACTAAAATTGTAATGATAACAGAGAAAATCAGCAAGAAGTGTTCCATAAAAAAAAATAGACAAGTGTGGGCTTTACACATGAATCTCATCTGGTAGACTGCCTAGGAAACAGACTGATTACATTTGGGAGAGGAATCATTGGGAAAAACTCAATCTCAGGAGTCAAAACCAAGCCAGGTGCTGACTGTGGAACATATCAATTGTTATAAGGTGCTGCTGGGTCAAGAATGACCCATAGCGACCTTATAAATGACAGATATGAACCCTGCCCTATCCTGTGCCATCCTCACACTTTCTGACACATTTGAGTCCACAGCAGTAGTTACTGTGTCAATTCATCTGGCTAAGAGTCTTCCTCTCTTTTGCCAACCCTCTGGCTTTCCAAGTATGATGTCCCTCTCCAAGGAATAGCCTCTCCTAGCAACATGCCCAAAATATGTGAGATGAACTTTGTGTGTGAGATAAATCTTTATAATTTTTGCCTCCAAGAAGGACTCTGGCTGCACCCTCTCTAAGATGCATTTGTTGGTTCTTTGGCCATCCATGGGATAGTGAGTACTCTTCTCCAATACCAGAGTGCAAAGGTATAAATTCTTCTATCATTCTTATTTATTGTTCAGTCTTATTCATTAGTCCAGGCCTAAATCAGGCACACTTTCCTCTCAAACTGACAGCATTGTTCCTCAGTATTTTGGAAAGGTCCCTGATTGCAGACTTTCCCAGTGCAATATGTCTTCTAATTTCCTTAATGAGGAAACCAAGGGTATTAAGTGTGGATCCAAATAAGATGCAATTGTTGACAACTTCAATCTGTTCTCCATCTATTATGATGTTGCCTATTGGTCCAGTCAGTGATAATAATTTTTGTATTCTTGACATTAAGATGCACCCCAAATTGAAGGCTGCATTTTATGATCTGCATCTAGTGCTTCAAGTCCTCCTAATTTCAGCAAGCAAGGTTGTGTTATCTGTATAATGCAGGTTATTGATGAGTCTTCCTCCAATCCTGATGCCACATCCTTCTTCACAGAGTCCAGCTTCTCAAATAATTTGCTCAGCACACAGATTGAACAGGTATAGAGAATGGATACAACCCTGGAGCACACCTCTCTTATTTTTAAACCATGTAGTGCTTGCTCCCTTGCTCCATTTGTACAACAGCCTCTTGGTCAAGGTATAGGTTTCACATGAGCACAATTAAGTTCTCTGAGATACCCATTCTTCTCAATGTTAGCCATAACTTGTTAATGATCCACATTATCAAATGCCTTTGCATTGTCAATAATGTATAAATAGACATTCTTCTGGTATTCTTTACTTTCAGCCAGGATACATCTGACATCAGCAATAATATCCCTGGTGCCATGGCCTCTTCTAAATTCTGCTTGAACTTCTGGCAATTCCATATCTAGACACTATTTTAGCCATTTTTAAATTATTTTCAGCAATATTTTGCTTGCATGTAATATTAATGATCTTGTTCTATAGTTCCACATTATTTTGGATCACGTTTCTTGGGAATAGGAACAAACATGGATCTCTCCCAATCAGTTGGGCAGATAGCTATCCTCCAAATTTTCTTCTATAGACTAGTGAGCACATCCAGGGCTGCATCTGTTAGTTGAAACATTTCAATCAGTCTTTCATCAATTCCTAGGGCCTTACTTTTTGTGAATACCTTCAGTATAGCTTCAACTCCTTACTTCATTATACCATTAACTCTTGATCATATGTTACATCCTGAAATTTTTTAGTGTCAGTCAAATTTTTGTGGTATTCCCTCCACCTTTTGATGCTTCCTAAATCATTTCAAACATTGCCCATTGTTGTTGTGCACCATCAAGTCAGAACCAACTCAGAGCTGACCATCTAGTGATTTTCAGAGGCAGTTAATCATATGGGAGGACACTGCCCATCCTCTCACGGAACAGCTGGTGGATTCAAATCACATGCCTTCAGGACTGCAATGCAGCTTCTTACCTCTAGGCCGTGAGACCTCTCCATAGCATCATTCTATATTGTGACTCAAGGCTTAAATTTGTTTTTCAGATCTCTCAGCTTTAGAAATGCCAAGTGAGTTCTTTGGAATTTATCAATTACTCAAGTTCAAACTGAGGCTGAAAAAAAATGAAATCCACAAGAACCAAAATATTACTTTGAGTCTATCCAAACGGAATCAAAACATTATCTCAAGAATATATTTAATGGAATGAACATTAACAACCAAAGACCATACAGATTGTGGGATGATATCAAGGACATCCTTCATCCACAAGGAAAGAAAAAGGTTATTGCAAAGGCATAGGGAAGGAAGACCAAAATGGATGTCAGAACGACTCTGAAACTTGCATTGCAATGAAAAAGGCCAAAACTAAGGGAAAGAATGCTGAGGTAAGAGAGTTAAACAGGAGATTTGAAAGGGCAGCTTAAGAAGATAAAGGATAATATAATGGAATGTGCAAAGAGCTGGAATTG
Source organism: Elephantulus edwardii (assembly GCF_000299155.1). Taxonomy (NCBI): domain Eukaryota; kingdom Metazoa; phylum Chordata; class Mammalia; order Macroscelidea; family Macroscelididae; genus Elephantulus; species Elephantulus edwardii. The sequence continues at coordinate 9,879,313 of NW_006399797.1, read as the reverse complement.
GAAAATAGAAAGGAGAAAACTAGGTAGGCATTCATTTCTCAATCTGAAAGAATTGAAAAGTAAATTCAAGCCTTGAGTTGCAATACTAAGAGATGTTACAGGAAAAATCTTCAATGATCCCAGAAGCATCAAAAGAAGATGGAATAAGTACACAGAATCATTGTACCAGAAAGAACTGGCTGACAGCAAAATATATGAGGAAATGCCATATGATCAAGAAAGAACCAATGATATTGAAGAAAGAAGTTCAAGGTGCACTGAAGGCATTGGCAAAAAAATAAGGCCACCGGAATTGATGGGATATCAATGGATACGTTTCAAGTAACAGAAGAAGCCCTGGAAGTGCTCATCAGTTCATTTCAGGACATTTGGAGGATAGCTGTCTAGCTTATTGACTGGAAGAGATCTGTATTCATTCCCAAGAAAGGTGATCCAAAAGAATGTGGACATTATCAAACAGTATAGTTAATATCACATGAAAACAAAATACTGCAGAAGAACATTTAAAAAATGGCCAGAACAGTATGTAGAGAACTTCCAGAAGCCATGGCAACAGAAACATCATTGCTGATGTCAGATGGATACTGGCTAAATTCAGAGAATACCAGAATAGTGTTCCTTGGTACTTTATTGACTGTGCAAAAGGATTTGACTATGTGGATCATACCAAATTATAACTAACATTGAGTAGAATGGGAATCCCAGAACACGTATCATGCTCGTGCAAAACCTATACCTAGACCAAGAGGTTGTGGTATTACCACAGCAGGGGAACATGCCATGGTTTAAAATTAAGAAAGGTGTATGTTAGGTTGAATAGATTCTCCCTACTGATTCGATCTGTATGCTAAGTAACTTAAATCAATAAGCTGGATTCTATAAAGAATGGGGCATCAGGTTGAGAGGAAAACTCATCAACAACCTATGCTTGACACAATCTTGCTTGCTGAAACAGAGGAGTATTTAAAGGACTTGCTGCAAAAGATCAAAGGTTACAGTCTTCAATATGGATTACATCTCAAGAAAACACATAGTCCCACTACTGGGCTGATAGGCAGCATCATGATAGATGGGGAAAATACTTAAAATTATCAATTATTTCATATTATTTGGATCCATAATCAACATCCTTGACACTAGCCAGCCAAGAGACCAGGAGTCATATTGCATTGGGAAAGTCCTTTCTCAGCGACCTCTCAAAAACACTCAAGAGTCTATGATATCTGTTCAAAGACTAAGATGCACCTAATACAGGTCATAATCTTTTCAATGACTTGTTATGTACTTGAGAGCTGGACAATGAATATGGATTACAGAAGAATAATTGAGAATAATTGATGCTTTTGAATTGTGGTGATGGATAATTATACGGAATATCCCATGGATTGCCAAAAGATGAACAGGTATGGGTTGGAAGTGGTGCAACCTGGGGTTCCCTGGAGGCAAGGATGGAAACTTGTTTCTCAGACGTTGGACATGCTGCTAGGAAAGGCTATTCCTTGGAAAGTGATATGTTTAGAAAGTTGGAGGGCTGGCAAAAAAGAGGAAGGCCCTCAATCAGATGGATTGCCACTGTGACTGGAGCAGTGGGCTCAAGTGTGTCAGAGATGATAAGGATGGCATAGGATAGGAGAGGGTCCAGATCTGTTGATCTTAGGGTTGCTATGAGTTGTACTCAATCCGATGGAACCTAACAAGAGTCTTAGCTGACTCAATGGTACCTAACAATTAGTAATGTAGTGAAAATAAATATGGATTTTCCCCCACCCAAGTTCATGGGCTCTCTAAAGTTTACCCAAAGAATCCAAGTTAAGAACATTCTTATTTATTATATGGATGTTTCGAAACACCTTAATCCTATGTGGTTTCACTATTATAAATTTATCTAGAATAATGTTAGTTATTTAAAACTTTCACGTAGACTGTATTAATTGAACAGAACATAGAATTTGGAGTTTAATTTTTAAAAATATAAACTGAGCTTTGCCATTTGCTGTATGTGAGCCTTCTAGCAAGTAATTTAATATTAAAGAACATTAGCTGGTCCTTCCCTAATAAAAATTTTTTTAAAACCCACTTTCTGGGACTATTTTAAAATGTGTGAAATATCTGGACTTTTCCCCCAGAAAAAACTAACTCCCCAACCACAATAGCAAAGTTCAACAGAGGAGCAAGCAACAAATGCTGGAGAGGTTATGGAGAGATAGGAACCCTTATTTTCCTCTGGTGGGAGTGTAAAATGGCACAATTACTATAGAAGGCAGTTTGATGCTTTCTCAAGAAGTTGGAAATAGAAATACCATATGACCCAGCAATTGTACTACTGAACATGTACCCTAAAGAAACAAGAACCACCATCCAAAGAGACATATGCACAGCCATGTTTATAAACCCTGCCTTATTAATAATAGCAACCCAAGTTCTCATCAATAAACATAGAAAACTGAACATATTAACTCACTGGAATACTATGCAGCATTGAAAAACAATGAACTCATAAAACATTCATTACACAATATGGATGACCCTGAAGGACATTACGCTGAGTGAAATATCTCAGTCACAAAAGGACAAATACTGCATAATGTCACTGTTAAAAAGCAGGACTGACATGTTGTGGGGAATGGGAAGAGAAGTGGGGAAAAGTTGATAATGAACACCATATTGGAACAGATGAAGGAAAGAACTGTTTAAAAGGAATATTTGATCAGGCAGTATAAATATGACAACAGTTCAGAATTAGAGGTACATTGCAAAGAGAACTGGGACGGGAGAGGGAGGAAACTGCAACAATGAATGAATATTTTAAAAGAAAAAGAAAGTGCACTGGCAGAGGAGGAAGGGAGGGTGAGGGAGTAAAATATGCAACAATGAATGAATGAATGAAAAATCCAACTTTTCTATAAACTTTCATTAAAATCACAAAATATTTTATTATTAACCAAAAAAGTTGGAAATATAAATACCATTTGAGTCAGCAACTCTACTACTATACCCTAAAGAAACAAGAGCCGTGACTCAAACTGATGTACACACATCCATGTTTATTGCTGTATTATTCATAGTAGCAAAGACATGGAAGAAGCCCAAGTGTCCACCAACAAACAAATGAATAGAAAAAATATGGTACAATATTACACAACACTTAAAAACAATAAATTCATAAAACATTGCACAATGTTGGTGAGCCTTTAAGACATGAGTGAAATATCTGTCATGAAAGGACAATTACTGTATACCATGCTATTATAAAAACAGGACTGACATAAAGGCTTGAGAAGAGGATAGGAAAAGTGTGTATAGATAATGAACACTGCATTAAACAGATAAGGGGAATAACTATGAGAAAGGAATGTATGAAATGTATGTATGACAACAATCTGGAACAAAAGGTGCATTGCATTATGGACTGGGGGAGGGGAAAGGGACAGTGAGGGAGGAAAATGTGCAACAATGAATGAACAAAAATTTAAAAAGAAAAAGAACCCTCAAAACAAATACCAAAATTCCAAGGATCACAAACCTAGGGTTACTTATTCTTGCCTTTTCTTTACTAGGGAGCTCTGGTGGTGGAGTACATCGCGAGTTGTGCTGCTAACCCAAGGGCTGGACTTCTCTGGTGGATCAATTGTACTAGTATCTCAAGAAAAGATTAGCAATCTCCTGTGTGATTTACAGTCTTAGAAACAGAATAGAAGGACAGGAGGGTCAGTTATGTGTCATTCCAACTTCATGGCAATCAGCTGAGTTGGGTTTTATTTACTAATGTCTTTCAAAATTGCTTTCTTACCAGAAAGGTATGTCAAACCCTTTACTTACTGGAAGAGGAGAAATGTTTCCTGGGATTCTATCACAATATTCCTATAAACAATTAAAAAATGCTATCAACATCCTTCAGAGTGCTTTATAGGAAACATAATAACCTGAACCTGGGTCAATAGTCTAGTGTAATGTTCTATTGACTTTAATAAACTTTTGGATGGTTTTTTTTTAAGAACACTGAACTCTTTAAGCTAAAAATCAACATTTCTCAAGCTGCACCTGTGCTGAAGTATTATGACCAAAGTTAAATTTAACATACAGAGAGATATGGGGAGAAAAATACAAAAGATTGAGAGGATAGTCGCAAATATAATAAAGGAGTTAAAATATATCCTATCTAAATGTTTAAATAAACTAGTAACAAGGATTATACATTCTGGTTACAAGAAAAAGAAAAATATTTTTTAAATAAATAAAAACATTTTAATGTAGATTTTTATATTGGCCAATAGACTGAGAACCAGCAAAATAAAAAACATTTAAATAGGAAAGTTAAAAGAAGGCAGAATATTTCTGCCTCTATTATAAAACAAAATTAATTAGATTCAAAGTACAAACCAGAGATTTGATTGAGATGTATTTTATCACATCTGGTGATGATATTTCCATTCATTTAGTTATTATCATTCAAAACCCCCACCAAGTTTGCCATACAATGGAGGTTTGTGTGTTGCTATCATGCTATAAGTTATGCCACTGGTATTTCAAATACCAGCAAGGTCATCTATGGTGGACAGCTTTTAGTTGAGCTTTCAGACTAAGGCAAAGAAGATGGTTTAAAATTAAGAAATGTATGCATCAGGGTTGTATCCTTTCACCATATCTATCCAACATGTATGCTGAACAAATAATTCTAACAGTTAAATTCAATGAATAATAATATGGCATTAAGATTGGAGGGAGATTCATCAACAACCTGTGCTATGCATAAACTTGCTTGTGGAAAATTAAGACTTGAAATATTTACTGAGGATCAAAAAGACTATAAGCCTTCAGTATGGATTGCAGCAGTCAAGAAATCAAAAGAAATCCTGCATTTGGAAAATCTGCTCTCAAAGACCTCTCCAAAATTATGTCACTTTTAAGACTAAGGTGCATCTGAGTCAAGCCATGGTTTTTAAAGTTACTTCCAATGCATCACACACAAAGAATGAGGATGACAATAGGATCAATGCCTTTGAATTGTTGTACTAGAGAACAGTACACTGCAGTGTTGGAGAATAGTCCTGAAAATCCCATGGACTGACAAAAGAACAAACTGATCTGTTTTGGAGAATGCGCAGCGAGGGTGCTCCTTAGAGGCAAAGATAGTAAAAATTCATCTCACATTCTTTGGGCATATTTCCAAGAAGAGTCAATCCTTGCTGGTAAAGGTAGAGAGTCAGAGAAAGAGAGGAATACCCTCAACATGAGGGAATGACAGTGACTGTAACACAGGGTTCAAGGATATTAGAGTTTGTCAAGGTAGACAAGGATAGGGAAAGGTGAAGATTTGTTATTCAGAGAGTTGCTATGAGTTGTAGTCAATTTGATGTCACGTTATAACAATAACATCAAGAAAACAAAAATTCTCACAGTCTAATACAGCCATCACAACTAGACCACCATGATCCTTAGATTTTTAGCTGCTGTTTAGTTGGCCTCTGACTCATGGAAATCACATGCATATTAGAATCAGATCAGGGTGATTAACAGGGTTTTCACTGTCTGATTTTTTGGAAATAGGTAAACAGGCCCTTCTTCCTAGTCTATCTTAGTTTGGTGGCTCCAATTAACACTGTTCAACATCATGGCAACATGCAAGATTTTACTAACAGACAGGAAGTGGCTGCTCTTGAGGTGTACTGACCGGGTATTGAACCTGGGTCTCCTTCACAGAAGGTGAGAATTGTCACTGAATTATTTCACCATCTTTATCATGCTCACAATAGGCTTGTGTAAAAGAAGCAGATACAATGAGTGGATGGAGAAGTCTGACTTCTACCTACTTCCTAAAGGGGAAATGTCCAAATCAATACTATCCATAGTACCAAACAAACAGCTACATGATCAGACATGCCACCTTTCTTATATTGACTAAAAATTTCTGTGCTGAAAAAAAGGTAGCCATTATATAAATATTATAGAATTTCCTCACCTTTGGGTAAATCTTTAAATACATTAAATATAAAGACATCTCTAGTAAAGATTTCCTAGTAATCAACTTCTAAGTAATTTGTTTGGGTCATATCACTATTTTAGAAGTCTTTAATATTTTTTTTGTTTGTCCCATTACATGTGACTCCTGCCAAACAGCTTAACAGGACTTAGAAGGCGACCTCATCTATGCATGCTCAGTGGCCACATACTATCAGAACACTGCTAGGGATTATCATTTTAAACATACAAAGACACATACATGCAGATGAAGCTCTTCACATAAGCGAAGTGTGTATTAACAACAATCACCAAAACATTTCTGAAACTCACATGTCAAAAAGCATCATCTTCATTTCACTGGGCCTTTTAGATAGGAATACAGAAGCATTCTGATTTCCACTATAACCTGACTTTCACCTCCAAAAATAACTAAAAAGAAAAAAAAGGAGGAAAAAGGATATCCAAAGGCATTTCTCATCAATTGCTAAATGATCCAATATATTTGTAACTCTATCTCCTTTTCCTTTACACCAACTGAGTGATGAAAACCTGATGGGACAGGCGAGTAACACACCAACAGAAAGTCACTGGAGTGTATTCATAGGGATGGACAAAAACAGGCCTAAACAGACACAAAAAGATTACTGCCAGGAACCACAAAGGCAGCAAGTGAAAAACATCTCCATGAGAGGAAGAAGTGAAAAAGTTTAAGGTAATTTCTGAATAAAATTACAAGGACTATGGCGGTGAAAGGGATTAATTTTTCAATTTTCTTGAAAAACAGGAGTCAATCTTTGACCTGACTCCCCCAGTATTACATGCAGACCTCGAGAACACAGTCATTTAGAAAGTAACTGCTTCAAGGAGTCCAGCTAAAACTACAAAGATGTGAAATTCCAGTCAGACACAGGAAATTCTTCAGGGAATAAAAGAATTTTATGACTCATAACATGAAAATCTCCTGAATACTCTCTAAAGTAATTTAATGAAGTATTATCACTAGGAAAGGAGTTTGATGAATTTGTGTTGTGCAGGAAAATTTTAAGCAAAACAGGAAATTGAACAAACTTGAACCTGCTTTCATTTGTAATTTTTCATTTCAGGATAAAACCAACATCAAGGACACCAGAGATTGCTATATATTGTGCTATTTTGTAAATGATCACATTTTTAACTATGAGGACTTAGAGTAAAATTCATATTCATGTTAAGAAACTGACTGAGCCAGCTTAGGAGTATGCACAGGATTCCAACATGGGCTGTTGTGAAGATTGTTTAATTTCAAATTTTCTTTTTAAATTGGGTGGAGTGGAGAGATTCCAACAGTTGAAGGTGAAGGCTTGTGCAAAAAAATAATGTAAAGGTAAAATAAGGAGGTCATTTTTTTCCCCTGGGAAATCAAAATGAAAAGCAGAGATGGCACAGACACAGAAGTATGCAACTTTAAAGAATAATGATGAATTTGTGAAACATCTTGTAACATGGATGAACCCGATGGAGGACTTCAAGTTGGGTGAAATAAGAGCAAATATATGAGAACACCAACATAAAAGTAAAAGAAAATATTACACATGTGAAGAAACATTCTTTACAGTTATCTGGAATAGGAGTGTAAGAGGAGAAAAATCACTAACTAGATAGTTGTTTTTGTTGTTTGCCTTTGAGCTGGAACTGACTCATAAGTGATTCTCCAAAAGGTTTTCAGAGGCAGCAAATCACAGGAGGAGACTACCGATCCTTCTTCCATGGAGCATCTCGTGGATTCTAATCATGTGCCTTTGGAACTGCAGTACAACTTCTTACCACTAGGCCACAGAGCTCCCTACATAGATGCTGTTGTTGTTAGGTGCCATTGAGTTCAGTACAACCCAAAGCAACTTAACGAACAACAGATCTGAACCCTATACTATCCTGTGCCATCCTTATACTTCCTGACACATTACAGCCCATTACATAGTCACCATGTCAACCCACGTGGTCAAGGGTCTTCCTCTCCTTTGTCAATCCTCTACTTTTCCAAACATCATGCGCTTCTTAAAGAAATAGCCCCTCCTGGCAACATACCCAAAGTGAGGTGAAGCCTCATCATCATTGCCTCCAAAGAGCACTCTGGCTGCACCCTCTCCAAGACATATTTGTTTGTTCCTTTGGCCATCTGTATGATATTCACACTCTTCTTCACCACCATAACTTAAAGGCATCAATCTTGACTTGACACTACAACTCTGATGTCACAACTCAGTCTTTAACCAAAATAAATAATAGGTAGGCCTATACAATAAGCAATAACACCTTTGAGAAATGTACATCTCAGAACAACCAGCCAAATGAGACTAAAAAAGTAGCATTTCCCCAAAACAAAGCAGGAATGAACAGAAAAAAAAGGCATAAATGGAAATATCCAGGAATGCAGGGATAAAGTGAGAACAGTGTTACATGGAGGGAGTGCAGCTGATTTCATGAAATAAAATAAGTAAAAATTGTTCAAGAGAAATTCATTTGTCCTGGAAGCTTTTACCCAAACAATAATAAAATATACTTCTCCCCTCAAAAAATCAACTAGAGACAGCATTGTTTTCTTAACTTTTAGACAATGCTTAAACACAAGAAAAAATAACACCATGGTTGTTTCCTTACTTTAAAACTTTTTCTATGTCTTTTCTAATTTAATTTCAATTCAAAATTTTGCCTAATGTATATGAAATTTTCTTCTGGTAACAGGTTACAAAATCAGAGTAAGCAATGAAAGTCCTTTGTTTCATCTTTCCCAAAACACGCACAGTATACTATATAACATATAACCATTAGTTAGATTGCAAATTACTTTTATCTAATTTAGTCTAGTGTTTTGCTTTACCTCTGAAATATCAGTCTGCATCCTTCTAGTTTGGTTTGATTCTATAGTCTACTTAAAACAGTAAATGTTTACACTAACAGGACAAGAGAATGTGTGATGTATTTTTAACTGTCAAAAGTATTGTGAACAGCAGCTGCAAGAAGAGTGTGTAGTCCGCTTCACTGTTATCATTCAGCCTTTCAGATTCTTCAAGTCCGCAGTCACTTCTTAAAGTGGTTTTATTTTTTTAATAAAACAAAAAGACATGACTGTCATCTCCAAAAATACGGAGCCATATTTCTGGAGTTCACTTGTGGTCTCTGTACTGGGTACTACACTAACTTTCTAGTACAGGGACTGAATTGATCACTAGACAGTGGAGCTTTTCTTTCATTTTTATAGGTTTGTGGTTTCAAATAACCAGCTGTTCTACAAAATGAAAATCGGGCCGTCTGCCTTTGTGAAGCCTGCTATTGTTGTTCTCTCAAATAATTTACTCAGCATACAGGCTGAATAGGTATAGAGAAAGAATGCAACCCTGAAAGATGCCTTTCTTAATTTTAAACTACACGGTGTTCTTATGCTCTGTTTGCACAACAGCTTCTTGGTCTGTGAAGATTACAGACTTGTAAACACTATGGGTATTTCTACTCAGTCCTATCAGTTTGCTCTGAGTTTAATAAACTCATCAGCAATAAGCATCATTTACAACTAAAATAATATAGTTAAATAACTACATTAAAATTTTAAACTTACTAATAATTAAATGCAAATTAAAACATTAATGAGATAGGAGGTTTCAAATGAGATAGGAGGTTTTGTAGGATTAAATGTGGTGATGCACACAGGGGACTTAACATTTTTCCTACTGCAAGGTTTTGCCACTGGAATTAACTAGGGAGACTTTTGAGTTTGGGTTACATAAATAACCAGATTCCCTGGGTGTCACAAAAGGTGAACCACTGAGTATTAATGAAAAATTTGATGGTTTAAGTCTACCCGGAGGTGCCTTATAAGAAGGATCTATCAATATTTTTTAAAATCATTCATTTAAAACCCTAGGAAGCATAGTAGTATTATGGCATACATGGGGACACCAACATGTACTATTAGTCTGGTAGCACACTGCACAGACACTATACAATCTTCCCCTTGGGCTTGTTTATTTAGTCAGGCAATTATACTAAAAGAGATGAAAACCATGAATATATACAGAACTGAGAAAAAATTACATGAAGAAACATAAATAGCCACACAATACAGATAGAATAGAAATTAGCACAAACTTTATAGAAAGCAATGTGGCTATAACAATTTAAAAACTTTAAAGTATTCATCATCAGACACGAAAATACTCAGAAAGTATACTACCCTTTTTCTATTTAGAACATTTTATTCCTTAAAAAATGGAATCAGAATATGAAGCAGAAGAGAAAAGCTTACCACCTAAAAAACAGAAGTTTTGGTGGCCTAGTGGTGAAGGAGTTGAGCTATCAATCCACTCCTGTCTTATGGACATTATAGTCGATTTTAGATGGATCTTCGCAGAAAGTACCAGAGGAATGTCTATCTGTATTTTATTGACTATGCAAAAGCATTTGACTCTATGGATCAAAACAAACCGTGGCTAACCTTTAAAAGGAAGAGACTACCAGAACAGTTTATTGTGCTCATGCAAACCCTATACTGGACCAGGAAGCAGTCCTATCAGAACAGAGCAAGAAAACACTGCATGGTTCAAAATCAGGGAAGGAATGTGTCAAGGATGTGTTCTGTCTCCATACCTCTTTAGTCTATATGTGGAACAGATAATTCGGGAGGCTCAACTTTGAGGGAGAATGTGGCATCAGGATTGGAGGAAGATGATGGAAGAGAGATTGAGATTGTTAACAATTTCAGCTTGCTCTGTTTCACAATCAACACTTTTGGCACTAGCAGTCAGGAAATCAAAAGACAAATTGCATTTAAAAAGTCTGCTGTCTTTTCAAGGAGAGGAGCAAATGGGGGGGAGGGGGGAGGGGTTTGTGCGGGGAGAAGGGTGCAACAATGAATGAATGGAATCCCAAAATCTCTGTAGATGTTCATTGAAATGAAAAATAAACAACCTAAGTTTAAAAAAAAAAAAGTCTGCTGTCAGAGACCTCTCCAAAGTAATGCAGAACAACTAAGACATCAGTTTGGAGACTAAGGTGCACCTAATCTTGGCCATTGTCTTCCCAACTACTTCCTATGTGTCAGAAAGCTGGACAAGGACTAAAGATGACAGAAGAATCGATACCTTAGAGTTGTGGTTCTGGAGGAAAGTACTGAACATACTGCAAGGAGAACAAACAGGGATGTCCTAAAGATGGTGAGACCAAGCTGTTTCTTGGAGACAAGGATTTGGGGCATACTTTGGGCACATGGCAAGGAGAGACCAGTCTTTGGAGAAGGATATCATGCTTGGAAGGGTGGAGGGACAGTGTAGGGGAGGAAGACCTGGATGAGATGGATTTACTGAGTCAGTGATTAGAGTAATAGGGGTCAGTGTGTTTAGCTCAGAATATGGCAGTGTTCAGAGCTATATTGTACATAAGGTTGCTATTAGTCACAGGCAACTCAACAGCACATAACAACAAGATGGTATTTTAAAATTGAACCCACATAATAATACAGTTTTTAAATTATAACTTGTTAGAAAATATTTTATAACAGGATGAGGCATTTTATAAGAAAAAAATTACTTGTAGTCTAAAACCAAATTTCTAATTTAAATTAACCTATAATATTGGAAGATAAGTGTGGTGATGTTATTTTTGGTGCTGTCAAGTACACCACAATTCATAGAGAACCAATAAACAACACATTGAAACCTAGCTCTACCCTTCCCATCACCAGAATTTCCACCATCCTCAAATTTACTGTAGCAGTCACAACATGGATTGTTCCAATACATTTTTCTCTCTTTTGCCTTTTGCAATATGATGGGTGTTTTCTTTTCCAAAGACTGACCCCTTCTGAAAACAAACCCAAAGGATGTCAGATGAAATATCACCATCTTTGCCTCTAAGGAGTACTCTATTGCATTTCCTCCAAGACAGATTGCTTGTTATTTTTGCTGTCCATGGATATTCAATACTCAAGACACCACAAATGAAAAGCACTGATTCTTTTTTTAGTGTTCCTAATTCATCATCCAACTTCCCGCTGCATAGGAAGCGACTAGAAAAAACCATGGGTTGGATCAAGTGCACATTGGTCTTTAAACTCATATCCTTGTTATTTAATAAAGAGATCCTTGACAGCAGATTTTTCCAATGCACACACCTTCTGACTTTTTTACTGCTTTTCCATGGGTGTTGATTGTAGGTTCAAGTACCATGAAATCACTAACAATTTCAATCTTTTCTCCAACTATCTATTGGTCCAGTAATGAGAATTTCTGTTTTCTTGATGTTGACATGTAACTCATATTGAAGGCTGTAGTCTTTGATCTTCTGCAATAAGTGCTTCAAGTCTCTTTTACGTTCTGTAAGCAAGGCTCTATCATCTCTATAATGCAGACTATTGATCAGCCTTCCTCCAGTACCAATGGCACATTGTTTTCCATATAGTTCATCTTCTCAAGTTATTTGCTCAGTAAACAGACTGATTATGTATGGAGAAAAAAATACAACAATGACCAAGGTTTTTTTTTATGTTAATTCATTCAGTCTTAAATACTGTTGTTGTTATGTGCCGTCAAGTTGCTTGTGACTCATAGCGACCCTATGTATAACAGCCCTAAACTCTGCCCTGTCCTATGCCAATCGCACTGTCTTCGATACACTCTAGAGAGATTAAAATTAAAATTAAAATATCAACTCATCCTGCTAGAATGACAACAATTAAAGGGGGCGGGGGGCGGGAAGCCATCCAAAAAAGCAACAGATGTTGGAAAGCATATGTGAAGATCAGAACTCTTCTCTTCTGCTGGTTAAGAATGTAAAATGGAAAAAAAAAAAAAAAGAATGTGAAATGATACAATGATTGGGGAAAACAGTATGGTGATTGCTAAAAAAAAAATTTAAAGTAAAACTTTCATATGATTCAGCAAGTCCACTCCCAAGTGTACACTCAAGAGACATAAAAGTACTTATAAACACCTATATTTATTGCAGTGATATTCACAATAGCAAAATGGTACAATCTAAGTGCTCATCAATAAGTGTATGTGTAAACAAAATGTGGTATGTATAAACAGAATACTTGGCTAAATGGAGAAATGAAGTTCAAATACATACTGCCATATAATTGGGCCTCAAAGGCATACTGATGAAGTAAATAAGTCAACCACAGAATAACAAATACTGTACAATCTTGCTTACATGAAAAAAAATAACAATAAATAAACATAGACTAATAATTATTTCTGATTATTTGGGGGATGGAGCAAGGAGAGAGAGAAATGGAATAATCTTCAATTATTATGCATTGTTAAGATATATCTCTCAAACCCAATAATAATTGTAAAGTTAAATTTAAAGTTTTATATATATACATACACACACACACACACACACACACACACATAAAACATCGCTAACCAGTTTAAAATAATTCTTTTTATTTGGTTGTACCTGTTAGGTGCCACTGAGTTTATTTCAATTCAGAGTAACCAAATATGACAACTACAGCTTATAGTTAGCTTCAGAGTCTTGGGTTCAAAATTAAGAAAGATAGGTAGGATTGAGGCTATCAGGCAAAAGTGTAGGGCCTTAGACATCTGACTTAGACTCTGGAGCAAAATTCTGAGTCCTTAGAAAGTTGAGTCTGACTTGAGAGAATCAGAGTTCTTGAGAGCTTCCTCACATCAATGATGGGGGAAAAAAGAGAGGTCATGAGAAAAAATATGAGTTAGGGTAACAAAAAGAGTTTCTTGGGAATGAGACAAGTAACAAGTTGTTTGAATCAAGACTTAAGGTCAGAAAGAGACTAGCTGAAAATGTGACCTTAAGCTGAACTATGTAGGATTAGAGTTAATTAGATCCATTCATTCCTCCTTCATTGATTCACTTCCATTCAAGCAAATGTTCAGTGAGTTTTCTATTAATAGTCAAACACTATACTTAAAAGGTAAAGGGTCACTGAAAGAGAGGACAACCCTCAAGAAGATGGATTGATAGAGTATTTGTAACAATGAGCTCAAACATGGCAGAGTGTGAGGATGGCGCAGGATAGGGCAAGGTTCAGATGTGTTGTTCACAGGGTCTTTATGAGTCATAGTTGACTCTAGGGCACTTAGCAACAACAACAATATATTTGAAAGGAGCTCTGGAGGTGTAAGACCCAATGTGGTATACTGCTAACCAAAAGATTACATTCAAATCCAAAGAGAAAAATGGGCAAGCTTCTCTTATTAAGATTTACAACCTAAGCAGTAACTCAATGGAGCATTATGAGTCTGAATCAAGTGGCAGAGTTTGAGTTTTGATTATACTTTATGGAAAGGATAATGGAGAACAAAACAGATATTTACTATTTCTACCTTGGCGTAATTACTTCCAACTCTAACCATCATTCTTGACTGTCCCTGACATTAGAATTACCTAGAGAGCTTTATAAAATACTGCAGATGCTTGGACCCCACTTGCAGAGATAGTGAGCTTACTGACTTAGAGAGGGCCCAGACATTACTATTTTATAAACGTGTCTCAAGTCTGTAAGTTCCTAAGTACAGCCAGGGTGTAGGAACCCTACTCTAAATAAAACTGAGCCTGGTAATCAGAGTTTGTGTCAGACTTACAGAGTAAACAGTTCCAGGTGCAGGTGATAAGACTACTGTTGGAGAATCAAGCAGGTCCTTTAGCGCTTCACCACTGAAGAAACTACTTTTGAAATCTTCAATAATTGTCGTCTTCTCCATCTGTGAATTCCTGGGACACTCCCATTTTCTTTTAGCACCTGGCTAAAATTTTCTCTTTCTAATCCAACTTTTCCTGATCCTATGTAACTTCAACAGGCATGATGATAACTCTTCCAACAACCTGGCTTACATTTCTCCCCGGTCTCCACAACCGAACAACATTCATGTCTGCATTTCTGCTGTTATGGACAGGCATAAGGAAATCTTGAATCTAATTATCCTTTTAAAATTGCTCAAAACTCTCAGAGGGATTTAGAGCTGGGGAAAATTCTTTATCTCTCTCGCTCTCTCATTTTTTAATAATCACAGAATGTGTATAATGTGCATTTATGTTTCTTATAAAATGTATTTGTGATGAATAGATCGTTGATTGTGCAAAATTCAATCATTCTATCTCCAGCTTCATTTCTGCCATGCAGGTGATACACATTGATTTCACCTCAGATTGGTTATATCTGTGGAAAGAACCACTGGAGAAGCTCAGTATCAACTGTGAAAACTAGGCCAGACCATGTGGAACAGACCATGAACTACTCATATGCAAATCCACGCTGAAGCTAAGGAAAATGAAATAAAATCCATGGGAACCAAAATATGACCTTGAGTCTATCTCACCTGAATTTCAAAACCATCTGAGGAACAGGTTTGAGGCCTTGAACATCAGAGAGCAAAGACCAGATGAGCTGTGGGAGGCTATCAAGAAATTATGCAGGAAGAGTGCAAAAGGTCATTCCAAAGACAGAGGGGGAAGACCAAAATGGATGTCAGAAGAGACTCTAAATATTGCACTAGAGCATAGAGAAGCCAAAGCAGAGGGAGAAATTCAAGATATTAAAGAGCTGAACAGAAGATTTCAAAAGGCAGTGCAGGAAGACAAAGTATTACAATGAAATGTGCAAAGAGCTGGAGTCAGAAAATCAAAAGGGCCAAACTCGCTCAGCATTTTTTAAGTTCAAGGAAGTGAAGAGGAAATTCAAACCTCAAGTTGCTATAATCAAGGATGCTTTGGGCAGAATATTAAATGATCCAGGAAGTATTAAAGGAAGATCGAAAGACTATGCAGAGTCATTGTATCAAAAGACATTGGCAGACACAGAAGAATTTAATGAAACAACAAGAGCCTGTGGTGATGAAGAAAGTTTAAGCTCCTTTGAAGGAACTGGCAAAAAATAAGGCCCCAGGAATTGATGGTATACCAATTAACGTATTTCATCTAACAGATGCTGCCCTAGATGTGCTCATTAAGTTGTGTTAAGAATTCTGGAGAACAACTACTTGGCCAACGGACTGGAAGAGATGTCTATTTGTTCCCATTCCAAAGAAAGGTGATCCAACAGAGTGTGAAAATTATCGTTTATATCATATGCAAGCAAGATTCTGCTGAAGATTATGAAAAAAAAATGACGGGAAGAGCACATCAAAAGAGAACTGTCAGAAGTCTAGGCCAGGTTTAGAAGGGGCCATGGTACTAGGGATATTGTAGCTACTATTAGATGGATCTTGGCAGAAAGCAGGGAGTACAAGAATGTCTGTGTTTCATTGATGCAAAGGCATTTGACTGTGTGGATCACAACCAACTGTGGCTGACTCTGAGAAGAATGGGAATCGCAGAACAACTGATCGTGCTAATGTGAAATCTATACTTGGACCAGGAGGCAGTCGTCAGAACAGAGCAAAGAAACATTGCATGGTTCAAAATTGGGAAAGGTGTATGCCAGGAATGTGTCCTATCTCCATACCTTTTCAACCTGTATGCAGAAGAGATTATTCGAGAGGCTGGGCTCTGTGAGGAGAAATGTGGCATCGGGATTTGAGGAATATTCATCAACAATCTGTGTTATGCAGATGACACAACCCTGCATGCTGAAACTGAGGAGGACCTGAAGTGCTTGCTGCAGAAAGTTAGGGACTGCAGCCTTCAATATCGATCGAGGCTTAATATCAAGAAGACAAAGATTCTCACCACTGGGCCAATTGGCAGCATCAGGATGGAGAGTGAAGAGATAGAGACTGTTAACAGCTTTAGTTTACTTGGCTCCACAGTCAATACTCTTGGCATCAGCAGCCAGGAAATTAAAAGATCTATTTGTGATGGGAAAGTCAGATGTTAGAGATCTTTCCAAAGTGATGAAGAGCAATGATGTCACTCTGGAGACTAGGGTGTGCCTGATAGAGGTCATGGTCTTTGCAATCACTTGTTATGTGTCAGAGAGTTGGACAATGACTAGGGAGGACAGGAGAATCGATGCCTTTGAGCTGTGGTGTTGGATAAGAGTATTGAATATATACCATGGACTACTAAGAAAACAAACGGGTTCATCCTAGAGAGTGTCAAACAAGGCTGCTCCTTGGAGGCAAGGATTCTGAAGCTTCATCTGACATACTTTGGACATGTTGCAAGGAGAGACCAATCCTTGGAGAAGGATATGCTTGGGAGGGTAGAGGGACAGCGCAGGAGAGGAAGACCCTTTATGAGGTGGATTGATTCAGTGACTGGGGTAATTCGGGTGTATATGCCGGAGACGGTGAGATTGGCACAGGATAGAGCAGGGCTTAGGGCTGTTGTACATGGGATCGCTATGAGTCACAGGTGACTCGATGGCACATAACAACAATCACAGAATAGGGAAGGAAAGCTGGGTTTTGATATTTCAACATTTCAAACTTAAATTCTGGAAACTGATGTGTCAAATGCATTAATGGTTACCCATGGCAGACAGTGTTTGGCGGCTCTCACACAAGAGTTGTTGTTCACTTGCAGTACAGAGGTAACTTGTGGTTGCTGTGAAGCTGAATACTGTGACACTGATATGTCAAACGCGTTAATGGTTACCCATGGCGGAAAGTGTTTGGTGGAGCTCCCCGATTAAAACAAGCCTGGAAGCAGGAGTGGCATCCACTTCTGTAATAGCTTGCCTCCGGAAACCCTATGAACCTGGAGAAACGATGAAAGTCACACAAGTGTTGAGGACTTTCATTCATAGGGTCACTATGAGTTGCCTATGACTCAACGGCACTTAACAACAACAACCAAACCACAGTAAAAAAAAAAAGTATGACTGTAGTAATGGAAATATAGAAAAGTTGCAATAAAAAATTTTGGGAGTAGAGTGATATTCTATAAGCAGACAAACCCAATTTTTAAGTGTGCTTTAAATCTCCACGTAATTTGCAATATATTTTTGGTCTAATTCATCCTCTGTTTTCCACCAAAGAAAATTAATATCATTATCCTTTCAAAGACAGGCTGATGTGTTTGTTTAAGATGAATGGTATCTTTAGACAAAGCATACTTTCTTCCATTTGCCATTTTATGTAGTATTTACACATAACCTCAGTGGAGGAAAAAAACGAGAGATTAAAATGACTTCCTCAAGGTAAATAATAACAGAGACTGAATATACAGTATTATCTCTGGATAAAAAGAGACAGAGCAAGTAGAATCAATGGGCAAAATCCAACATCAATAGTTATACTAGCAGCCACCTACTTATGTACATAGAAAATACTTGTAGTCGAACTATAAAAAATGGCCAATTTTCCAAATGATGACAATCTGTCTAATTACAGAACAAAATATTTTAATTACTACTGAAATATTATCCTGTTTAATTGAAATTATTGCTCATTTATGCTGAGTTTATTAAGTATTAATCAACATTGTAATAGAAATCCTAAAGAATACAGCAAAGCTATAGTTTTAAGTTTTATGCCATTTTAGCTAAAAATCAGGTAAAATTTGATAAGGTAAAATGCAAATTAGACTATGTATGACAGATTTCTTTTTAATGTAATATTTTTCTAGTTATAAATTTTAGGATAGAAACTTAAGGTAACAGTCATTACAACCAGAATGTGAAAATACTTTTAACTTCTTCAGTAATTGATCATGTTAGTTACACCATATTGCCCAGTTATTTGAAATAAATGAAGACATCCATAAATTTTCCATTTCTGATCATTCTATATAAATCCATTCTTATGATTCTTGGTGATCAATGTAGATAACAGATATTTCATCATTTCAGCATATCATTAACCATGTAAACCAATGACTGTTGTATTTGTTATGTGCCATCAAATCACCCGACTTATAGCGACACTATATACAACAGCTCTGAAGCATACCCTATTTTGAGCCAGTCTCACTGGCTCGACAAACCTACCCCCATTGTCCCAGGTACTATATCAATCCATCTCATATGGGGTCTTCGTCTCCTGCACTGTCCCTCCACCCTTCTGAGCATGATGTCATTCAAGGACTGGTTTCTCCTGGACACGTGCCCAAAGTATGTGAGAGGGAGCTTCAAAATCCTAGCCTCAAAGGAGAAACTTGGTCTCACCCTTTCCAAGACAGACTTGTTTGTATTTTTGGCAGTCCGTGGTATGTTCAAGACTCTTTTCCAGCCACACAACTCAAAGGCATCAATTCTTCTTCTATCATCCTTAGACACTGTCAGCTCTGTGATGCATAAGTAACTGCGAAGATCATGCTGCAGATCAGGTGAACCTTAGTCTCTAGACTGACATCGTTGCTTCTCAGTATTCTTGAGGGGTCCTTGACATATTTTTCCAGTGCAATTATCCTTTTGATTTCCTGACTGCTGGTGCCAAGAGAGCTACTTGTGGAGCCAAGCAAGCTGTAATTGTTAACAATCTCAATCTCTTCTCCACCTGTCATGGTGCTGCCAATTGGCTCAGTGATGAAAATATTTGTTTTCTTGATGTTGAGTTTCAATCTGTATTAAAACCTCAGTCCTTGACCTTCTGGTCCTCCTCATTTTCAGAAAGCAAGGTTGTGTCATCTGCATAGGTTGTTGATGAGTGTTCCTCTAATCCTGATATCACATCCCTCCTCATAAAGCACAGTCTCCCAAATTATCTGTTTTGCATATAGATTGAAAAGGAATAGCATCCCTGACACACTCCTTTTTCTGATTTTGAACCTTGCAGTGTTTCCGTGCTGTGGTTCATGACTGCTTCCTGGTCTGAGTATAGGTTTTGCATGAGCAAAATCAAGTTCTGGGATTCCCATTTTCCTCAAGGTCAGACACAGCAAGAATAAATTTGCATCCATTAGAAAAATGCCTTTAAAAAACAAATCCAGGAGCAAAAAAGAATAAAGCATGAAACTAATTTCCTAAGATCATCTTACAAAAGATAACTTCAAGATAAGACATGATGTTCTTAGGATTTCTAACAAATCTGAAGTACTTTAAAAGACTATATAAATATATTCATAAAAACACTGAATCAATGAACTCATAAAACATTACACAACATGGGTGACCCCAGAGGACATTATCCTGAGTGAAATATCTCTGTCACAAAAGTACAAATAACCGCATAGTACCATTAAAAGGAGAAGAGTGGATAGATCACTAACATTGCATTGGAACAGAAGAAGAAAAGAACTGTTAAAAAAAGGAATATATGGTCAGGCATTAGGTAATAGTGCACCAATGAATGAACATTAAAAAGTGAACTGGGGGTGGGGGAGGGAGAGAATGTAAAATGTGCAACAATGAATGAATGAAAATCCAACTTTTCTGTAAACTTTCATTAAAATAATAATGAAAATTTAAAATTTTATTAAAAAAATACGTAGCTCAAGATCTTAGAAGAAGCCACATTATTTTCAAATAGGGATGTTTCAAAAAGGCAACTAAAAGTAAATTATATGCTTTGGATCTCTAAACACAATTTAATATTTTTTTAAAACCATAAACTATTTTATTAAAAACTAATTACAAAATGGGGATTTAAATTAATCATATATGTGAATAAAATAATCTGTCTTTAATAATTTCCCAAAATCTATCTTACCTCCTTTGGATATGTTGTACGGAGTGGCAGATCCTCAGAGAAGAACATCATGCTTGGAAGGGTGGAGAGTCAGAGTAAGATAAGACCCTCAACAAGATGAATTGACACAATGACTGCAACAATGGGCTCAAGTGTATCAGAGATGTTAAGGATTGCACAGGACAGGGCAAGGTTCAGACTCATGTTCATAGGGCTATGAGTCATAGCCAACTTGATAGCATAAAACACCATCACCAACGTTGTTATATGCCATCAAATTGCCTATGACTCATAGCGACCTTATGTACAACAGCCCTAAACCCTGCTCTATCCTGTGCCAATCTCATAGTCTTCAATACATCCACCCTCATTACCCCAGTCACTGAGTCAATCCATCTCATTCAGGATCTTCCTCTCTTCCACTGTCCTTCCAACCTCCCAAGCATGATGCCCTTCTCTAAGGACTGGTCCACCCTTGCAACATGCCCAAAGTATGAAAGACAAAATTTCAGAATCCTTGCCTCCAAGGAGCAGCCTGATTTAACCCTCTTCAGAATGAACCTGTTTGTTTTCTTAGCAGTCCATGGTATATTCAATACTCTTCTCCAGCACAACTCAAAGGCATCAGTTCTCCTTCCATATTCCCTAGTCATTGTCTAGCTCTCTGATGTATAGCAAGTGACTGCAAGGACCATGGCAGATGCACCTTAGTCTTCAGAGTGACACCATTGCTCTTCAGTACTCTGGAAAGGTCCCTAACAGCAGACTTTCCCATCATGAGATGTTTTTTAATTTCCTGGCTGCTGGTGCCAAGAGTGTTGACTGTGGAGCCAAGCAAACTAAAGCTGTTAACAATCTCAATCTCTTTACCATCCATCCTGATGCAGCCAATTGGCCCAGTGGTGAGAACCTTTGTCTTCTTGATATTGAGCCTCAATCTATATTGAAGGCTGCAGTCCTTGGCCTTTTGCAGCAAGGACTTTAGGTCCTCTTCAGTTTCAGCAAGCAGGGTTGTATCATCTGCATAACACAGACTGTCAATGAATCTTCCACCAATCTTGATGCCACACTTCCTTCATACAGCTCAGCCTCCCAGATAATCTGTTCTGCATATAGGTTGAAAAGGTGTGGAGATAGGACACATCCCTGGCATACACCCTTTCCCAATTTTGAACTATGCTATGTTTCTTCATATTTTTTTCCAAGTCATAATGTGCTTTCAGGGAGTAGTGATAGCCTAGCTGCAAGAAGCTGTACTGCAATTTCGAAGGCACATGGTTGCACCAGCTGCCCATCGGAAGAAGGATGGGCAATCTCTTGTATGATTAACTGCCTCTGAAAACCCACCAGAAGGTCAGCTATGGGTCAGTTCTGACTCTACGGTACACAACAATGTGCTTTCTATGCTACACACAGAAGGTATGTCATACATATGGTGAAGTCCTGGTTCCCTTCATAATTTAAAGGGGAAAATTCCATAATTTCCAGAGCCCTTTATTTTCTGCAGATGGAGGAGAAGGATGTCCTCAAATTCTTTGGAGCAGAAATGCATGAACCTTGTTTTCCAAATAAAACTGAACATCTTCAAAAGGAAAAGTGATGACATCTACATCATAAACCTGAATTGGACCTGGGAAAAGCTTCTGTTGGTTGCTCAGGCCATTGTTGCCATTAAAAATCTAGCTGATGACAGTGTCATATCCTCCATAAAGATTGCCCAGAGATCTCTGCTGAAGTGTACTGCTGCTACTGGAGCCCCTCCTATTGTGGGCACTTCACTCCTGGAACCTTCACTAACCCCATTCTGGTTATTACTGATCCCAGGGCTGACCATCAGCCTCTGAGGCTGACAGAAGCATTTTATGTTAATTTGCCCACCACTGCCTGTGTAACACGAATTCTTCTCTGTGTTATGTAGATATTACTATCCCATGCAGGATCAAGGGGGTTCACTTCTTGGGTCTGCTGTGGTAGGTCCTGCACATGTGTGGCACAATCTCACAGCACCCTTGGGAAGTGATGCCTGATGCGTACTTCTATAGAGATCTGGAAGAGACTTAAAAGGAAGAGCAGGCTGCTGCTGAAAAGGCTGTGATCAAGGAGGAGTTTCAGGGAGAATGGAAAACCCAGCTCCGGAACTGACTGCTGTATAGCCTGAGGGGTATAGGCCTGCCCTGTGTGCCTATTCAGCAGTTCCCTAGAGACGACTGGAGTGCTCAGCCTGCAAATGAAGACTAGGCTTCAGCCCCCAATTCAGGCCACTGAAAGGGTCGAAACAACTAACAAATGGTCTTAAGCTGTCTTAAAAAGTAGAAATAAAGTTGACAAAAATATAGTTCTTTATCATCAGACTATTTTCCATTTCAGACTACATAGAATTCTAGTTAATGAAATTCTTAGGATAAACAAAATTCATGCTAATTTTTTGAAAAAAATTTTTGAAACAAAATCCACCGCTGTATTTCATCATAAATAACTAACTTGACTCTAAAAGTAGCTTTTAGGAGACATTATTATTATAAATATGAAAAATATAGGCAATTCTAATGGTTGTGGTTGTTGTTGTTGTTGTTATGTGTCGTCGAGTCGCTTGC
>NW_006399797.1:9849191-9854543 GCF_000299155.1 Elephantulus edwardii | reverse complement strand
TAGTACCACGACATGCAAAATTTCTACAGCTCAGAAATAATTACAAAATCACCACATAGCTGAAAATATTTTCATTGTTTAAAATATAAATTTACTAACAAATCAATAATTTCATTATCCTTGATGCCTTTAGTATTATATTTAATGAATACTGGATAGTGTTTCAATGAATATTGCCATAGTTAAAATTTCATTTAAAAATCGTAAATACAACTTCAAAAAGTAAATGTTGAGGTAGGCATAAGAAATCTGAATGAATTCCTACAAAGGTTAACTCCAAAACATATATGTCAATAATATATTTTACAATGCGTAAATAAAATTACTACATATAAATAAATTTTAAAGTCCTATTCACATATATATTGTTGTTGTTATGTGTCCTCTTGTCAGAATACACTCATTGCTGACCCGTAGTAAGGGTAGAGAGGCTGTAAATCACACAGGAGTAGACCATCTTTCTCCTGCAGTGAAGCTGGTAGATTCAAACTGCTTGCTTTTGGGTTGGAAGCTCTGCTCCTTACTACAAAGTCATTAGAGCTACAAACATGCATACAGTAAAATGTATTTCATAATCAGCATAAAACAAAAGAGAGGAAAAAATGTCATTAGTTTTAATAGAATATTATCCTACAGAAATCAGTTTATGTATAAGGTGCTAATAGGAGAATGTCCTAAGCTTTACTTTTCATTTGTTGTAAATCCTGAGGCTTATTTTTAGAAAAGAATATATTGAATTTTAGCATTATTTTCTGTTGTTATATTCTGCTACATATTTTCATTGTTATTAAATTATTTGTTCTTTACAACTTTCACCTTCTATATGTGGTCATCCCTCCATAATATGAATGATTTGGATTCAATGTCATTTATATTCACATTTTTATGGAAGAAATTCTTTATGTAAGTGGGAAATATTCTATTTTTATTATTTTTAATCATTTTGCACATTTTTCTCCCCCTCCATCCACCACCAGCCTACCTTGTAAAGGACTCCGTGTTACAGATTTTTCTTATACATACAATATCTATTCATATATTCCTTTTGGACAGTTCTTCCCCTCATCTGTTCAACTGCAATGCTTATCTATCCACTCTTCCGCTCATGCCCCTTGCTGTCCTATTTTATAAGAGTGGTGTTATGCAATACTTGTCCTTCCTAATTGAGATATTTCACTCAGTATAATGTGCTACAAGCTCCCCTATTTTGTATAATGTTTTATGAGTTCATTGTTTTTCAATTTTGCAGAATATTCCATTGTGTAAATGTCCTATCGTATTTCTATCCATTTGTTTGTTGATGGGCACTTGGGTTGCTTTCATCTCTTTGTGATTGAGAATAACACAGCAATAAACATGAGTGTTCACCATCTGCTTGAGTCTTAGCTCAAGTAAATTTAGGGTATATTCTAAAGTAATGGAATTGCTGGCTCAAATGGTATTTCTAGTTCCAACTTTTTGACAAAGTATCATACCACTTTCTATAGTGGCTGTACCATTTTATATTTCCTCTAGCAGTGAATAAGAGTTCCAGTCTCTCCATAACCTCTCCTGCATTTGTTTTTCCTGCCCTGTTGAAATTTGCTATTGTTGCTGGGATGAGATGATATCTCATAGTTGTTTTTATTTGCAGATAGCTCGAGATTTTTACCATTTCTTCCCATGTTTATTTGCCATCTGAATGTCTCCTTTGATGTAAGTGTCTATTCATATCTTGTGGCCATTTTGTGACTGTGTCATTTACTTTTTTTCTTGTTGAGGTGCTGTAGTCTTCTATAAATTTTAGAGATATGTAATTTTCAAGTATTTTTTCCCAATCTGCAGGTTTCCTTCTTACCCTGTTGGAGAAGTTTTTGATGTGCATGGGGATTTGATTCTTAGGTCTCATTCATCTGTTTTATTCTCTCCTGGTTGAAGGGTTTTCAATATGCTTGAAAGACTTATGATGCTGTGGATTACAGCTTCTAAAGTTCTTCCTAGCTTTTCTTTGATTAATTTTGTAGTCTTTGGTTTAACTTCTAGCGAGGTCCCCGATTCCTTGAGTTGTTTTAGTTCTTTAATTTCTTTTTTGTATGGTGTGAGGTGTGAGTCTTGTTTAAGTTTTCTGTAGATGGTTTTCCAATATTGCTAACACCATTAGTTAAAGAGACTGTCATTTCCTCACTTAACTGATTTCGTCTCCTTGTCAAAGAGCAGTTGATCATAGGTAGATGAGATGTCTTGACCACTACAGCTGTGTAGTAGGATTTAAGATTAGGGATTGTGATGTCTCCTACCTTATTTCTCTTTATCAGTAGTCTTTTGCTTATTTGGGATCTTTTCCCATTGCAGAGTAAATTGGAAATTGCCTTTTTCTATCTCATTGAAAAATGGAATTGGTATTGGTATTGAGATTGCACTGAACTTCTAGAGTGCCTTTGGCAGAGTTGTCAATTTCACTATATTGAGTCTTCCTATTCATGAGCATGATATATACTTTCATGACTCTTTTTGTTTCTTGTAGTAAATTGTTGTAATGAGGAGAAGTGTGGTGTCAGGGTTGGTGGAAGATCTATTAACAATCTGCGTTATGCAGATGACAAAACTCTGCTTGCCGAAACTGAGGAGGATCTCATGCACTTGCTGCAGAGGGTCAAGGACTGCAGCCTTCAGTATGGACTGAGGCTCAATGTCAAGAAGACAAGATTCTCACCACTGGACCAACTGGTAGCAGCAGGATGGATGGCGAAGAGATTGAGATTGTTCACAGCTACAGTTTGCTTGGCTCCACAGTCAACACTCTTGGCACCAGCAGCCAGGAAATAAAAAAAAATGTATTGCGATCGGAAAGTCTGCTGTTAGGAACCTCTCTAAAGTACTTATGAGCAACGGTGTCTCTCTGGAGACTAAGGTGTGCCTGATACAAGCCATGGTTTTTGCAGTCACTTGTTATGCATCAGAGAGCTGGACAATGACTAGGGAAGACAGAAGGAGAATTGATGCCTTTGAGCTGTGGTGCTGGAGAAGAGTATTGAGAGTACCATGGACTGCTAGGAAAACAAACAGATTCATCCTGTAAAGGGTCAAACCAGGCTGCTCCTTGGAGGCAAGGATTCTAAGGCTCCGTCTGACATACTTTGGACATGTTGCAAGGAGGGACAGGTCCTTGGAGAAGGACATCATGCTTGGTAAGGTGGAGGGACAGTGCAGGAGGGGAAGACCCTCTATGAGGTGGACTGGTTCAGTGACTGGGGTAATCGGGATGGGTGTGTCAGAGGCCATGCGATTGGCACAGGATAGAGCAGGATTTAGGGCTGGTGTACATTGGGTCACTATGAGTCACAAACAACTCGACGGCACATAACAACAACAACATTTTTAAAGGTCTTTTGTGTCTCTAGTTATACTTGTCTCCAAGTATCTCATATTATGATTAGCTATTGTAATGGCCATTTTTTTTCTTAGCTCCATTTCTATATTCTCTTTCTCATTGTAGAAAAATTCAACTGATTTTTGTATGTTGGTCTTATACCCTACTACTATGGATAACTGAATTGGCCAAAAGTGTCCAACAGTTTTCTCACTGAATCAGTCTACTATCACATCATCTGCGTATAGAGATATTTTACTTCCTCTTTGACAATTTGGATACACCTTATTTCCTTTTCTTGCCTTATTGCTCTTTCTAAAGCTTCTAATACAATATAAAATAGGAGAGGTGATAGCGGTTATCCTTGCCTAGTTCCAGGTCTCAAGGCGAAAGCCTTTAAACTCTCTGCATTGCAAATGATGTTGGTTCTTGTTTTAACGTATATATTTTTCACTATATTGAGAAAATTCCCCTCTATTCCAGTTTTCTTGAGTGTTTTAATCAGGAAGAGCTGTTGGATTTTTGTCAAAGGCCTTTTCAGCATTAATTGCTAGGATCATGTAGCGCTTGTTTGTTAATGTGACAAATTGCTAGGATTACATACTTCTTGTTACTTACTTTGTTAATGTGACAAAATATGTTGTTTTTCTAATGTTGAGCTATCCTTGCATATCTGTTATTCATCATGACCAAGTGTGAATATTTTTTATGTGCTTTTGCATTCTATTAGTCATGATTATATTGAGGATTTTTGCATCTATATTCATGTGAGATATTGGCTTACAACTTTCTAATTTGGTGTTGTTTTACCTGAATTTGGTATTAGGGCTATGTTTGTTTCACAGAGTGATTCTTGGAGTATTCCCTCTTTTTCTATTCTCTGGAAAACTTTATACAGAATTGGTGATAGCTCTTTTCTTAATGCTTGTTAAAATTCACTAGAAAAACCATCTGGTCCAGGGCTTTTTTTCAGTTGAAAGCTTTTTGTGACCTATTAGATTTCTTCTTTCCTAACAGGTCTGTTCAGGCATTCTTCTTCAGTTTGTATCAGTTTGGGTAGGTTGTAAGTTTCTAAGTATTTGTCCATTTCCTCTAGGTTTTCATATTTGTTTGAATATAGTTTTCCATACTATACTACTGTTAGCCTTTTTATTTCAGTTGATTCTGTTGTGGCATCACCCCTTTCATCTTGTACTTGGATTATCTGTCTTTTCTTTCTTTTTCTTTGTTAGCTTTGCTAGTGCTTTGCCAATTTTATTGACGTTTCCAAAAAAACAACACCTGGTCTTGTTAATCATTTCAATTGTTATTTGTAAATGTTAAAATACACTTATCTTCAAATCAACATCAATAAGACATCATTCATTCAGTAAATATCCAATACTATAATGTCATCTAATATATTTAATGTAGTTATGTGCTGTTGAGTTGACTGTAGCACAGCAAACTTACGAAAAATGTATCGGAAACCTGCCACCCTAGCTTTTGCCATCTTCACCATTTCCAACATTCATGAGCTCATTGTTATAATCACTGTGTCAAATGATCTTGTTGAGAGTCTTCCTCTCTCTCTGGACCTCTAACTTTCCAAACATGATATCTTTCTCCAAGGACCAGCCTCTCCTAACAACATGCTGAAAGTATGTGAGACGAAGTTTCACTAGCCTTGCTTCCAAAGGAGCCTCTGGTTTCATCTTCTCCAAGACACACCTTTCTCTTGGCAGTCCATGAGATATTCTGTACTCATCTCAAAACACCATAACTCAAAGTCATTGATTCTTCTTCTGTTGTCCTTAGTCATTGTCCAATTTTCAGACGCAGAGCAAGCAACTGAAAAGACCATGACCTGGATCAGGCACACGTAAGTCTTTAAGTTGACATCAGTGCTCATCAGTACTCTAAAAAGATTCCTGTTTGTTGTTGTTATGTGCCGTCGAGTCGCCTGCGACTCATAGCGACCCTATGTACAACAGTCCTAAGCTCCGCTCTGTCCTGTGCCAATC
>NW_006399797.1:9842780-9846846 GCF_000299155.1 Elephantulus edwardii | reverse complement strand
CCACCAGATGCTCTGCCAGGGAAGGAGGTGCAATCTCCTCCTGTACCAGTCAGATCTGATTTGACATGCACACAAAAATAATAAAATAAAATAAAAAAATGTATTTGCTATTAATAAGTCGTTGATTGTGCAAAATTCGATCATTCTCTCTCCCGCTCCATTTCTGTCCCCGAGTCCATGTTTTCCAAGTACTGAATCTTCTTCTTTCTTCCCGAATTTTGCATTCCAGTCACCCATTATTATCAATGCATCTTGATTGTATGTTTGATCAATCTCCGACTGTAAAAGCTGGTTCCTACAAGCAGATTTTCCAAAGAAACACATCTTTTGATTTTCTATTGATTGTGGATACAAATAAGATGAAATCGTTAACAATTTAAATCTCTTCTCCATCTATCACAATATAGTCTATTGCCCTGGTGGTGAGGATTATTGGTTTTTTTATGTTGAGTTGTATCGATATTGAAGGCTTCAGTCCTTAATCTTCTCCAGTAAATGTTTCAAGTTCTTACTCTTACCAAGCAAGGTTTTAATCTGCATAATGCAGGTTGTTGATGAGTTTTCCTCCTATCCTGATGCCACATTTTTCTTTGTAAGTCTAGCCTCTTGAATAATTTGTTCATTACATAGGTATGGATAAAGGATAATGTATAAATGGAGAAAGTATTCCAACAGAATATGGAAATTATCAAACAATATCATTAATATTACATGCAAGCAAAATATTGTTGAAGATTAATCGAAAATGGCTAGAGCAGTACATCAACAGAGAATTGACACAAATTCAAGCGGGATTTTGAAGAGGCCATGGCACCAGAAATATCACTGTTGATATCAGATGGATCTTGGCTGAAAGCAGAGAATACTGGAAAATGTCCATCTATGCTTGACTATGCAAAGGCATTTGAATAAGTGGGTGGATCATAGTGAATGATGGCTTACATTGAGAAGAATGGGAAACTGAGAACACCTAACTGTACTTATGTGAAACCTATAACTAAACCTAGAAGCTGTCATGTGAACAGACCAAGGGAAAATCGCATAGTTTAAAATCAAGAAAGATGTGCAGCGAGGCTGTATCCCTTTCTATACCTATTCAACCTGTATTCTGAGCAACATTTCTAACAGGTGTTAATTTAGCGTGCTTTTCATTTCAACAAAAACAAACAGTACATTAGATCATTTGTCCCTTTCAGACAGTCTTTTCTCTCACCTATTCCAGTACAGTGTTCATTATCTTTCTACTCTTTTCTTGCTCAACCTCAATTTTTTTAAAAAAATACCTCCTTCCTAAGCAACATGCCTCTGGAAACTCTATGAAGTTTTATAAATGACAATAGTTATAGGAAGGCTTCAGGCCTTTTATTCATAGGGTTGCTATGAGGTGTGCTCAATAAGACAGCAATCAACAACAACAATATACTACAGGAGAGCTCTGGAGGCCTTATGGTAAAAAGTTATGCTGCCAACCCCAAAGGCAAATGGTTTGAATTCAGCAGCCGTAGCCAGAAAGATGTTTACTCTCTTCATGTGCAATTTACAGACTCTGAAAACCCCTTGGAGCACTAGTGATGAGTCAGTTTTGACTCAATGGCAATGAACAACAAGAACAACATACACTACTGTTGGAATCTTCCTCCAGTCCTGATGCTATATTTTTCTTCACTTATTCGAGCTTCTCAAATTATTTGCTTAATACAAAACCCTTCATTCTTCAGAAAATACTTTTCAAATCACCCCCAAATAGTATAATTTTTAAAAGCAAAACTTTATTAAGTACTACTTGCTAGGACAATATGACAAAAGAAGGAAATAAAAGGCATCCAGATTGGCAAAGAGGTGGTTAAACTGTCACTATATACAGATGATATGATAGTGTACACAGAAATCTGAAGGACACAACAAAAACAAGTTGTAAGAGCTAATAGACAAATTTAGTAGGTTGGCAAGATACAAGATTAATATAAAAATGTCAGTCAGATTCCTTTATAGTAATGAAGGAAACAAGAAAGCAGTACCATTTATAATAGTCAAACACAAATTGACATACATAGGAATAAACTTAACTAGAGGCTCTCTGGTGGCCTAGTGGCAAGAAGCTGTGCTGCAATCCCAAAGGCTCTTGGGGGGTAAGGGTTGGGGTTGGGGTCGGGAGGAAGATGGGCAGTCTCCTCCCATGCAATTAACTGCCTCTGAAAACCTGCTGAAGGGTCAGCTCTGGGTTGGTTCAGACTCTATGATACTCAACAACAGAGCCAAAAAAGACCTTTACAAAGAAAACTATAAAATACTTCTGTGAGAAAGAATAAAACACCTAAATAAGTGGGGGGGAAAGTTCTTTGTTCATGGCTAAGAAGACAAGATATAGTAAAAACAACAATCCTACCAAAAGCAATCTTCAGGTTTAACAAAATCCAAATACAGATACCAAATTCATTTTTAAAGGAGATCTAAAAGGCAGTTCTCAAGTTTATTTGGAGAGGAAAGATACCCTGAATAAGCAAAGCACTTCTGAAAAACAAAAATTAAGTGGGATACATAGCACTTCCTGATATAAAAACCTACTACACAGCTGTAATAACCAAAACAGCTTAGTACTGGTACAATGACAGGCACACAGACCAGTGGAACAGAACTGAGAACCCAGAAATGGTCCCATCTACCTACAGTTAACTGATATTTGACAAGGAAACACAACCTATCAAATAAAGAAACGACAACCCCTTCAACAAATGGTGCTGGCAAAACGGGACTGCTAACTGCAGAAAGCTGAGGCAGGATCCTCATGTCACACCATACACAAAAATCAATGCAAGGTGGATTTGGGGGTACAGCCTTAAACCATAAAGATCATAAGAGAAAAAAATGTTACCAGGCTTAGAAGGCCTAAACGATAATATAAACAGGCCAACAAATACAGCCAGAAATGCACAACCACAAGAGGACAAAATTGATAACTAGTACCTTCTGAAGATTAAATCCCTCTGTGCTTGAAAAACGTGTTCCAATAGGGTGAAAGGGAAATCTATTGACTGGGAAAAAAACATTTGGCAATACCATTTCACACAAGGGTCTCACAACAAAAGTTTACAGAATAATCCTGGGCCTCCACAAGAAAAAGATTTATAACAAAATTACACAATTACAAAATGGCAAAATACATGGAAAGACTTTTCACAGAGGAAGATATTTGGATAGCCATCAGAATCTTGAAGAGATGCTCAAAATCACGGGCAATAAGAGAGATTAAAATCTAAACCACAATGAGATTCCATCTCATCCAGTTGCAGTGGCAAAGTTTAACAAAAAAAGCAAGCAATAAATGTTGAAGAGGATACAGCGAGATTGGAACTGTCACACACTGTTGGTGGGATGGTAAAATGGTACAACCACTTTGGAAGGCAGTTTGTAATTTCCTCAAAAAGCTGAACACAGAAACTCCACATGGCAAAGCTATTCCACTGGTAGGAATATACATTCACACAATGGAATACGATGCAGCATTCAGGAGCAACAATTTCTAAAAATACTATACAACGTAGGAGAGATTGGTGACCATTATGCTGGTGAACTAATTCATTCATAAGGACAAATACAGCATTAGACCATTACTGTAAAAACAGAAGGATAACTGGCACAACGTGTATGGGGGCTCAAGGGTGGAAGCAGTGGAAGTAGAGGGGTTAGAGTGGGCAGGGGAGATGTCATGAGTTTACACAATGTGGTGAGTGGAAGGAGGTGATAAAGGAAATGGGGAAGATCTGACAGGACCTGAAAAGATGGGGTAATGGTAGGCATGGTTCAACTGTAACTAATTTTATAATGTACAATATATGGGAACAATTGTATGAAACACAATGTTAATGAAGTGTAAAACATAGTAACTACATTTTTATGGAAACCAATATAAAATTAAACAAATTTTTTGAAACTTTAATAATTACTAAATAACTGTTGTTAGGATTATAGTCTATCAGTTCACAACTATAAATGCAGTAATTAGTATGCAATATTCTCAATAAACTATGATGACCTAGTGGTAAAAAGCTGCACTGCCAACCTGAAG
>NW_006399797.1:9840456-9841996 GCF_000299155.1 Elephantulus edwardii | reverse complement strand
TGACTAAGGAGGATAGAAGGAGAATTGATGCCTTTGAGCTGTGGTGCTGGAGAAGAGTATTGAGAATACCATGGACTGCTAGGGAAACAAACAGATTCACCTGGAAAGGGTCAAACCGGGCAGCTCCTTGGAGGCAAGGATACTGAGGCTCCATCTAACATTCTTTGGACATGTAAGGAGGGACTGGTCCTTGGAGAGGGACATCGTGCTTGGGAGGGTGGAGGGACAGCGCGGGAGGGAAAGGCCCTCTATGAGGTGGATTGATTCAGTGACTGGAGCAATTGGGATGGATGTATCGGAGATGGTGCGATTGGCACAGGACAGAGCAGAGTTTAGGGCAGTTGTACATACAGTTGCTATGAGTCACAAGCGACTCAACGGCACATAACAACAACAACAACATATTCCTACCAGTGGAACAGCTTTGCCATATGGAGTTTCTGTGTTCAGCTTTTTGAGGAAATGACAAACTGCCTTCCAAAGTGGTTGTACCATTTTACCATCCCACCAACAGTGTATGACAGTTCCAATCTCGCCATATCCTCTTCAACATTTATTGCTTGCTTTTTTGGTTAAACTTTGCCACTACAACTGGATGAGATGGAATCTCATTGTGGTTTAGATTTTCATCTCTCTTATTGCCCGTGATTTTGAGCATCTCTTCAAGATTCTGATGGCCATCCAAATATCTTCCTCTGTAAAAAGTCTTTCCATGTATTTTGCCATTTTGTAATTGTGTAATTTTGTTATAAATCTTTTTCTTGTGGAGGCCCAGGATTATTCTGTAAACTTTTGTTATGAGACCCTTGTCTAAGATGGTATTGCCAAATGTTTTTTCCCAGTCAATAGATTTTCTTTCCACCCTATTGGAAAATGTTTCCTTTTTTTTTTTTATTACTTTGTTTACAAAGTTTGTATATGTTGTATTTCACACTATTCTTCATTCACATTCTGTTTCATACAATCATTCTCATGCATTATGTTTTATAAAATTAATCACTATTGGACATTGCCAATCATTACCCATTCTTTTTGCCTGGATCTTTCCCATTTCCCTCCTACCTCCCCTCCACCCACGAAAGTTGTAACCCTATGGTTTTGTCCCTACCCATCCTCAGCCCTTCCCTGCCTTGCATTTCCATACATGTTTTAATAGTTATCATTCTGATTTTACAATAATGGTCTTATGCAGTATTTGTCTTTATGAGACTGCATTAATTCAATCTGCATAATTCCCTCCAGCCTCTCCCAAGTCACATAGTATTTTTTAAAATTGTTGCTCCTGGGTGCTGTACTATGCCATTGTATGAATGTACCACAATTTATCAATCCATTTTGTTGTGACTGGACATTTGGGCTATTTTCATGTTCTTGCGATGGTGAATAATACTGCTATAAACACTGGTGCACAAATCTTCATTTCTGTCTCAGTTCTAATTTCCACTGGGTATATTTCAGCTAACAGATGCTGCCCTGGATGTGCTCACCAAGTTGTGCCAAGAAATCTGGAGAACAACCACTTGGCCAACTGACTGGAAGA
>NW_006399797.1:9820529-9839206 GCF_000299155.1 Elephantulus edwardii | reverse complement strand
CAGAGTTTAGGGCTGTTGTACATAGGGTCGCTATGAGTCGCAAGCGACTCGACGGCACATAACAACAACAACAACAACAACAACTTCTTAGTATTGGAATAGCTGGCTCACATCAAGTTTCTATGTTAAACGTTTTGAGGAAATGCCAAACTGTCTTCCAGAGTGGTTGTACCATTTTACAATCCCATCAACAGTGTATGAGAGTTCATATTTTGCAACATCTTCTTCCTATAGTTACTGCTTGCTGCCTCACTAAACTTTGCCAGTGTTACCGGGGTGAGACAGTATCTCATTGTGGCTTTGATTTGCATCTCTCTTATTGGCACTGATTTTGAGCATTTCTTCATGTGTCTGTTAGCCATCTGAATGTCTTCCTCTGTGAAAAGTCTTCCCATGTGTTTTGCCCATTTTGTAATTGGTAATACTGCTAGGTCATATAGCCCTGGTGTGTCCACCCACCGTACAGCAGTAACTTGTGATTGCTGTAAAGCTGAACACTGTGATGCTAATGTGTCAAATATGTTAATGGTTGGTTACCCATAGCGGACAGTGTTTGGTGGAGCTCCCCAATTAAAACAAGCGTGGAAGCAGCAGTGGCATCCACTTCTGTAATAGCTTGCCTCCGGAAACCCTATGAACCTGGAGAGAGGATGAAAGACACGTGTGTTGAGGACTTTCCTTCATAGGGTCATTATGAGTCGCCTACGACTCAACAGCACTTAACAACAACAACAATACTCCTAGAGGTCCAGAAGTATTCTGTAAACCTTTGTTATAAGACTCTTTTTTGAGATGCTATTGCCAAATGTTTGTTTCCAGGCACTAGGCTTTCTTTCTACCCTGTAGGAAAAGAATTTTTGAAGATCACAGAGATTGAATCTTTAGATTGAATCTATTCTTCAATTTTATCCTCTCCTGGTTGTTCATTTCTGGCTGTATTTGGCAGTCTCTTTATACGATAGGGTAGGTTTTCTAAGCTTGTTCCCAGTTTTTCTCTTATGAACTTTATGGTTTTGGGGCTTTACTTCCAGGTCTCTGACCCACTTTAAGTTGATTTTTGTGTATGGTATGAGATGTGGATCCCGTTTCAGCTTTCTGCACTTAGCAGTCCAGTTTTGCCTGCACCATTTGTTGAAGAGGTTGTAATTTTCCCTTTTGATAGGTTTTATTTCCTTCTGGAATATCAGTTGACCAAAGATAGATAGGTTAATTGCTGGATTCTCAATTCTGTTCCATTGGTGTATATGCCCGTCATTGTACCAGTACCATGCTCTTTTGGTTACTACCACTTTGTAGTAGGTTTTGAGGTCAGGGAGTCTTATGCCCCGCACTTCACTTTTGTTTTTCAGAAGTGCTTTGCTTATTCTGGGTCTCTTTGCTCTCCAAATAAGCTTGAAAGTTTCAGTTTCTATCTTGAAAAATGAATTTTGTATC
This sequence comes from Elephantulus edwardii, assembly GCF_000299155.1. Classification (NCBI taxonomy): domain Eukaryota; kingdom Metazoa; phylum Chordata; class Mammalia; order Macroscelidea; family Macroscelididae; genus Elephantulus; species Elephantulus edwardii. The sequence continues at coordinate 9,837,772 of NW_006399797.1, read as the reverse complement.
TGTATTTGGATTGTGTTGAATATATAGATTGTTTTTAGTATTGTAAGTACTTGCTTGAGCAGTACAACGAGAAGGAAATGAAGGCATCCAGATTGGCAAAGAGGTGGTGAAATTGTCACTAAATGCAGATGATATGCTAGTGTACACAGAAAACCCTAAGAATTCAACAAACTGTTAGAGCTAGTGGACCAGTCTAGCAGGGTTGCAGGATACAAGATCAATACATAAAAATCAGTGGCATTCCTCTACAGTAACAAAAACAAACAAAAAACACACAGAGAAGGAGACTAAGAAAGCAAATACCATTTACAAAAGCGAATCACAAATTGAGATACTTGTGTGTGAACCTAGCTAAAAACACAAAAGACTTGTACAAAGAAAACTACAGGACATTTCTGCTAGACATAATAAAAGACCTAAGTAAGTGGGAAAATGTACTCTGTTCATGGATAGGAAGACTCAATATTGTAAAATTGGAAAATGTTTTTGAAGCACACAGGGATTTAATTTTTAGAAGGTCCCATTCATGAATTTTATCCTCTCTTGGTTGTGTATTTCCGGCTATATTTGTCAGCCTTTTTATACCTTGAGCTAGGCCTTCTAAGCTTGGTCCTACTTTTCCTCTTATGATCTTTATGGTTTTGGGCTTTACCCATAGGTCTCTGATCCACCTTGAGGTGATTTTTGTGTATGGGGAGAGGTTTGCATCCAGCTTCAGCTTTCTGCAGGTAGTAGTCCATGAATGGGAAGTGCCAGGCTTACCATTTCACTTTTCAGAAATACTTTGCTTTTCAGGGTCTCTTTCCTCTCCAAATAAACTTGCCATTGCCTTTTCTATCTCTTTGAAAAACAAATTTGGCATCTGTCATGAGATTGCATTAAACATGTAGACTGCATTTAGGAAGACTGTTTTCAATATACTGAATCTTCCTGTCCTTGACCAGGGCACATTTTCCCATTTATTGCAGTCTTTTCTTGTGCCTCACATAAGTGTTTGTTGTTTTCTTTGTTAAGGTCTTCTGGTCTCTAGTTAGGTTTATTCTTAAGTATCTCAATTTGTGGTTGGCTATTGCAAATGGTGTTGTTTTCTTAGCTTCCTTATCTGTATCTTCTTTGTTACTGTCGAGGAATCCCACTAACTTGTCTATATCAATCTTATAACCTACCATTCTACTAAGTTGGTCTACTAACTTTAATAATTTTGTTGTTGTTGACTCTGTGGGGTTTTCTTTGTACACTATCATGTCATCTGTATATAATGACAGTTTCACCATCTCTTTTCTTATCTGGATGTCTTTTATTTCCTTCTCTTGTTGTACTGCCCTAGCAAGAACTTCCAATACAATATTTAATAGGAGGGGTGATAGTGGATATCTTTGTATGGCCCCTGGTCTCAAGAGAATGCTTTTAGTCTTTCTCCATTGAGAATGATGTTGGCTCCTGGTTTTGTTTGTACACTTTTCTCTATGTTGAAGAAATTCTCTTTTATTCTTATTTTGCTGAGTGCTTGAATCAGGAAGGGTGTTGAATTTTATCAAAGGCCTTTTTTTTACATCAATTGCTGCGGTCATTTGGTTCTTATTATTTGCTTTGTTAATGTAATGAATTACGTTGATTGGTTTTGTTAAGAATCTCATTTGGTCATGATGTATTTTTTTTAATATGCCGCTGGATTCTGTTGTGCTAAGTATTTTTCATCTAATCCATGAGAGATATTGGTCTGCAGTTTTCTTTCTTGGTAATATCTTTGCTTGGTTTTGGTATTAGGGTTATGCTTGCTTCACAGAATGACTCTGATAGTATTCCTTCTTTTCCTTTTTTTTTTTTTTTTAATCATTTCAGTAGAACTTATGATAGAGCTTCTCTGAATGTTTGGTAGAATTCAGCTCCGGTCCAGGACTTTTCTTATGGGAAGTCTTTTTTATGATCTGTTCAATTTCTTCTTTGGTCATGGGTCTGTTCCAATGTTCTACATCTCACTGGATCAGTCTGGACAGGACATGAGTATCATAGGATTTGTCCATTTTCTCTAGGTTTTCTTCATTTATGAGAGTATAACTTTTCATAGTATTCCAATATCATTGATTTAATTTCATCTGGTTCTGTTTTGATGTTACCTCTATCATTTCTTAATCAAGTTATTTGTGCCTTATCTTTTTTTTTTCTTTTGTTATGTTTGCCAATGATCTATCAATTTTATTGATCCTTCTGAAAAACTAATTTCTGGTCTTATTTATGGTTTCAATTGTTTTTCTTTTTTCTATCTCATTGATTTCCACTCTTGTCCTTATAATTTCTTTTCTTCTAGAGGTAAAATTAGATTGTTGTTCTTTTTCTATTTGATGAAGGGGTTGAGTTAGATTATTAATTTTTCTTCATTCTTCTTTTTTTTTATGTGTAAGGCACATGATTTTAATCTACCAAATACTCCGCTGGATAGAGTTGAATAATCTCCTCTTATGCAATCTACTGCTTTTGAAAACCTGCTGGAAGGCCCTCTATGAGTGTGTTTCAACTCCATCACTGCCCCTCCACTAGCCTGGGACCTGAAAAACTAGATGGTGCCTGGCTACCATGACTAACTGCTCTGACCGGCATCTTAATAGAAGATCTTAAGGAAAATAGGAGGAAAAATCGCAGAGTAAAATTAAACAATCACAAAGAAAACCAGATTTACTTGTCTAATAGAAACTGTTGGAACCCCAGGACTGTGGCCCTTGGACATATTTCAAGCCTAGAACCAAATCCACACTGTTTAGCTTAACAGTGGACAAGACTATAAAGTGAATGATAATACCAGGGAGGAATGTACAATCAATCATACAAGCCCAAAAGGGTAGCAACTGCTCTAAAACAAAGCTCAGAAGGCAGGAAAGGAGGAGGAATGAAAATGGGGAACAGATGGAAGAAATGAGAAGAGTGCTGTTACACTGAAGAATTGTAACCAATAAATGTCACGAGACAAAATGAATATAAACTGTTGGAAGGCACTCTGATTTGCTCTGTAAACTTTCACTCAAACAAACAAAATAATGGATAGTGAATATTTTCTTGTTTCTCAAAATGATTTATGCACAAAGACAGATTTTAATATTCTTGCAGAGAACTTCATTTTGTTTCCTTTTTCTTCACTGCTGAGACTTTTTTATAAAAGAAATTTAAAATTATGAAACTGAATTGTAGTAGATCAATAGATTTGCCAATATGTAAAATTTTCTCACATATGTAAGATTGGAAAATATTTTATTAACATTTTCTGAGGCAGATTGTCTCATTTACTAGCAAGGCTTTCAAAACTTTATTTCTGCTGTATTCAAGTTCCCATTTCCCTTCAGCTTAATGACTTACCATTACTGTCCATTCTATTTTTCACTGCCCTTTTGTTTCTGCCTCAAGCTTTAATGGATTATATTCTTTGATTTCCTTACTCTGGAATAGAATCTTTTTAACTACAGCTCTTAAAAGTGACACTAGCTGTCTTTTATTTCTTGTAGGCTTTGTGGGTTTTTTCCCTTTTCAGAATAATCATATTCTGTTGTCTCTTTTATTATCATGTCTTTTAGGATCGTTTAACCTCCTGTACTCTTAGGTTTATTTAATAGTAAATTTCTTCCTCTGTTCTCCACACTAAACTATGCTCATTAAGTTTCCTAATCCTCCATAATTTGCTTCCATGAAATCTTATACCTTTGAGTTGCTGTGCTCTATGAGCCCATTTCCTTAGTACAGCTATTCATAGCAGCCCAGAATCAACAAGCACTAAACATTACCTTATTTACTTTCTCACCCAACATGTGAGTCTCTAGGAAAAGAGGCATGGGGGGGAGGGGGAGTAAAATCTTTGTTTTGAATGTTTATGGACCATGAAACTACACCATTTAACTTGGTATTTAATTTTCTCACCCAAACATTGCCTGGGAAGGTTCTGGGAATCACAGAACTAAGACTACAGGCAGTCCATAATGTATAGATATTACATTACAGGATATAGGTTCTTCTTGGTCGAAAGCTATTTTAATTGAACAAAAATAACATTATGATGGTTTTATGCTTTTGACTATTCAATCCCAAATATATCTTTGTCTTATACCTAGAAATTCAGGAAAGGAAGAGAACAGCTTTTTTCAGTTATTCTGGAAGAGCTCTGTTCTTCCCCAAAACAATTTGATTTTGAAAGAGACTGTACGTTGTTTGAGTCTGACTACTGCAGGTTTTTCAAGAGCTCTTCTTCTGCTTTCCCTTTCTTTCTATTTGGCAGTAGTCCCTTTGTTGACAGGTATGTACAGGATGGCCAAGAGAGCATGTATTTAGCATTTGTTTCTCTTATGTCTAAGTGAGTTTAAAAAATTTCAGGAGTGGATTGAAGGAGTTAATGAAGTTTCCAAAGGTGCCTAGTTTATCCAAGCAAAGTTTACACTTCAACCTTGTGCATGTTAACTTGTTATCCTCCCCTTCCAGATGATAAAAAGCAAAGCCAGTAAGTTCTTTATTTAATTGGTTTGCATCCACACACTGACCTCCAGGGCTCTGTTTACATAGCCTATCATGCAATATGCTCCCCAGTTCTCTGCCTCTTTCAAAAGCATGTTTCTCCTGAGATTTGATATATGGCTTTCATGTTTAATCACTACATTAAACTCAATGCTCTGCTTCCTCCAGCATCAACTAACTTCCTTTCTTGGAAGGCAAGGAGAAGAGCATGGTTTCTTGCTACTTCTGAACATAAAGGAAGTCTGTTTGACTCTATTGGCAAAATTACCAATTTTACACAATTCTAAGCAAGCAACATTATTAGTTCATCAACTTGGAAACAAAACAGAATTCTAAAACTCCTTTAGAAAAAAACTAGTTTCTATTCTCAACTGGCTAAGCCAAAAGTGTTAAGTGATTGAGTTATAAACAATGGAAAGAGTTTTTAATCAATCTATAACTCAATAGAGAAAACAGCTAGATGTATGTTATAATTTTAACCAAATGAATCCTGAGGATAAAACGTTCCTGAGATTCTATGAATAGAATTAGTTTAATGCCTTTGCCTTCTGGATGAAAGTTTTTCTGTGTGCTTCTATTTTTATTTTTTTTTGCCACACAAATTACAAATCAAACTTTCAAGTCTTCTTGACCGATATAGTTAAAATAATGTCATAATTCCATAAAAATGTATCTATGACCCAAATTCCTAAATAGATGAAAGAGTAGAAAATTTAACTGACCCCTTTCAAGAAATTCAATCTATAATTTTCAGATTTTAAATTAGGTACATGCATTTTACTATCAAAAACTTCTTTTTCTCCCTCTCCCCCTCCATTCCTCTCTCCCTCTGTTTTACACACACACATCCCCCCAAAAAATGAAACAAAAAATTTACAAATATTAACAAGAATGGAATCTACAAGATGGGTGCTCATTATAGCCTCTATCTATATACATAGTATTACATATGTTTGACATTTTTGTTATTAAATTTTCAAAATGCTTCTTAAAAAGATTACTTGTACATTTACTTTTATAAAGAAAACAAATATAATTGTGATAAGAAAAAATTCAATTACTTTGTAGATTGATCATTTTTATATAAATTTAGTAAGAGAACATTTTTAAACATGTGCTGAAAATGCAAACTTCTTCTCTGTCTCACTCCAAACTCACAAAAAATGTAAAAGTCAAAGCTCTAAATGCTGCACAAACTTTCTTGAAATTTTCTCGAAAATTCAAATACATGGACATGCACATACACACAAACATCTGACTTTGAAATTTTTTCCTTTATCATTTATCACCAACCACAATTTTAATTTTATTTTTTTTTTACAGTTTCCTTTTTCTCAGTAATATTGGCATCTTGCTTCATTTAAAAATCAAGAACCCTGTTAGGAACCCTATCACAGTTTCATGTGTTGAAAAAAGCTAGCTTAGTCTCTGTATTTAATGAGTAGTAGTGAGTCTGAATCTATTAGTCATACACTAAATTGTTCCAACATGCTATCTGTATCAATGCATGATACAGAATATTAAAAAAACAAATTTCCAGCTTCCTTTGTCATGAAAAGAACGTATACAAAATAACAGTAATAATCACTTGTTTCTTAATTTTAAACCATCTGATTTCTTTCCAGAAGGTATTTAAATTAAAAATTAAAAGAACAAATAAACTTTTAATCAGTATTCTCCATAAGACTTTTCTAAGTACAGAACTTTGTAGTTTTCAAAGAAAGCAGATGCTGTCCATGATAGGCATTTTTAAAATTCAGAACAAGAAAAAAATAATAGTCACGGACATCTTTGGTCACAAGAATGAAAGATGTGTGCCTGTACAGATGTTATAACTATTTTCATGATAAATATTAACTTTCAGTACAGGAATTTAGCAGCATACTTTAATTTGGACTTGAAAATTTAACATATATTATCTGACTTTGACAATAGCTGCCTAATATTTCAGTTCTATAGACTATTTCCAAGTTCTACTTTCAAAATTAATCCAATAGACTTTAAAAAAAAAGCTATATTTCAGCTCCTGTGCCCAAAGACCAGTTTTTTACTTGATATTTAGCAATTTAAGTACACACCAGATCATAACATAGGATATTCTGAATAAATAATGGATATATTTAATGACAAAAAGACATACAAAAATAAAAAGACATAATTTTTACCTAAAAATTCACTTTTTATCAGTCTTAAGACATATATAGTACTCAATGATATTTAAAAATTTTAACTAAAAATAGTGAAGATTTCCCACCCTATAACAACAACAACAACAACATTATCAGTTACCTTTTGTGAATTAACAGAAGCATCAAATAGTTGATGTCAGGCTACCATACCTTTAGTATTCACAATGTCAACAGTGTTAATCAGAAATGTTTGTCTCTTACTATCACTGGCATATGGGAGTATGAAGTTCAAGAATATACAAAACAGAAATATTTCTGAAATCACGATTCTTAAATTGAAATTAAATTGTTATTTTAAATATATATATGTATATATATTTCACATTTCAAGAGTTTCACCAATTTGTATATGCTCATAAAGCTGTACAATAAAAGGTAAAGCTTATGAAAAAAGTATGTTAGCTTTTGTTATATATCACTTGACTCTCTGTGATACAAGCAACATCATCTTTTTAAAATTTAAACATGTGATAGAACTAAAATTTTTAAATTGAACTAACTTTTCCCCTGGAAGTTATTTTACCTTGCATTTTAAATAGTTAATGTTTCTTTATCTATTTTACTTATTTCTTAATAGTTCACCAACAAACAATTTCTTTCTATCTAACATGGGACATTTTAAAAAACTTTAATTGAAAACACCATCAAAAATTCTGATGTATATAAATCTTGAAAGTTACATAAAGACAGTCAAATCTAAGGATTATATGGCTACATTCAAGCTGAGGGAGATGAACAGATATAATAAAGCTGACATACCACTGACTATGAGAAAGTCAATTTTGCCTTGATAAACACAAGATAAAGGCTGAAGGTGACCTTCATCTTCCTTTCCTTTACAACAACAACAAAAAGTTTTAACTAAACTCTACGAACTTTGATAAATGTCAGTAGTTGTAGGGGGACTTCAGGCCTTTTTTTCATAGGGTCGCTATGAATCGTGCTTGACTCGAAGGCAATTAACATCATAGGAAAACATGTATTTCTACTAGGTAAAGTTAATAGTTTGTTTAGATTAAGTGCATCTATCACTCATATTTGATGAAAAAAAATCATTCATATAGAATATTCAAATTATTCAGCCTGTCTAGTTCACTAATAATATCCCATTCTGAGAAATGAGTATGCACAACCCCTACCTCTGCTTTTAGAATGAAACTGTGCATAAAGCCTTTAATGCCTCTTGCAGAAGTATCAAGACTCCCAAAGTGAACATCTCTAGGTAAGATTTGAAGCAGCCAATAACCTTGCTTTGAGGTAGAGCTGATGTTTTGAAAAGAGATTGCCCTGTCTGTTTAAAATCAAAATGGTTCTTGATCTGATTAATTACTCCTCAGAGAATAATGTAAATAAAATATACTCAGAATAACATTATTAATGTAAACATACCTGAACCGGAGTCAAATTTGGTTTCTGACCTGCAAAAGCAAAGACATTTTTTAACAAGACAAAAACGGTTTTTAAAAGAACAACAGTTATTTTATGGATTTAAAAAAAAAAGCTGCAATAGTTACAGGTTTCAGTAAATTGATCAACAAGTAAAACAGGCTTTTGAAGATGTAAATACAGTTTCTGTTAAGTATTTTAGATGCATGCGATCCCCTGCATGCTCTAAATATACACATCTTCCTTAGCAAGTATAATATAGAAGATGTAAAACTTTTTAGCTTGTTTATGAAAGTGCATGTTTAAAAGGCATCTGCTATCTTCAGATGAACTAACTTGTTTCAGTAATATAATAATAAGGCAATAAAAACAAATTTATAATTATCCTTTTTAAGTATTATTAAAGATTTTCAATTTATCAACACCAAGTAATTTTTCACTAATCTCTAAGCACAGAGTATAAATGAACCTAGTAACCCCATACGTTTAATAAGGAGGGGGAGAAAAATCTGAGCCCTTGTGGGAACACTATGTTTCAGATATAGGTTAATACTGGTTGTAAATTCAGAAGCCTTTGAAGCTCTTGATTTGGCTGTGGGAAAACTTCTGTTGGGTAATTGCTCTCAAGATGCTGCTGCTGTGCTGTCAAGCAGAATTAACCCTATGACTAGGCCTATCTACACAAGCTCCTATAAGACAGCATTGTCTATATCTAACTCTCAAACCAATTAGTGGGCATGCTCCAGTCGGATTTATATCACACATTCACAATCAATAGTATATATGTTCACAGCTGCCACAGCAAGATACAAGAACCGATCAGCAGGAGTCCTGTTAAAGGATGTTACATTGACAGAGAAGATTTTTTTTCCTAGGGGAAATGCAGTTAACTAAGTGGGAAAGGAGACTTCTTTGAAATTATGCCAGAGTACCAAAGCACCTTATGAAGTAGTGGCTTTCTTTTCTTTACCTTAATAAGCTTCAGGAGCAATCATCAAAGTGGGAGAGGATAAAAAGAAGCTTCCTTAGTCACAAAAAAAATCAGTTTTTCAAGTATTCCCAAGTAAAGTTTCATTTGATGCTTAAACAAAGTCAACAACTGCTTAAGACTATTGCAACCATCATTACAACCCCGGTCTACCCTTTTACCAAGTCTTGGTCCCAGCAGAGTCTGCATCCTCAAGCCTTCTCTTAGATGGCCCCACCTCCTATTCCAGATAGAAACCCATTTTCACTTTATGTACTTTCAAACGCTAAGCCTCCCCTCTTCCCATAATCCTTGAGCATAACTCTGAATTACACTTACATACACTTTATCATACTGGTTTCATTGTCTATATTCTGAAGAAAATGGAAATTAAGTCTTATTAACCTGAAGTGCAGCACCTAAATAATGCCAAATGCTTATGTTCAACAAATGTTTATGGAAGGAAATTTCTGTATCCACACACACTCTCGTTTCTCTTAAAAAAGGTATTGCTATTGAATTGGAACTGAGACACAGCTGACCCTCCAATGGATTCCCAGAGGCTCTAAGTTGTGTGAAAGGAGATTACCCATCTTTTCTCCGACGCAGTCACTGAATATGAGCCACCAGAAACGCACCACCTATGGGTTAGCGACACAACTCCATACAGATTGTGCCACCAGGTCTCTTCATTTCCTACTTATCTATAGAAGACAAAAATGTTCTTCCCTCTGCCTAAGGTTTTCTCTACTTACATCTATTAAAATGCTTTCTCGCATCTACCCTTAAACCATTCTGGATTAATTATCCCTTTCTTCTGTATTTCTAACACCTGAATGTCTGAGTTCCTCTTCTTTCAGCATAAGTATCCAAGATGAAATAAACATTCTCTTTCACTGCTTAATTCAGTTAATAGTATGTTGTTGTTGTTGTTGTTGTTGTTGTTATGTGCTGCTGAGTCACCTGTGACCCATAGTGATCCTATGTATAGCAGCTCTGAAGCCTGCCCTGTCCTGAACCAGTCTCTCTGGTTCATTCCACCATTTAAGAAGGAAATCATTGAATTATTCTAGTTACCTTCTGTGTCCCCAATATCTAATTAGTTACCTGTATTTGAGCTGGTGTTGGGGGGTGGTAGGGAGAGAGAGAGGGAGAAACTCAGTAAATCTGAGTAACTCGTTTAAAAAAAATTATTATACCCTAACCTTGTAGTTTTCCCAGTCTTCCTACTGGCTGGACTGTGGATTTGATTCTAGAACCTGAAGCAGTCATCATAGATTATATAGGCTGTTGTTGTTACCTATTGTTGAGTTGGAACTAACCCATAGCTGACCCTCCAGTAGGTTTTTAAAGGCAGTAATTGTTTGGGAGGAGACTGCCAATCTTTCCCCCACAGAGCACCTGCCTTTGCATTCAAACCAGGTGCCTTTGGATTGGCAGTACAATTCCATGCCTCTAGGCTACAAGAGACATCACTGACCCTCAATAATTTGGAGAGGTCCCTGACTGTAGACTTTCCCAGTGAACATGTCTCCTGATTTCCTGACAGATTGGTACCAAGAATGTTGACCGTGGATCCAAGTAAGATGAAATCTTCGATGGTTTCAATCTGTTCTCCATTTATCATGATGCTGCCTATTGGTCCAGTGGTGAGAACTTTTGTTTTCTTTTTGCTAAGATGCAATCCATATTGAAGGATGTATTATCTGATCTTCTGCAACAAGCACTTCACAGCCTCCTCATTTTTAGCAAAGTTGTGTCAGCTGCAAAATGTAAGTTATTGATGAGAATTTTTCAAATCCTGATTATCACATTCTTCTTCATAGAGTTCAGCTTCTCAAATAATTTCTTCAACATACAGGCTGAATAGTTATAGAAAAAGGATACAACCATGGCACACACTTTTCTGTTCTCACAACAGCCTCTTGGTCCAGGTATTGCTATTGACTCGTATCTTCTGTGACTCACAGTGAACTTACACACAACAGCTCTGAACTTTGCACTGTCCTGAACCACTCTCACTGTCTCTGACACACCTACCACCATTACCGCAGTTACTGTGTCAATCCATCTTATTTGAAGTCTTCCTCTCCTGTATTGTATCTCCACCATTCCAAGCATGATGTTCTTCTCCAACTGATCCCTCCTGGAAACATACCCAAAGTTTGTCAGATGGAGCTTCAAAAACCTTGCCTCTAAGGAGTAGTCTGATTTCACCCTCTCCTGGACAAACCTGTTTGTTCTCTTGGCATCCATGGTATATTCAATACTCCAGAACCACAACACAAAGGCATTGATTCTTCTTCTGTCATCTGTAATCATTGTGCAGCTCTCTGATGTGTAGCAAGTATTTGTGAAGATGATGGTCTGGTATAGTTTTCTAAATTATTGCTCCTATAAATTACTGAGAAGCAATGAAGTCAGCTTGAGAACTAAGATATCCTTAACTCAGGCCATGGTCTTTTCAATCATTTGCTATGCATCTGAAAGCTGGATAATGAATAAGGATGACAAAAGAACTGCTGTCTTTGAGCGCTGGTGCTGGAGAAAAGTACTGAAGATGCCATGAACTGTCAAAGGAACAGATTATATATTGGATTGCTCCTTGGAGGCAAAGATAACAAAGCTTCATCTCACATAATTTGAGCACGTTGCTAGGAGACACTATTCCTTGGAAAGGGACAAAATACTTGGAAAGGTGCAGGGTCAGGAAAAGAGAAGAAGACCCTCAACAAGATGGATTGACACAGTAACTATAGCAATGGGCTCAAGTGTGTCAGAGATGTTGAGGATGGCACAGGATAAGGCAGGGTTCGAATCTATTCATAGGGTTGCTGTGAATTATGCTCAACTCAATGACACCTAACAACAATGTTAACATAAATTCAATATTGCCTACAGTACTTAACTAAACAAATTGCTGTCAATTTGATTCCATATGTTGTTGTTGTTGTTGTTGTTGTTAGATGGAATTGAGTCAAGTTTGACTCACTCTATCTTAATCATCCTCCTCATGTCTGATACACTAGAATTCATTGCTGAAGTCACCATGTCAATCCATTCTGTTGGGGGTCTTCTCCTCCTCACTGACCTTCCAAATTTCCAAGAATGAGGTCCCTTTCCAATAAATAGCTTCTCTTACCTACATATCCAAAGTATGAAAGACAAAGACTCATTATCTTTGATGCCAAAGAGCACTCTGGCTGCACTTTTCCCAAAATATATCTGTTTTTTCTTTTGGCAATCCATGGGATATTCGGTACTCTTCTCCAGCACCACAACTCAAAGGCATCAGTTCTTCTTTTGTCATCTTTATTCACCATTTAGCTTTCTGATGCATAGCAGGAGATTGAGAAGACCATGGCCTGAATCAGGTACATCTTAGTCCTCAAGCTGACATCATTTATTCAGCATTTTGGAGAGGTCCCTGACAGCAGATTTGTCCAATGCAATGTCTCTTGATTTCCTGACTGCTGGTACCAAGTTTTTCATTGTTATCTAAGCAAGAGGAAATCACTGACAGCTTCAATCCTTTCTCCTTCTATCATAATATTGGCTATTGGTTGTGTAGTGAGGACATTTGTTTTCCTGATGTTAAGATGTAATCCAAGGCTACAGTCCTTGATCTTCTGAAGCAAGCATTTAGTATCTTCTTCACTTTCAGTAAGTTGTGTCATCTACATAATGCAGGTTGTTGTTGAGTCTTCCTCCAATCCTCATGTCACATTTTCTTCATAGAGTCCAGCTTCATGAATTATTTGTTCAGCATAAAGATTAAATAGGTATAGAAAAGGATACAACCCTGGTGCACACCCTTCCTATATTTAAACAATGCAGGGTTCCCTTGCTCCCAGTGGGGTGCAGAAGCAGGAGTGAAAGTCTGCAAGTGAGAGTCCTGAGCACTAGCTGATTCCATGAAGAAGAAACTAAAGAGAGTACAAAGATTAAGGCAGAAATTCTTTAACAGTTAAGTGAAACTATTTTAGGAGTTTAAAAGGACTTCATGGGATATTTATTTTTTTTTATTTTATTTTATTGTTTTTGTGTGAGTGTACTGTCAAATCAGGTCTGACTGGTACAGGAGGAGATTGTCCCTCCTTCCTCGGCAGAGCATCTGGTGGATTCGAACCATGCACCTCTGGGATTGTAGTTGCAGCTCCTTACCACTAGGCCACCAGAGCTCCCCTTCATGGGATATTTCAAGTCAAGCTTCAAAGAATCTCTTAGAGTAACATAGGGGTTCATAGAGCCTCAATGGTTCCAGACATCTAGATTCCATTAAGAATCCATTTCTCTTTTTGGTCAGAGTTTTTCTATAGGATCTCTGATTAAAATGTTCAGTAATACCATCTGAATACCACACAATTCTCGTGTGAAAGAGGCAGCAATTAAAATATTTGAGAGAAACAGCTATCTACAGATACACTTTTGTGTATCTATATACGTACTTTTTTTTCCTCTCTCTTTTTTTAAAAAAATATGGAATGCTTCACGAATTTGCGTGTCATCCTTGCGCAGGGGCCATGCTAATCTTCTCTGTATTGTTCCAATTTTAGTATATGTGCTGCCGAAGTGAGCACATATATACGTACTTTTATGTATTGATCTATAAACACACTTGAGATTATAAAGTTGAAAGTTTTCAAAAGAGGTCCGTTTTAATCATTAGTTAAAGTTGTATGATTACAGTCAAAGTTATAAAACTCACTTGTTTACTTAAAGGAAAAATTTCAGTGTTCATGAAAGTTTATAAAGTTTTAAAGAAACTTTTTAACGTCTGTGTTTTAAAGTCAAAGTTAATTTATTATAATTCTCTGTGTACTTGTTACATCAGAACTGCTATTGTACAATTTGTCATATATTGGTACTGAATCATACTAAACTTCAAATCCAACCACACTGTCATCATGTTGATTATAACAAACAGTGCTCTTCTACTGGACTGCCAAGGCTATAAATCTTTATTGAAGGAGACTTTCCATATTTATCCCTAGGAATAACTGGTAAAATTGGATTGTCTACCTTTGTGTTAGCAGACATGTTAGCAAGACACAGTATGCCACTAGGGTTTGTTAATCATACTCAAAAAGTTCAATAATTATGGTAAACACTGTTGGATACCTAGATAGTACTCAGTCCTCTTTTTTACATAATAGATTTCAATTTTTGAGGGACTGCAAAAAATGGGCCCTCTCAGACGAAAAATGATTTGGCTTAGACAATACTGGCAATGCTAATATTCTTTGTCACTGATAAGCTCAAAGATAAATATAAGGCTTAGGTCTGAGCAGTGAGAAACAAGGGAAGTCTGCTAGGAATATGTAGAGTTTTTCCTCCACAAAGAAGGGACAAGTGATTTGGGAAGAAAGCCCTTTTTCTACTCTTTTCCTCTTCCACACTGGAAGTTGTCTTGTATGAACCCTGAGAGGATGTCAAGGGAAACCCAGAACAAGCCCCCTAATACTATACCAATGCCAGAACAATATTTTGCTAACGGAGTTTATATAGTCAAGTCTTCCATTGATAGACATTTTTGAAGGAAAGTATTTCTGCATCTTTTAATTCAATATACTCCAATTGTTTAATTCAATATACTCCAATTGTTATGTTAGCATAGCAATATTAAAACTCAAACAAACTTATTGCTATATCCAGCTGAAAATAACAGTTGACTCTCCAGCAGGTTTTCAAGGTTGTAACAAAGAGACCGGCTTTGGGTTAGCAGTGCGACTCCTTAAAGATTATAGCACAATCAATAATATTATGAACTATGACTTTTGTTTAAAACTTGGGCCTCTATATTATAGTTTAATAATGACACTATAAATATAATAGACCAAGAATCCACAAAAAGAAAACAAAAAGATTTAATATCTGTGTTATAAACAAGTTGGCTATTAGAACAAAGAAAAAATACAAATTGAGTACATTAATTAAATGCATAATTTTTAAAATCAGAAGGTAACACATATATTTTGGGGAGGGAAATCATGAACATAAAGGCCACAAGAATTCAGCCAAGTCATTTTGAGAGCATGATAAAATTGCAGCAACTATGCAGCTTTACAAAATACTGTCCTAAAACTCAGCAATGTTAAAAGGCAATAAATCACATTCTTTAAAAATCTAAATTTATTACAAAATGTTAATATTGATATCTGAAAAAATAAATTAATACATAAAAAGTATTTAGACAGAAGAGTAAAAGTTACATAAATATATGTTTGAAGCCCATATTTATTTTTTCAATATATATTTGGAATTCCTTTTTTGTTTCAATAGATACTCATTAAACTCTTGTGATCTGGGATGCATCCTAGTCCTAAAAGGTATACATGGCAAGCAAATAGCTGTGTTCTTGCATTTTGGTGGTAACTTTCTTGGAAAAGTAGCAAATGTCAACAGACTTATCCAATTTCTGGACTTTTTACTTATGAAAAGGTGGAGGTTAGAGAAAGAGAGGAAGACTGAACAAGAAGAAATGGCATAGTAACTTCGATGATGGGCTCTGGCATGTCAAAGGTCATGAGGGATGATTCAGGAGAGAGCAAGGTTCAAATCTGTCATTCATGGAATCACTATGGTTGCAATCAACAGTTCAATACAAAAGCAGTCAGTGAAGGTTTAGGGAAGCCAACTACCACTTTTACTTGCTATTCATCAGAGAGCTGGACAATGACTAGGGATGATAGAAGAAGAGTTGATGCCTTTGAGCTTTGATGCTAGAGAAGAGTGTTGAATATACCATGTACTCCTTGGAGAACAAACAAGTTCGTCCTGGAGAGGGTGAAGCCAGGCGGCTCCTTGAAAGTAAGTATTCTGAAGCTCCATCTGACATACTTTGGACATGTTGCAAGGTGGGATCAGTCCTTGGAAAGGGACGTTATGTCATGCTTTGGAAGGTGGAGGGACAGTGCAGGAGAGGAAGACACTCAATGAGATGGACTGATTCCATTACTGGGGTAATGGGGATAGGTGTGTCGGAGACAGTAAGATTGGCAAGAGAGAGAGCAGGGTTTACATGTGTTGTACATAGGGTTGCTATTGAATGGCAAGTGATTTGGCACATTACAACAACAACTACCACTCTAAGTCTCAGTCTCTACATATATACATTAATTTGTAATGATGCTTTGTTTATATTGTACAGTTGAAATGAGATGGCATCATAAAATGCCTAAGGAGATCCTGACATATAGAGTAAAAGACAGCTTTGATCAAAATACGAATATTGTGTTGTTCTATCCTGTTCAGTCGCCTACAACTCATAGTGACCCTATGTACAACAGCCCTAAACCCTGCTATATCCTGTGTTAATCTTATTGTCTCTGACACACCTTCCTCCACTGTCCCAGTCACTGAATCATCCACCTCATCGAGGGTCTTCCTCTCCTGCACTGTCCCTCCACCCTCCCAAGTATGACTTCCCTCTCCAAGGACTGGTTCTTCCTTGCAACATGTCCAACGTATGTCATACCCACTGCTACAGACCTATAACATTCTGGACTAACTCTGTGCTTAGTTCTTGCTAGATGTAATGTACACAATACATCTCTTCTGCTGTCATAGCTGAAGAAAAAAAAAGTAGATTGTGGCATCAGGATCAGAAGAAGACTCAACAACAACTTGCATTATGCAGGTGATATAATTTTGCTTGCAGAAATTGAAGAAGACTTGAAGCACTTACTAAAAAAGATCAAAGACCAAAGCCTTCTATGTGGATGACATCTCAACATCAAGAAAGCAAATAACCTCACCACTGGACCAAGAGGTAATATTATAATAGATGGAAAAAAAATAAATTTTCAATGACTTCATTTTACTTGAGTTCAAAATTCATGCCTATTCTAACAGTCATTAAAAAACTAAAAGATGTGTTGCACTGGAAAAAGCTAATATCAAGGACCTCTCTTAAAGTGCTAAGGAGCAGGGATGTCAGTTTAAAGACTAAGGTGTGCATGATTCAATCCATGCTATTTCCAATTACTTCTTAATCATTTATCTGATACTTGGACAATTAATAAGGATGACAGAAGAATTGAACTTTTGAAGTTTGGTAGTGGCAAAGAATTCAGAATATCCCATGATTGCCAAAAGAACAAACAAACCAGCCTTGGTAGAAGTGCTACCAGAGTGTACCTTACAAGCAAGGATGGTAAAATTGTGTCTCATATACTGTAGGCATCAGTCCTTGAAAATATGTATCATAC
>NW_006399797.1:9809323-9817444 GCF_000299155.1 Elephantulus edwardii | reverse complement strand
TGGTTGTTGGTGCATATATTTGAATGATAGTGGTATTCACTGGACTTCCGTGTATGCGTATAGATATTATCCTGTCACTGACAATATTGTACTTCAAGATGGATCTAGCAATGACTTTTTTAACTATGAAAGGAACTCCATTTTTCCTCACCTTTTCATCTCCAGAGTAATATATCATATGGTCATCCAACTCAAAATGTCCCATGCCAGTCATGGCATATACTCCCCCTTGGCAATACGTCTTCTAATTTCCTGGCTGCTTGTGCCGAGGGTGTTGACTGTGAAGCCAAGAAAACTGAAGCTGTGAACAATCTCAATTTCTTCACCATCCATCTTGATGCTGTCAATTGGCCCAGTAGTGAGAAGACAAAGAATGGCATAGAACAGAAAAAAGGTTCAGATCCATTGTTTATAGGGTTTGCTATGAATTGTAGTTGATTCAGTAATACATGGCATCTTTATGTCTTCTCAAAGTATCCTATGTACATTCTCACCATTCAGTAGCTTCTTATAAGAATGCCCTATAGAAAGAGACTAGTCTATAGTCTAGAGCAGGCATGCCATAAGATCGTATCAGCAGACTGTCTCTTCGCACCACTTTGGAAGAATATTCCTAATAATTTATTCTTATTATTTCAAGTTGGGTGGTGTTACACATTTGTCATGTACTTGTTGGCAAATAAGCAGATTTTAGAAATAATAAACATTTACTGATCTATATGCATTTTACACATGATACTGTTTTCAATCTTCCCTGGCAATTTTCATTTCTACCCTAGTTTGTAGTCAGCAATAAGACAACAGAACTGGTGGCTACAGGTTGGTGCTAGCTATAATTACTGGGAGTTCAAAAGTTTCACTACTATAAAGAGGACCACACTCTCACACAAGATCAACCCCAAGTCAACTAGGTTAGAAGCAAAGGATCCTCTACTGTTGATAGCCTCTGAGTAGTTCAAGGGAAAAGGAGAAGATCAGAGAGTTCATCCCTTTTACACTGTGCATAATTGTAAGAGTTCTTTAGTTGGGGGGAGGAAGCCCATGTAACTTGTTAGGACCTACTTGCACCATTTTAGTTTAATACTAACAACTATAAGCAATGACATTAATAAATATTGCCATTGTTGTGTGCTATCGAATCATCTATGACTTACAGCAATCCAATGCATATTGCTCCATCTTGAGCCGATCTCATTGTCTCTGACACAGTCACTGTGTCAATCCATTTCACCCAGGATATTTCTCTCCAATTGGCAGCACCATGATAAATGGAGAAGAGATTGAGACCTTCAACAGTTTCATCTTGCTTGGGTCCACAATTAATACTTTTGGAATCAGCAGCGAGGAAGTCAAAAGATGAACTGGATTAGGAATGTCTATTGTCAGGGGCCCTCTCCAGAATGCTGAAGTGCAAAGATGTCAGTCAAGAGAATATGGTGCACCTGATCCAGACCATGGTCTTCACAATTACCTGCTATGCATCAGAGACCTGGAAAATTACTAAGAATGACAGAAGAAGTGATGGTTGTGATGGTTGTGATGGTGAAGAAGAGTACTGAACATACCATGGACAGCCAAGAGAACAAACATTTCTATTCTAGAGAGGGTGAAACTATGTTGCTTTCTGGAGGCAAGGATTTTGAAGCTCAGTGTTACACATTTTGTGCATGTTGCAAGGAAGGACCAGTCCTTGGAGAAGGTTATCATTAAATTAATAATCAAGTCATGCTTATTAGTAAGACACAGAAGTGTGTTATTTAGACAAGATTACATAAAAAAACACCAGCAGTAAATTTAGGGTTAAAATAGAGACTTTACTTTTCTAGAAAATCTAGTTATCCAAGTCATGTCACTGTATACAAACATAAACAATACAAAACAAAGGACAGAAAAATAGAAATTAATAGTAAGGACTACAAAGATAAGACTCAGCTTCCAGTCTTAGGTACACTCCTGATTCTACCAAACATCAAAAAAACTCTCTTGTTGTCAAGCCAATTCTGAATTATGTCAAATAATAGAACTATTTCACAATATTTTCTTGATTGTAATATATGCAAAAGCAGATTACTAGGCTCGTGTTTCAGGACATCTGAAAAATGAGAAGGAATATACATGTAAAGGCCTGGAGTTGTGTTGTTGTTTGCCTCAGATTTAGAACTGACCCCTAGCTGACCCTCCAGTGGGTTTTCATTGGGAGGAAATCACACAGAAGGATATTGCCCATCCTTCTTCCACGAAGTTGCCAGTGAGTTTGAATCATCAGCCTTTGGGAATGTAAAACAGCTTCTTACCACTAGGCCACCAGAGCTCAAATCAGAAAGAATTTACAGGCAATTACCTATAGTAGAAAGTATAAAAAGACAAATGCAAATGCCCAAGCATAGCACACTGAAGAGAATGAAGAAGAGAGAGAAACTTGTGAGAGTATGAAACTGAGGAGAAGGGAGGGACAAAACGAAAATGTCAGTGTGTGAATGAAGGACAGAAGGCATGATTGAAGGACAGAACAGCAAGAAATAAAGTCAGAGAAGTAGCAATGGTTGAAAAGACACAATAAAGAGTTATGATTTTTAAAGACTGATAAATCATCAGGTTATTTTTTA
Organism: Elephantulus edwardii; assembly: GCF_000299155.1. Lineage (NCBI taxonomy): Eukaryota > Metazoa > Chordata > Mammalia > Macroscelidea > Macroscelididae > Elephantulus > Elephantulus edwardii. Next base: position 9,814,838 of record NW_006399797.1, on the reverse strand, counting down.
AGTACAATCAACTATAATTTCAATTATAGACATCTTTACCCTGTTACATGGACAATAAACTGTAATGGAACAAAAGCCAAAGCAGAGATCTTGATTTCTGATCCCATTCTCTAATGAAATGAACCATTATTTATTGGGTGGGGAAAATGGCTAATTCTAGGACTGAAAGTCAAGATGTTTAAAATAATCCTGGAGCATCTCATAGTGTTAAGGTAAGCAAGCACTTAACAGCAGTAATGGAAATGATGGGGTGCCCCAAAAGGAACACAAGAGTCAGGTGATAGAGCACCAGCAACCCAAACTGGTACAATGTGAGCAACAAAATTAAGTAGTATTGGCTAGTAAGCACAAGTGCATGAGTACATACTTACGTTGTTGTTATGTGCCATTGAGTGGCTTGTAATTCATAGCAACCCTATGTAAAACAGCTCTGAATCCTGCTCTATCCTGAGCCAACCTCATTGTCTCTGATACATCTACCTCATTACCCCAGTCAGAGTCAATCCATCTCATCCAAGGTCTTCCTCTCCTGCACTGTCCCTCCATCCTCCCAAGCATGATGATCCTCTCCAAGGATTGGTTTCTCCTTGTAACAAGCCCAAAGTATGTCAGACAAAGCTTCAAAATCCTTCCCTCTGATGAACAACCTGGTTTCACTCTCTCCAGGATGAATCTGTTTGTTCTCCTACCAGTCTTCTCCAGTACCACAACCAAAGACATTTATTCATCTATCATCCTTAGTCATTGTCCAGCTATCTGATACATAGTAAGTAATTACAAAGACCATAGCCTAGATCAGGCACATCTTAGTTGCCAGACTGATATCACTGCTCTTCAGTACTTTGGAGAGATCCCTAACAGCAGATTTTCCTAATGCTATTAATCTTTTATTTTATGGTTGCTGGTATCAGAAGTCTTTGATTGTGGCGCCAAGGAATCTGAAGCTGTTAGCAATCTCAATCTCTTCACTGTCTATTATGATGCTGCCTATTGGTCTCCTGGTGAGAATCTTTGTTTTCTTGATGTTGAGCTTCAATCTATATTGAAGGCTGCAGTCCTTGACTTTATGCAGCAAGTGCTTCCAGTCCCCTTCAGTTTCAGCAAGCAAGGTTGTGTTATTTGCATAACACCAGTTGTTGATGAGTCTTCCTCCAATCCTGATGCCACATTCCTCGTACAGTCCAGCCTCCTGGATGATCTGTTCCTCATATAGATAGGACATATCCTTGGTGCACTCTCTCCCCAACTCTGAACCACACATTGATTGATTCCTTGCTCTGTTCTTATAACTGCTTCCTGATCCAAGTAAGTATAGGTTTCACATAAGCACAATCAAGTGTTCTTCTTAGAGTCAGCCACATTTTCTTGTGATCCACACAGTCACATGTCTTTGTACAGTCAATGAAACACAGACATTCCTCTGGTGTTCTCTGCTTTCAGTCAAGATCCATCTAACATTAGCTTTAATATCCCTAGTGTCATGACTTCTTCTAAACCCATCCTGCACTTCTGGAAGTTCTCTGTTGATGTGCTGTTCCATTCATTTTTGGATAATTTTCAGCAGAGTCTTGCTTGCATGTGATATTAATGATATTGTTCAATAATTACCACACTCTGTTGAGTAACTTTTCTTTGGAATGGGAACAAATATCTATCTCTCATCCTCCAGATTTCTTGGCATAACTTGGTGAGCACATCCAGAGCAGCATCTGTTTGTTGAAATATGTCAATTCCTGGGGCCATGTTTTTTGCCAGTTCCTTCAAAGAAGCTTGAACGTCCTCCTTCATCACCATAGGCTCTTGATCATATGTTGTTTCATTAAATTCTTCTGTGTCAGCCAATTATTTTTGGTAGAGTGACTTTGTGTACATACTGACAGGTAATTATTAATAGAGGGAAATCTCCCTTACAGAAAAATTCCAAATAACATATGTACATTTTCCATCCATAATGAGGAGGGGCATTGATCTCAACTCCTTAAGTGTGCTGTGCACAATGACCTGGTTCCAAAAGAGCATCATATAGAAAAGGGAGAAAAGAGTAACTGTAGTAAAGAAACTTGACAAATACCACTTCTGCTATGCAATCAAAGAGTGACAAGCAATGTTGACAGTATGAATTCTAGTTAGGACATAATAAAATTACACTTTACCACAGTAGTCTTTCTCCTAAAAACCTGTAATCCCAGTCTAATTGCAGAAATTCCAACATAAAGGGCAATCCACAAAATACCTTATTTCAAAACTATCAAGGCCACCAGGAAAAAAAAGAAAGTCTGAGAAACCAACAGTCAAGAGAAGCCTAAGAAAGCATGATGACTAAATTGTAATGTGTTTCATCAAAGTGAACATGGTACAGAAAAATTATAACAGGTTAAAAGCAGATAAATCTGAATATAATATAGATTTTTGTTAATCAAAATATACCAGTATTGGTAATAAATACAGCATGCTAATATATAAATTGTCAGTCATTTTTATGGCTTAGTGGTAAGAAGCTGCACTGTAATCCCAAAAACACAAGGTCCGCAAGTTCCCTTGTAGGAGAAAGATGGGCTATGTTCTGTGCTGATTTACTGCCTCTGAAAAGCTGCTGGAGAATCAACCATGAGTGAGTTCAGACTTGACTGTACACAACAACAGTGTGAAATGGCAATTACAGGAGAAACTGAATATGGAGGTATGTAAGAATTCTCTGCACTACTGTCACAATTTTTCTGCCTACCTAAAAACTGTCATAAGGAATCATGTTGATGCAGTGATTACACCCTCAGCTGCTAGTTGAAAGTTCAGTGATTTGAACTCACCAGTTCTTCCTTCCATGGGAGAATAATTTTTACATACTACCCATCAACAAATGAGTGGATAAAAAACTGTGGTACATTAACAATGGAATATTATGTAACACTCAAAAACAATGAACTCATAAAACATGAACTCACAACATGGGTTAGCCTAGAAGACATCATGCTGAGTGAAATAACCCTGTCACAAAAGGACAAATACCACATAGCACTGCTCTTATAAAATAGTACTGAGGATTTGTGGGGAGAATAGGAAAAGAGTGGTCAGATAATTAACACCACATTAGAACAGATGAGGGAAAGAACTCTTTCTGAAAGGAATGTGTCAATCTGGAAAAAGGGGTGCACTACAAAGCATACTGTGGAAGGGAGGAGGGAAGAAAATGTGCAACAATGAATGAATGTAAACCAAATCATTCTGCAAACCTTTGTTAAAATCACAATTAAAAAAACTTTGACATATCACTCTTATAAAATTATCTTTGTGGAAACCACTAAAATAAGAACCAAGTAACTAAAGATCTGTGAGAAAAGATCTTAGTGAGCTTATTAACATTATTTTTATTCTATAGCTATTGTCTCTGGCCACATAAATTCTAAAACCTTGTTCTTGTTGTTATGTGCCCTCGAGTTGCAACTACCTCAGAGCTGACCCTCTAGCTGATATTCAGAGGCTGTAAATCGCATAGGAAGAGACTGTTTATCTTTCTCCCTTGGAGTGGCTAGTAGATTTAAACTGCCCTTGGGTTGGCAGCATAACTACTTACTATTAAGTCTTCAGTGTTCCCTTATAGAAATAAAATCTTCTTGTTGTTAGGTGTTATTGAGTTGACCACAACTCACAGCAACCCTGTGAACAAAAGACCTGAACCTTGCTGTATCCTGTGCCATCTTCATAATCTCTGAGACACTTGAGCTTCAGGCACTGTGTTAGGCCACATCACTGGGATTCTCTCTCTGCTTGGCTGACCCTCTCTCTACCTTTTTAAGCATGATTCCCCTTTCCAATGAACACACACTCCTAGCAACATGACCAAAGTATGAGAGATGAAACTTCACCATCCTTGCATCTAAGAAATACTTTGGCTGCACTTTTTCCAAGACCTAGATGTTTGTTCTTTTGGTAGTACACAGGATATTCAATACTCGTATCCAACATCACAACTCAAAGGCGTCAGCTTTTCTTCTGTCATCTTTATTCATTGTCCAGCTATCAAATGCATAGCAAGTAAAAAAAAAAAAAAAAGGCCATGGCCTGAATCAGGTGCATGTTAATCTTCACATTTACATCATTGCTCTTCAGTATTTTGGAGAAGTTCTTGACAGTGTAGTTCCCCAATGCAATACATCTCCTGATCTCCTGACTGCTGGTACCAAGGGTGGATCCAAGCAAGATAAAATCATTGGTAATTTCAATCCTTTCTCTATTATGACATTGTAAATTGAGCTAAAGAAAATTAAAACTAGTTCACAAAAATAAAAATACAACCTTGAGTCTATCCCACTTGAATTTAAAAATCCTCTCAAGAACAAGTTTGAGGCACTGAACACCAATGGATGAAGACCAGAGGAACTGTGGGAAGTTATCAAAGATCATCCATGAAAAGAGCAAAAGGTCCTTAATAAAACAGAGGGAAAAGGGAAAAAACCCACAATGGATGTCAGAAGAGCATATGAAAATTACATCAGTGTCGAGAAGCCAAAGCAAGAGAAAGAAACGCCTAAGTAAAAGAATTGAACAGAAGATTTCAAAGGGCCGATCAAGAACACAAAGCAAAATATTTTTTCAAACGTGCAAAGAGCTGGAGAATAAAAAGGGTAGAACGCACTTGGCTTTTTTTCCAGCTGAAAGCACTGAAAAGCAAATTCAAGCCTCAGGTTTAAACACTGAGACAAGCTTGGGGCAAAATCTTGAATGATCCAGAAAGCATCAAAAGAAGAGGAAAGGAATACTAAGAGTTATTGTACCAAAAAGAACTGCATGACACTGAAAAATTTCAGGAACTACTATATAACACAAGTCAATGGCAGTAAAAGGAGACATTCAAGCTGTCTTGAAGGCATTGGCAAAAAAATATGGTCCCAGAAACTGAAAGGCTAACAGTTGACAAGTTTTAAATAAAAGATGAAACCCTAGATGTGCTCACCAGTCTATTTCAGTAAATTTGGAGGACAGCTGCTTGGCTAACTGCCTGGAAGATATCCATATTTATTTCCATTCTCAATAAAGAGGACCCAACAGAATGAGTAAATTGTATAGCAATACCATTAATATCACACGAATGCAAAATATTGCTGAAGATCATCCCAAAACAGCCAGAATTATAATGACACAGAATGCCAAAAGTTCAAGTGGGATTTAGAAGAACACAGGATGTCATCAGATGGATCATAGTTAAAAACAGAGAATATTAGAACAATGCATATTTGTATTTTATTAACTATGCAAAGGCATTTGACTGTGTGTCTCATAACTATGGCAAATATTGAGAAAAATGAGAATCCCCAAACTCTTCATTATTTTCATATGAAATCTACACCAAGACCAAGGAACTTTTGCCTGAACAGAGCAAGGGAATGGTTGTTGTTATTGTTGTTATGTGCCTTTGAGTCATTTGCGACTCATAGCGACCCTATGCACAACAGCCCTAAACCCTGCTCTATCCTGCGCCAACCGCACTGCCTCTGACACACCCATCCCGATTACCCCA
>NW_006399797.1:9799175-9806308 GCF_000299155.1 Elephantulus edwardii | reverse complement strand
CCAACCCATGATCTGACAGCTTGTATCTTAAGCTTTCTTGGCTTCTGTGATTCCAAACATGTCAACTGCTGACATTTTTTTTTCTTTTGACCAGTGTCTCTTAAGTTTAGTTGTACTGTCTCCAAGGGAAGGTGACATGTCCTGTAGAACTCCTGTGTAGATTATGTTTTCCTTTCTGGCCCGAGGGCCAAGGGAATGGTACATAGTTTAAAATTAGGAAAGGTATTTGTCAGGGATGTATCCTTTCTCTGTACCTATTCAGTCTGTATGCTGGGAAAATAATTTGTGAAGCTGGACTCTAATAAGAGAAATGTGGCATCAGGATCAGAGGAAGATTTAACAACAACCCGTGCTATGTAGATGACACTATCTTTCTTGCTGAAAGAGAGGAGAACTTGAGATGCTTGCTGCAGAAGATAAAGGACTACAATCTTTAATATGAATTACATCTCAACATGAAGAAATCAATAACACCTTGGATCTCATGAATTATTTAGACTGGAGTGTTGGTTAGCAAATCACCTAAAAAAGATTAATCACTAAAACAATGACTTGCAGGCAGTTAGCAAACTTACACTCATTTAATCTCCCAAGCAAAAATAAAGATGAAGAGTCAATATCCAGGAGTCTTTCAATCTGAAAACCATGAAGAGAAGTTGACTGGAAGGGCTAAACTCACATTAAAACATGGTCTTGAACACTCATGAAGGTCTTACTCTGTGTGATCCACTGCATTTAAGGAAGAAGTCTTGTTTAAAGTTACCATATTTTCCCCATGAAGACATTTATAGTTTGAGATCAACAGTTTGACCCTCAATCAGGAGAAAATGGGTAGTTACTTCATAATGAGTGATGCCAGTGTAATTTGGTCAGTCAGTGCTGTTCGGGTTTTTAAGTTGAATGGACCTTTGTAATTCGTGTAAATCCTGGCTTCTGGGTGGTCTTCCAGAGAACTCTCACTGAAGGCACAGCACAGAGGTGCAGGAATTAATTTATGCTTGTGTAGACTATGAGTCAGGCAACTGCCATTAACACTATACACTTAAGTAAGTACACAGACATAAAACGTGCAAATCTTCAGCAGTATAAAACCAAATATCTTTAGTGAAGAATAACTATGACTAGAATGACCAATGAAAAACAAATCAAGCCATGAATTAACAAAAGTGTAGTTTATTCCAAGATAAAGCAAGATATCAAAGCTAAATGAAAGCACAAGAGGATACAGGGACCACAGCCAACTAAATCATGATAATGAAATAAAGGAATGATAAACTGAATACAACTGTCTGATTTGTCTTTAACCAACCCTCTTCTCCTTTATTGTGATGGTATGCTGCAAGGTAGTAAAATGTTCAAGTGGGTAAATGAAGCAACACTAACAAGATTTTCAATGTATTGAGCCACACTATTGCAAGCATAGTTAGCATTTATACACAAAGAATCTAGCAAATAAAAAACCCCCAAACACTTGAATATCAAGAACTCATAACATAAAAGGGCAATTATTAATCTAAAAATAATTCTCTTACCTATCTTTGAGGAGGAAAATCTATATTCTTTTCTAAATCTTCCAATCACTTGTTATGCATCTGAGAGCTGGACAATAAATAAGGATGACAGAAAAAGAATCGACACTTTGAGCTGTGGTACTGGAGAAGAACACTGAACAGCCAATGAACAGTTAAGAGAACAAACAGTTATGTGTTTGAGAGTGTGCAACCAGAGTGCTCTTTGGAAGCAAGAATGCTGAGGTGTCGCCTCACACTGCCTCACATACTTTGTGTTATGTTGCGAAGCGGAGCTCTTCCTTGAAGAGAAACATGATGTTGGGGAAAGGGTGGAGGGTTGTTAAAGGACAGGAAGACATTCACCTAGGTGGACAGACATGGTGACTGCCACAAAGGACTCTTGTGTGTCAGAAAAATGTGAGAACGGCAAAAGATAGAACAGGGTTCAGATCTTTTGTTCATAGGGTCACTATGAGTTGGACTTGACGGCACCTAACAACAACAAAGTTTACTTTTAACTTAGATTTTTAATCTTTTTTCATTTCAAATACCACAAATATGATCTTCTTTACGTCTTTCTTCAGTGTTAAAAGATAGATCAATAAAAATCTTTGCTATCTCTTCCAGTTATAAGGGTCAGCCTCATCGCATATTCCTTCCTTAACTATGTTTTGTTACTGTTGTTAGTTCCAACTCAGAGAGACTCTATTACTACAGGATGTAACATTGTTGAGTCCTTTGCCATCCTCACACAATGCTGTTGTGTCTGAGCTCACTGTTGTGGGCACTGTGTTGATTTATTTTGTTGAAGTTTTTCCTCTGTTTCACTAACATTCTCTTTCTTCTAAGTACATCTTTATCCAGGGACTAGCCCCAGCTGATAGCAAGTCCAAAGCTGGAGAGACAATGCTTTGCTATCCTTGCTTCTGAGTATTCAGGCTATTCTTCCTCCAAGACAAATTTGTTCGTTTCTCCAGCAACTCATATTATAATCAATATTCTTTGCCAACACTACAATTCAACTACATCAATTTTCAGTCTGTTATTCATAATCCAGTTAACCTTTTACACATATACAAAGCAAATGAAAATACCAGGGCATGGGCCAGACTCATCTTAGCCCTTAAAGTGACATCTTTACTTTTGAACAATTTAGAAAATCTTTGGCAGCAGATTCACCCAATGTAATATACTGTTTGATTTCTTGACCCTTGCTTCCACAGAAGTAAACTGTGGATGTAAAAAAAAGAAAATCCTTGACGTCAATCTTCTCTCCATTTATCAACTGCTTTGAGTTCTCTTGGCCTTCAGAAAACAAGGTTTTGTCATCTGCATGTAAATTGCTGATGTGTCTTACTTCAATACTGATGCTGTGTTCATCTTTATGTCATCTAATTTCTCAGATTTTCTACTCAGCATACAAAAGAAATAAATATGGTAAAGAAATACAACCTTCACTATATTTTTCTTTTCTTTTTAGCATATCTTTCTTGATTTTAGACCAAATAGAACTCTCTAGTTCTGGAATTTTTTAAGTAGTATACTTTATATCTGACTCCTGATGCTCCTTAACACATATTAGTGTGTTGTGGGTTATTGGAACTTTAAGGTAATATAACTATTTTTATTTAACTCAGTGTATCCAGTGGCTTTGTGGTAAGGAGTGGGCTGCCAATCCAAAGCATGTAGTTCAAATCCATCAGCTACTCAGCAGGAGAAAGATGAGCAATCTCCTAACATGTGATTTATTGTCTCTGAAAATTTGCTCTTTGACAGTTATGAGTTGGTTCCAACTCCCTGTTATATACAAGAACAACTTCAATGAGTAAGTGTATGTTGTATTAAGTCTATGGAGTGTCCTCACCCACCTACAATCTTGTAGACACATATTAAGATGTCATTGAGCTGATATTATGTAGAATGAGTACTGTAACAACTACTGAATGAAACACATTTTGAGGACTACTGGTACACCTGAAGTTATATATAGGTTAAAATCTCAAATCTATAACATTTCAAAAATTCATAATCTCTCTTTATATGCCTCCAGAAACTCTTTGAACTTTGATAAATGTCAATAGTTGTAGAGGGGCTTCAGGTCTTCTGTTTATAGGGTCGCCATGAGTTCTGCTCAACTAGACGGCAATCACAACAACAATCTCTCTTTGCAAGCAAAGTTTGAAACTTCACATTAACCTTTAATAATAGTGTTTCCACCAATTTCACATTCAGAAAGGTGATATAAATCTTTTTAAGTCTGTCTGCTGCACGTAGTCTGTGCTCTGACATCACTTTAATGCGTATCTTCCTTAAGTCATAATTAGCTCTGGCTGTCACGCATAAAAGTTATCTGAGAGAGTTTGAAAAACAACAACAACAAAAAATCTATCCTGAGCTCCACTTAAATCCTATTGAATCAGAATTTGAGGGGAAGAGTCTTGGAATTTGTGACTCTGATGAATAGTTAAATATGCCATGACTTTTCTCCTACTTCTCTTCCACCAGCTAAGCATTCTCATTTCTCTCAATAATCCTGTCAAGTGATAAGATTTTTAATCTTCTAGCCTTTTTTAAATTTTTTTTTTATTTTATTATTTGTGTGTGTGCGTGTACCGTCAAATCAGATCTGACTGGTACAGGAGGAAATTGTCCCTCCTTTCCCGGCAGAGCATCTGGTGGATTTGAACCGTGCGGATTCGAACCGTGCTCCTCTGGGATTGCAGTGCAGCTTCTTGCCACTAGGCCACCAGAACTCCCCTTAATCTTCTAGCCTTTTAACACCTGCGTTATGCACATGACACAACCTTACTTGCCAAAACTAAAGAGAATCTGAGACATTTGCTGCAAAAGGTCAAGGACTGCAGCCTTCAAAATGAACTGAAGCTCAACATCAAGAAAACAAAAATTCACACCATTGGGTCAATTGGCAGTATCATGATAGATGATAAAGAAATTAAGATTGTTAACAGCTTTAGTTTGCTTGGCTCTACAATCAACATTCTTGGTACCAGCAGCCAGGAAATCAAAAGACAAATTGCACTGGGGAAAATCTGCTGTCAGGGACCTCTCCAGAGCAACAATAAAGAGCAATGAACTGAAGAGCAACAATTTTAGTCTGGAGACTTAAGATGTGCCTGATCCAGGCCATGGCCTTTGCAATTACTTGCCATGCATCAGAAGGCTGGAAAATGACTAGGGATGATACAAGGAGAATTGATGCCTTTGATTTGTGGTGTTAGAGAACAGTATTGAAATACCATGAACTGTTAGGAGAACAAACAGGTTCATTCTGAAGAGGGTGAAACCAGGCTACTCCTGGGAGGCAAGGATTCTGAAGCTCCATTTGACATACTTTGGGCATGTTGCAAGGAGAGACCAGTCCTTGGAGAGGGACACATCATGCTTTGGAGGGTAGAGGAATAGTGCAAGAGAGGACCCGAGATAGATGGATTGACTAAGTGGCTGGGTTAAAGGGGGTGGGTGTGTCAGAGATGATAAAGTTGGTTCAGGATAGATTAGGGTTCAGAGCTGTTGTACATAGGGTCGCTATGAGTTGCAAATGACTCAAAGGCACTTAACAACAACTACAACAACCTCAAGTTTTAGGGCATTCTAGTGGGCTAGTGAGTTAGGAGCTTCACTGTCAACTCAAAGGCACAAGGTTCAAATCCACCAGCTGCTCCACAGAAGAAAGATGGGCAACCTCTTCTCGTGATTTATAGCCTTTGAAATACCACTGGAGGACTGGCTATAATTTGGTTTTGACACAAAAGTATATAACAACAAGAACCATATATTTGGGAGCTCTTGGTGGCACAGTCCATAGGAAGTTGTGCTGCTAACTCAAAAGTGGCATCTCTCTGGCAGCTCAAATCCACCAGTCTCTCTGTGGGAGTAAAATGGAAACTCTTTCAGGAGCTTTACAACTTCCAAAAAGAAGCTGGAGGGTGAGCTGGAGGCCACTTCTCAATCTACAGCAAGGACAGTTTTGGCCTGAGGACCATAAGTTATCCTTTTTCCATTTTGCCTATAAAAGTGAGGGTCTCAAACTGGGATCAATCTTAGAAGCCCTAGTCTATGGTATAAAGAGACAGCTAAATACAGCCAGAAATGTACAATCTAAAGAGGATAAAATTAATGAATGGGATCTTCTAAAGATTAAATCCATGTCTTCATCAGAAACTTTTCCCAACAGGGTGAAAAGAAAACCTACTGACTGGAAACAAACATTTGGCAATACGATTTCAGATAAGAGTCTCATAACAAGAGTTTATAGAACACTCCTAGGCCTCCACAAGAAAAAGACTCATAACACAATTACAAAATGGGCAAAAGACATGGAAAGAATTTTCAGAGAGGATGATATTCATATGGCCAACAGACACATGAAGAAATGCTCCAAATCACTGGCAATAGGAGATGCAAATCAAAACCACAATGAGATACCATCTCACTAAAGTAGCTGTGGCAAAGTTTAACAGGACAGCAGGTAATAAATGTTGGAGAGGATCTGGTGAGATAAAAACTCTTTTACATTGTTGGTGGGATTGTACAATGGTACAATCACTTTGGAAGGCAGTTTGGCACTTCCTCAAAAAGCTGAACATAGATATTCAATATGAGCCAGCTATTCCAGTGCTTGGAATATATCCTAAGAAAATGAGAACAGAAACTTGTACACCAATATTCATAGCAGCATGATTCACCATCAGAAGAACATGCAAAGAGCCCAGAGATCCAACCACAAACGAATGGATTGAGAAGTTGTGGTACATTCATACAATGGAATATTATGCAGCAGGCAGGCGCAATCATTTTGTAAATTACTACTAAACTTGGGAAGGTCTGGAGAGTATTATGCTGAGTGAGCAAACTCAGTTCCATAAGAACAAACACTGCATAAAACCATTACTGTGGGATGAGTAAGAGGATCCAAGGTGTGGGGGAGAGTGGAAATAGAGGAGTGAGGATGGAGGGGGTAGGGTGATAATCATAGGGCTGCACAATTTGATGGGTGGGTGGGGTGAAGGAAATGGGAAGGATCTTTTGTGAAAAACAACGTACTCAAACTTTGTAAATAAATCAGTAATATTTAAAAATACTTTTTTTAAAAAAGTGAGGGTCTCCTAATGAAACCACCACAGAGAGCTCTACATGTAAGCTGACCAACCTGGGAAACTAAGGCTAAATTCCTACTGCCATCCAGTCTATTCTGACTCATAGTGACTTACTATGCTTCTAATAGGAACTGTTCCAGAGGGCTTTTTGCACTGGCAACCCAACAGTGTGCATTTCAAATCCACCAGCTGCTCCATGGGAGAAAGATAAACAATCTCCTTCTGTGGGGTTTACTGCCTCTGAAAGCCCACTGGAGGTTTAATTGCAAGTCAGTTCCAACTCAAAGGTACTCAGCAATCACATAACAATCCAGAGAAGATGCAAAATCTTTACCATGGTGCCTCCACGTAGGTACCGCCGCCAGCCTTTAGCTTAGAAGTTGAGTATACCCATCAACAAAGAATGGATAGAGAAGCTGTGGTATATTCGCACAATGGAATACTATGCTGCATTAAAAAACAAGGAACTCATGCAATATTATTCAAAATGGTTGACTATGGAGAA
>NW_006399797.1:9795870-9798375 GCF_000299155.1 Elephantulus edwardii | reverse complement strand
CAAGCACTGTGGCAATTGGACAATTAAAACAGACATTGGCGGGGGGAAAGAAGAACGAACTGGGGATGAGGGTGGAGAAAACAATGCAACAATGAATGAATGAAAACCCCAAATCTCTGTAGATGTTCATTAAAACTAATAAAATTTAATAAAAAACAAAAAAAAGAAGTTGAGTATAAAGCACTTTTACACCGCCCAGTGACATTTTTTGTTAGACATTGTTGTTGTTGTTATGTGCCGTCGAGTCATTTGCGACTCATAGCAACCCTATGAGCAACAACCCTAAACCCTGCTCTATCCTGTGACGGTCGCATGGCCTCTGACACACCCATCCAGATTACCCCAGTCACTGAATCAATCCACCTCATAGAGGGTCTTCCCCTCCTGCACTGTCCCTCCACCCTAACAAGCATGATGTCCCTCTCCAAGGACCTGTCTCTCCTTACAACATGTCCAAAGTATGTCAGGCGAAGCCCCAGAATCCTTCCCTCCAAGGAGTAGCCTGGTTTAACCCTCTCCAGGATGAACCTGTTTGGTTTCTTAGCAGTCTGTGGTACATTCAATACTCTTCTCCAGCACCACAGCTCCAAGGCATCAATTCTCCTTCTTTCCTCCCTAGTCATTGTCCAACTCTCTGACGCATAGAAAGTGATTGCAAAGACCATGGCCTGTATTAGGCGCACCTTATTCTCCAGAGAGACACTGTTGCTCTTGAGTACATTAGAGAGGCCCCTAAGAGCCGACTTTCCCATCACAATATGTTTTTTGGATTCCTGGCTGCTGGTGCCAAGAGTGTTGACTGTGGAGCCAAGCAAATGGAAGCTGTGAACAATCTCAATCTCTTTGCCATCCATCCTGATGCTGCCAGTTGGCCCAGTGGTGAAAATCTTTGTCTTCTTAACATTGAGCCTCAGTCCATACTGACAGCTGCAGTCCTTGACCCTCTGCAGTAAGTGCATGAGGTCCTCCTCAGTTTTAGCGAGCAGGGTTGTGTCATCTGCATAACACAGATTGTTAAATAGCACTTCTGCCAATCCTGATGCCACACTTCTCCTCATAGAGCCCAGCTTCTCGGGTAATCGGCTCTGCATACAGCCTGAAAAGGTATGGAGACATGACACAACCCTAGTGTACACCCTTCCCAATTTTGAACAATGTGGTGTCACCCTGCTCTGTTCTGACGACTGCCTCTTGGTCCAAGTATAGGTTTTGTATTAGCACAATTAAATGTTCTGGGATTCCCATTCTTCTCAGACTCAGCCACAGTTTGTTATGATCCACACAGTCAAATGCCTCTGCATAATCAATGAAACACAGATAGACATTTTTCTGGTATTCCCTGCTTTAAGCCAAGATCCATCTAACAGTAGCTACAATATCCCTAGTACCACGACCCCTTCTAAACCCAGCCTGGACTTCTGGAAGTTCTCTGCTGATGTGCTGTTCCAGTCATTTTGGGATAATCTTTAGCAGAATTTGCTTGCATGTGAAATCAATGATATTGTTCTATAGTTTCTGCACTCAGTTACTTCACCCTTCTTTGGAATGGGGACAAATATAGATCTCTTCCTGTCAGTTGGCCAAGTGGTTGTTCTCCAGATTTCTTGGCACAACTTGGTGAGTACATGCAGGAAAGCATCTGTTAGCTGAAATATGTCAATTGGTATACTGTCTATTCCGTGGGCCTTATTTTTTTGCTATTTCCTTCAAAGCAGCTTGAAGTTCTGCCTTCATCACCATAGGCTCTTGCTCAAATGTTATTTCATTAAATTCTTCTGTATCTGCCAATTCCTTTAGAAACAATGACTCAGTATATTCCTTCCATCTTCTTTTAATACTTCCCAGATCATTTAACATTCTGCCGAAAGCATCCTTGATTGTAGCAATTCGAGGTTTGAAATTGTTCTTCAGTTCCTTGAGCTTAAGAAATGCTGAACGAGTTTGGCCCTATTGATTTTCCGACTTTAGCTCCTCGCACATTTCATTGTAATATTTCGCTTTGTCATCCAGAGTAAATTATTAGTAATCCTAGCCTCCAGGTATGAAGCCCCAAGGCGGAGCGAAAACCGGTTGGGAGGAGCAAAGGGGAGACTGAGGGACACGCGGCCGGCAGAACTGTGAGCCGGAAGCTGTGCGGGTACAAGTCGAGGCCAGGCAACACAGAAGTGACCCCGGCAATAGCTTCTGATATGCCTCCAGGTACGAAGCCCCAAGGCGGAATTCTATACCGGAGTTCTACAGGACACATCACCTTCCCTTCAGAGACAGTACAACTAAACTTAAGAGACACAGGACACAGGAAAAAAATTGTCAGCAGTGGATGTGGTTGGAATCACAGGAGTGAAGAAAGCTTCAGATACAAGCTGTCAGGTCATGGGTCAGGCAATGGGAGATTAATTCTGAAGGCATTTGGTAGAAGTGAAGGGGTATCCTGGTGGAGGGTGGAGCTGGGAAATAAGTGGGTCAAGGCACTGGGTAAGGGCAGGGACTACACTATAACTAATG
>NW_006399797.1:9777142-9778125 GCF_000299155.1 Elephantulus edwardii | reverse complement strand
TTTCTTTTTACCCCGTTATAAAAAGTTTTTGATGCACAAAATATCTCTCATGAGTATAGATGCAAAAACTTCTTAACAAAATCCTAGGTAAAAGAATCCAAAGCATATAAAAAAAATAATTCACCATGACCAAGTGGGATTCAAAACAGGTATGCAAGGATGGTACAACATAAGAAAAACAATCAACGTAATTTACTATATTAACAAAATAAATAACAAGAACCACATTACCCCTGCAATTGATGCAGAAAAGTCATCTGACAAAATCCAATACCCCTTCCTGATAAAGACACTCTGCAAAATTGAAATAAAAGGGAATTTCCTCAACATAGTGAAAAGTATATATGCAAAACCAAGAGCCAACATCATTCTCAATGGGGAAAGACTAACATTTCCTTGCAAATAGGGACCAGACAAAAATGCTCAATGTCACCTCTTCTTTTCAATATTTTATTGGAAGTGCTTTCTAGGGAAATATGAAAAGAGAAGGAAATAAAAGGCATCCAGATCATCAAAGAGATGGTTAAACTGTCGCTGTATGCAAATGAAATGACAGTGTACGCAGAAAACCCCAAAGACTCAACCAAAAAACTGTTTAATAGGCCAATTTATTAGAGTCACAGGATATAAGATCAATATCCAGAAATCAATAGAATTCCTATGTAGTAACACAGAGAACTCAGAGAAGGAAATAAAAAAAAGCAATACCATTTACAATAGCCAATCATAAATTGAGACACTTGGAAGTGAACATAACTAGAGATACAAAATAACTATACAAAGAAAACTACACAGCATTTCTGCAAGATACAATAAAATATCTAAAGAAATGGAAAAATGTACCCTGTTCATGGATAGGAATTTCAATACTGTGAAAAAGACAATTCTACCAAAAGCAATTAACATGTTCAAGGCAATCCCAATTCAGATACCAAATTCATTTTTCAAGGATATTGGGGGGGAAAAGGATATTGAAAGGGAAA
>NW_006399797.1:9769531-9775176 GCF_000299155.1 Elephantulus edwardii | reverse complement strand
AGAACTGAGAACCCAGAAATAGACTCAGCCATCTATAGTCAACTGATATCAAATGGGGAAATGATAACCTCTTCAACAAATGATGCTGGCAAAACTGGACTGCCACCTGCAGAAAGCTGAAACAGGATCCACATCTCACATCATACACAAAAATCAACTCAAGGTGGATCAGAGACCTGGCAGGAAAGCCCAAAACCATAACACTCATAAGAGACAAACTGAGATCAAGCTTAGAAGCGCTTGTCCAAGGTATAAAGAGACTGCCAAATACAGCCAAAAATGCACAATCTAAAGAGGATAAAATTGATGCATGGGACCTTTTCAAGATTAAATTAATGCGTGCACCCTTTCATTTTTAACATGCACTGCTGTGGCATCTATTCCAAATCACAGTGACCCTGTAGAATGGAGTAGAAAGGCCATGCAGAGTTTCTTTACGGAAGTATCCTGTTAGATTTCTCTGTGAATTCAAATTGCTGGCTATTCAGTTATAAATTGAGTGCTTAACCATTGTACTATCATGTTGCTGCTGTTGTTAGGTGTTTTTGAGTCAAGCATGACTCATAGCATCCCTATGAGCATCAAATCTTTTGTTATCTTTATTCACTGTCTAGCTCTCAGATGCATAGCAAGTGACTAGAAAGACCACAGCCTGATTCAGGCACACCTTGATCTTCAAACTGACATCACTGCTCTTCAATAATTTGGAAAGAGACCTAACTACAGACTTTCGCAGTGGTCTCCTGACTACTGGTATCAAGAGTGTTAATTGTGTGGATCTAAATAAGATGAAATCGTTGACAATTTCAATCTTTTCTCCATCTATCATGATGTTGCCTATATGTCCAGTGGCAAGAATTTTTGTTTTCTTGATGTTGAAATGTAATCTCCAACGTCTCTGAAATGTGATGTTTTATAATCTGTTTTTGGTGTTACTGTTCTTAGGTGCCATCAACTCATAGTGATCCAATAAATACATACGAACCTTGTCCTATCCTGTGCCATCCTCATTGCCTCTGACATACTCAGGCCCACTGTTACAGTCACTTTATGAATCCATTTCAATCAAGGCCATGCTTTTCTTCACTCACATTCTACCTTTCTCAACATGACACCTTGTTTTCAAACATCATGCTTTATAATCAGCATCATGTCACAATTTATTTGGCAGATTTTTCTTTCTGCGTGTTTCATGGGAAGCTCTGATGGGATAATTCCTAGGGAGTTGTGTAGCTAACTCTTAACCCCAAGTCTCCATTGGTTCAAATCCACCAATGGCTCTGATGAAGAGACATGCATGCTTGGAAACCCAAATGGAAAATTTCTAATGGTCAAAAGCAACTAGACAGCACTGAGTTTAGTACAGTGCCTTGATACCAGCAGTCAGGAAATAAGGAGATACATTGCAATGGGAAAAATCTGCAGTCAGGGACCTCTCCAAATTACTTAGGTGTAGTGATGTCAGTTTGAGGACTCAGGTTTGTTTAATTCAGGCCATAGTCTAATTATTTGCTAGGCATCTGAGAGCTGGACAATGAATAAGGATGACAGGAAAAGAATTGATGGCTCTGAGCTGTAGTGTTGGAGAAGAGCACCGAACATCCCATGGACGGCCAAAAGAACAAACAGATATGTCTTGGAGAAGGTGCAGCTGGAGTGCTCTTTGGAGGCAAGAAGAACGAGGCTTTGTCTCACATACTTTGGACATTTTTCTAGGAGATGCTTTGCCTTGGAGAAGGAAATAATGCTGGAAAGAGTGGCGGGGAGGCAAAGTAGAGGAAGACCCCCAACCAGGTAGACTGACATGGTGACTGCTGCAATGGGCTCTTGTGTGTCAAGAAGTGTGAAGATGGCACAGGATAGAACAGGGTTCAGATCTTTTGTTCACAGGGTCACTATGAGTTGTACTCAACTCGATGGCAACTAAAAACAACAACATACGCAGTGATGGACCAACAGGCAATGTAATCAATATATTGCTCTGTTCCTTTTATTAATATTTTGTTTAAGAACTTTGTATCTATTTTTTCTTATTTTTATTTTATTATTTGTGTGTGTGTGTGTACCATCAAATCAGATATGACTGGTACAGGAGGAGACTTCCTTCTCCAGAAGAGCACCTGGTGAATTTGAACCGCGTACCTCTGGGATTGCAGTGCAGCTTCTTGCCACTAGGCCACCAGAGCTCCCTTATATCTATTTTCATAAATGAAATTAGTCTATAGGTTTCTGGGGGTTTTTAAGTGTTGCATATTACCCCCCACCCCACCCTACAATGAACCCCTTGTTTGAGATTTTTCTCATATACATAATGCATAATCATATATTCTTTTCAGACAGTTAATCCCCTCCATCTGTTCAAATGCAGTGTTTATTATCTATCCACTCTCCATTCTCTCCACAGAGAATATAGAAATGGAGCTAAGAAAACAATACCAAATACAATAGCTAATCGCAAGATGAAATACTTGGGAATAAATCTAACTAGATACAGAAAAGATCTATACATAGAAAATTATAAGACATCACTACAAAAAACAAAAAGAGATCTGGAGAAATGAAGAATATGCCATGTTCAAGGATGATGTATAGGTTTTGTTTCAAAGTAATGACTCTGTCAGGTCTTGGTTTTAGAGATATTTTACATTTCTTAAAGAATCTCATATGTTATCCTTTCCCATGTTTGATAATAATTTGTAATAGCTACAAAACAATCTGCTAAGTTTTTCTAGAAAATATGAGCTGGCTGTGTAGATTGTATAGTTTATGCATTTAACTAGATTCAGTAGTAGTATGAATTTAAAAGGGCTGGTATTATTCTCAACTGGTAATATTCTCTATTCTTTCCTAAATGAGAAAAATGCTCTTAAAAACATATCTACATAGTTTCCTTATGGTTATGAAGCTAGACAAGTCCTGGAATTGCCACACTATACTTTTGAGGGGTTTTGCACTTTTCTTTGACAATGTTATGCAATACCTTGTTCATCCGAGTATAACATACATAGAAGACATGTGTTATTGTTAAAAGTGAAGCAATTCTCATACCACTTAAAAATAATTACAAGAGTGGCTTCCCTAGTTATCTCAGTAGCAGTTAGTAAAACGTATATATTACTTTTTATTACAATGCCTTTCATTTAAAGTTTGTAAACTGTAATATTCATGGATTTTTCTGATTCATATTTACTGTTGTTGTGTACCATCAAGTTGGAACCAACCCATAGCTGACCCTCCAGCGGGTTTTCAGTGGCAGTTAATTGCACAGGAGATTTCCCATCCTTCTCCTATGTAACAGCTGGTGGCCTCGAACTGTGTATCTCTGGGATTGCAGTGCAGCTTCTTGCCAGTAAGCCACCAGAGCTCCCTCTAAGGTAAGTTTATATTAGTTATTGTGAAAACGTTTGCCTATTTCTCAGTTTATTTTTATTAACAATTCTAATGTCACTAAGAAAATATATTTCTACCTGTATTTACAAAATGAACTAAACAATTGAGGCCATGACTTAAGCAATGCAAGATAAAATTGTCTTCTATTCTTTTTCTCCCCCTAATCTACACAGAGCTCTGGTGACCTAGTGGCAAGAAGCTATGCTGCAATCTCAAAAGCAAAAGGTTCGAATCCCACCAGCTGCTCTATGGAAGGAGGACGGGCAATGTACTCCTGTGCAATTAACTGCCTCTGAAAACCCACCAGAGGGTCAGTTGTGGGTTAGTTCTAACTCAACAGTACACAATAACTACACACACACACACACACACACACACACACACACACACACACACCCTTTCACATATATACTCTCTCAACTATTTAGGGTTCAAATGTGTACATACTGCTCCATTTTTTTCTCTGTGTGTGCAACTTTTAATTTTAAAAACTAAGATATAGGGGAGCTCTGGTGGCCTAGTGGCAAGGAGCTGCAACTACAATTCCAGAGGCGAATGGTTCAAATCCACCAGATGCTCTGCCAGGGAAGGAGGGACAATCTCCTCCTGTACCAGTCAGATCTGATTTGATGGTACTCTCACACAAAAAAATAAACAAATTTTTTTAAAAAACCAAAACGAAGATATAGCTATATTTTGTTATCTTTTTCTAATTTCTCAAAATAATGTTTTTTTTTTTCTCCCAGGCAGATATATGCACACCCATGTTTATTGAAGCTTTGTTCACAATAGCAAAGAGTCGGAAACAACCTAAGTGCCCATCAACAAACGAATGGATAGAGAAGCTCTGGTATACTCACACAATGGAATACTACACTGCATTGAAAAACAAGGAACACAGGCAGTATTATTCAAAATGGGTGACCCTGGAGGATATTATGCTGAGTGAAATATCTTAGTCACAAAAGGACAGGTGCTGCATGGTGCCACTATTGTAGAACGGGACTGACATTAGCGTTGGGGTGAGACAGAAAAATTGGATAGATTATGTATACTGCATTGAAACAGATGAGGGAGAGAACTGTTTGAAAGCGCTATGATTGGGCATTATGGTTATGACAAGAGTCCAGAGTGAAGGTTGCATAGTGGAGTGTATTCAGGGTGGGGGTTGGGGGGGATTCTATACCAATAAAATAAGTTTTTCTTTTACTTTCCGAAGAGAAGAGCAAACTGTGGGGAGAGGTGGACAAGGGAGAAAAATGCAACAATGAATGTATGGAAATCCAAATTCTCTGTAAACGTTCACTAATTAATTTTAAAAATAAAATAAAGAAACAAAAAGAGAAAAAATGTTTTTCTTTCCTTTTCACTGCTATTTTTATGATTTTCCTTCCCCTCCCTGCCACCCCCCACACCCCCACCCCAACCCCGGTGGTTTAATGCGTTAGACTTTCTCCAAGCCTTTTTCTCACTATGCTTGCCAACCAAGGGTTTCAGAATGTTCTTTTCTGGTTTAATAGAGAACTATGTTGTTGTATTGTTGTTATGTGCCATCGAGTCACTTGCGACTCACAGCAACCCTATGTACAAGAGCCCTAAACACCAACCTCACCATCTCAAACACATTCATTCCCACCACTCCAGTCACAGATTTGATCCATCTCATTGACGGTCTTCCTCTCCTGCGCCGTCCCTCCACTCTGCCAAACATGATGTCACTCTCCAAGGACCAGTCTCTCCTTGCAACATGCCCAAAGTATGTCAGATAAAGCTTCAGAATCCTTGACTCCAAGGAGCATTCTAGCTTCACCCTCTCCAGGACAAACCTGTTTGTTCTCCTAGCAGTCCATGGTATATTCAACACTCTTCTCCAGCACCAAGCTAAAAATGGGAATCCTAGAACATTTGATTGTGCTTATGAGAAACCTATATTTGGACCAAGAGACAGTCATCAGAACAGAGCAAGGAGACACTACTTGGTGCAAAATCAAGAAGGGGGTCCGTCAGGGATATATTTTGTCTCCATACCTTTTCAATCTGTATGCCGAACAGATTATCCGAGACTCTGGGCTGTACGAGGAGGAATGTGGCATCAGGATTGGTGGAGGAGCCATCAACAGTCTGTGTTATGTAGATGACACAAGCCTGCTTGCTGATACTGAGGAGGACCTGAAGCACTTGCTGCAGAAGGTCAAGGACTGCAGTCTTCAATATGGATTGAAGCTCAACATCAAGAAAACAAAGATTCTCACCAC
>NW_006399797.1:9761786-9769126 GCF_000299155.1 Elephantulus edwardii | reverse complement strand
TTTTTCATATAAATCACTGTGTGTAGAGAGAAGACAATTATGGTCATTGAAACAAGAGGAGTCAATTATATATCTTCTTCAAAATAATGTAGGACTTATTAAGATACAACAAAAGTTTAAACTACCATTCTGAAATCTAGTACATAGCAGATCAATTTCACTGTACTTAAAGGCTTACTTTGTTAAAAGATCTAGAACAAGGTGAAGGACAATTAAAATATTTTAAAATTCAAGTTAAGTACTTTGGTAATGGTTAAGAAATATTTGCTGGAATTATGAGCAATTTCCAGCTAGAGTTCCATGGAAAGAAAACTTTGAAGTTTCATTCATGTTATTCATCTTACTAAAGCTCCACACTTGACTGAAATAGTTTATAAATATTTCATGGACAGCCTTAAAACGGATTGACAAGATGGAGTTTGAGTACATAAAAATTAAAAATGCTCTCATCCTACTCCCAAAGCCCAACCCCTGACACACATTAAAAATAAAATTATCATGAACAAGAAGTGAGGGAAGAGAAGTTGTTGATGCTGAAAGTCTCTTTTAGTTCTTAGAGTGACATATACAGAGAAGTGCAGATGGATAAATGGTGGCACTGGACTAGAATTCCTTCCATGAAATGGCTTATATTCTTAAAGAGCTAAAAAATAGCTTAAATTTTCTGTTAGCCAAGAATGAAAATGTACAGGAGGTTCACATGAAATGCAGCAAGTGTGAATAGCTGTGCATCAGAATTTCACTTACTATACAGCAACACAGCTGGAGGAGTGACTCATCTACTTTTAAAAGACAGGAGTGTCTCTAGAAAAAACTGCTTTCTCACATTCTAAGGAGTTCCTTGGATTTTTGTGATAGTATGACATGGTCCTAGAATTTGGTGAGGTCACTCATACTTTTATTGAAGACTGGCCATGTACTAAGAATTTTTCCACATTTAGTTCTTACAATTCTTTGGCTTTATTTTCTTCATTTTACATATAATGAACCTGAGTTCACATATTCAAGATACTATTTCAGTGGTTCAACAAGTTCCGTTTAGTGAACCCTGGCTGTGATTGTTTGATGAAGATCAAAACAGATTTGAAAGCACATGAAAAACATTTAAGATAGTTCAGGACAGATGACCTTAACACTATAGGAAGAGAATTTAAAAATGTTGTTAAAATTTGGGCTAAAAGCACTTAAGAAAATGCAATGGGGAAACAATAAGTAAAAATAAAATCCTATTTCGGTTTCAATAACTCTAAACCTGCCCATGAATCCAGCTGCTGCCCTACCTCCCAGATGGTGAAGGCTCATAGCTTCCTAAACATTGGCTCCCTGTTACTGTCAGGATTCCTTGGGACTTCCCTGAGGATAAGAACTAGCCTGAAACTTGAATCCTTCTTGATGCCCTGCCATGATGAATCTATTTGCTATTGGTTCTCAGCCCTTTCTAGGCTGTAAAGGTGTTCAGTTTTCAACCTAAATACTGTGACAAACACAGATTTTTCAAGGAATTGAAAAGTAAAAGAGAGTATGTGAGAGTTATGTGCGTGTGTGTGTGTGTGTGTGTGTGTGCTCCATTTGTTCTGCTGAAATTAGAGCAAAATATTTAAGTATGCTTAGAATTTTACTGAGGCAATGGGAGCAGGTGTGTCGGAATCAGTGTGACTGCCTCAGGACAGGGCAGGCTTCAGAGCTATTGTATGTACATAGGGTTGCTATGAGTTGCAGGTGACTCGACAGCACATAACAACAATTTGAAATTTTTTTTTTCATATAAATCACTGTGTGTAGAGAGAAGACAATTATGGTCACTGAAACAAGAGGAGTCAATTATATATCTTCTTCAAAATAATGTAGGACTTATTAAGATACAACAAAAGTTTAAACTACCATTCTGAAATCTAGTACATAGCAGATCAATTTCACTGTACTTAAAGGCTTACTTTGTTAAAAGATCTAGAACAAGGTGAAGGACAATTAAAATATTTTAAAATTCAAGTTAAGTACTTTGGTAATGGTTAAGAAATATTTGCTGGAATAAAAATTTACCAAAAAGTAAATATAGATTATATAAATTATTTTAGACCATAATTCCTTGAATTTTTCCTTTTATAAAGGTCTATTTTTGTTGTTGCTGTGTACCATAAAGGTAGAATCGACCCATAGCTGACCCTCAAGCAGGTTTTCAGAGTAACTGCATGGAGGACATCACTCAACCTTCTCTTGAAAAGCAGCTGGAGATCTGAATCGTGTGCCCTGCTTGCCTAGTGGTAAGAAGCTGTGCTGCAATTCCAAAAGGCACATGGTTTAAATTTACCAGCTGCTCTGTGGGAAAAGGATGGGTAATCTTCTCCTGTGTGACTACCTTTGAAAAACCTACTGGATGATCAGCTATGACTCAATGGCAAGCAACAACAGTATTATTCCTAGTATAAAATATATAGAGAGATATATATTGGGTATGCAATCTTCACAAGGTATGGATCTTAAGTTTCTTCATCTATAAAATGTGTCTTAAGAAGATTTTACATATACTCATATGTAAAATTCATATATTCCCATACGTGTGTGTTTGTTTTGTTGAGTATCATCAAGTCAGAACCAACTTAGGCCTAATCCACCAGCAGGTTTTCAGAGGCTGTAAATCACACAGAACAAAGCACCAGGAATTGATGAAATACCAAAATACATATTTCAACAAACAGATGCAGCCCTGGACAGGCTCACCAGGCCGTGTCAAGATATCTGGAGGACAACTACTTGGTCAACTGACTGGAAGTTATCCACAAAATATCATTTTTTTAAAAAGGTGATCCAACAGAGTGTGGAAATTATCAAATGATATCACTAATATAACATGTAAGCAAGATGACACTGAAAAGCTTCCAAAAATTACTGGAACAGTACGTTGACAGAAATACCAGAAATAAAAGCCAGGTTTAGAAGAGGCTGTGGCACTAGGAATATTATCACAAATGTCAGATGGATCTTAGCAAGAAGCAGAGAGAATGAAAGGACTGTCTATCTATGTTTTGCTGACTAAGCAAAGGCATTTGACCATGTGGATCACAACAAATTATGGCTAAACTTGAAAAGAATGGGAATCCCAAAACACTTGATTGTGCTCATGTGAAACCAATACTTGGACCAGGAGGCAGTCGTCAGAACAGAGCAAGGAAACACTGCATGTTCAAAATAAAAAAAGTAGTGAATAAGGGGTGTGTTTTGCCTCTATGCCTTTACAATCTTTATGTGGAACAGGTCACTTGGGAGGCTTGCCTTTATAAAGAAGAACGTGACAACAAGTTTGGAGGAAGACTCATCAACAACCTGTGTTATGCCAATGACACAACCTTGCTTGCTAAAACTGAAGAGGACCTGAAGCATTGGCTGCAGAGAGTCAAGGACTGTAGTCTGCAATAGGAATTGAATTTCAACATCAAGAAAATTAAGATTCTCACCGCTGGGCCAACTGGAAGCATCATGATAGATGGACAAAAGATTTAGATTGTTAACAATTTTAGCTTGCTTGGTTCCATAACCAACACTCTTGGCAGTAACAGTCAGGAAATCAAAAGATGAATTCCATTAGGAAAATCTACTGTCAGGAACCACTCCAGAGTGCTAAAGAGCAATGATGTCAGTCTAGAGACTAAGTTGCACCTGACCCAGGCCATGGTTGTCACAATTACTTATGCATCAGAGATCTGGACAATGAATAAAGAAGACAGAATTATTATTTATGCCTTTGAGTTGTGATGCTGGAGAAGAGTATTAAGCATACCATGGACTGCTAAGAGAACTAACAGGTCTTTCCTGGAAAAGGTGAAACCAGGCTGCTCTTTGCAGGCTAGGATTTTGAGGTTTTGTCTCACATACCTTGGTAATGTTGCCAGGAGGGACCAGTCCTTGGAAAAAGACATCATGCTTGGAGGGATGGAGGGACAGTGCAGGAGGGGAAGACCCTGGATGAGATGGATTGACACAGTGACTTGCGTAACAAGGGTAGGTATGTCAAAGACAGATTGGCTCAGGATAGAGCAGAATTCAGAGCTACTGTGCATAGGGTCGCTATGAGTTGTAGTTGACTCAATGGAACATAATACAAAACCAAATTGCACAGGAGGACTCTGCCCATCATTCTCCTGAACCAGCTAGTGGATTCAAACCATGTACTATTCAACTCTCTTGCCTTTGGGTAGGCAGCACCAACTCTTTACCCACTAGGCCACCAGAGCTCCATGTATACATACCTATAAATAAATAAATGAGCTCTGGTGGCTTAGTGTTAAGGAATTGCAACGCCAATCCAAAGACAGGAGATTCTAGCTATTAGTCTGTACAAACCAATGTAGCATTGGTTCAGAACAATGCTTACAAACATACTTAAGTGCTTTATAAGTCAAATATTATTGCCATTAGTGGAGCTATAACTACTAGTGCATTAGTGAGCTACATAAACTTAGTTATTAATTCAATTCAAAGACTGATAAGGTCTAGGAATATAAACAAAATATAAATATCCTATGTAGGGAGCTCTGGTAAGTTAGTGGTAAGGAGCTGTGCTGCCAACTCTAAGACATACTGTTCAAATCCACCAGCTGCTCTTCAGGAGAAAGATGAGTAATCTTGTCCCACCTGATATGATGTCTCTAAAAACCCACTGAAGAGTCAGCTACAAGTCAGTTCTGACTTGACAGTATACAGTAACAACAATGGAGTTATACAAAGTCTCAAAATTATCAGGAGCTGATTACATATATAGAATGCTCAGGTTAACCAGTTAACAAGAAAAAAAGGTTCCTTTTGATGGTGCTTTTCTTTTCAGCTCCAGTAATATACCCTGTGCACTGACAGGGTATACTTCCAATTAGCTATTACTTTATTTAAAATGTCCCCACAATCTATGCGACAATGTTAATACATTCATTCATTCAGCCAGCAACTATTTAGCAACCACTGATGTCAGGGTCTTGAGATATAAATATGACTAAGGTATGGCTCTAATCTTATGGGAAGACAGGGACCTAACAGTTACAAAACAAAGTAGGCAGGTGCAGTGGTGGAAGTACAAAGTGCTATAGGAGCACAGATGAGAAACACCAATGCTCAACTTAGAAGTATTAGATAGGGCTTCTTGGATGAGAAAAAAAATCCAAGGCTTAAAGGATTTCAAGCAGGAATTAAAATGTCTTTATCCAAGGACTTCCTTAATTATTCCCCTTTAACCCTCCACCCATATTTTCCATTATGCTTCCGAAAGTAACCCACCTCCTCACTCCTATTGGAATAGATTTCTGCCTATTTTCTTAAAAATCCACTTTTGATTCGACTTCAAAATCTTTTTTTCTCACATGGCACTTCCTACTTAAAAAAAAAAACTTGAAAAATTCTTTTGGCCTGGTTAAACTGTTATCTCAGTATCTTCCATAAAGCCATGAAATTTGAACTCAAAAATATATACTTCTATGAAACACAAAAGCACTTCAAACATGCACATTCAAATATGTATTAATATACTTTTTTCATATTTTCTAATTCTTTAATGTGCTTTTCTACTTGCCAAAACAAAACTGTTAAGAAACTTGAGAGGGGAAAAAATAGGTGACAAATGTATTTTAATGGCTCCATAATACCCGGAAAAATGTCAGGCAAAACCAAGACAGAATAGTGTGATTATGGTTGTCAGGTACTGTTGAGTTGATCATAACTCATTTAAGTCTCATGAACAAAGATTTAAACCCAGCCACACCCTACACAGTCCTCATGATCTCTGCCATGCTCAAGCCCATTTTTGCAATCACTGTGTCAATGTACTTCAGTAAGAGTCACTTTTTTTTGTTATACTTTTCAAAGTATTATGTCTTTTTTCAAGTATTGACCCTCCTGACAACATGCCCAAAGTAAAAGAGACAAAGTTTCACCATCCTTGACTCTGAGAACCAAAATGGCTGCACTTCTTCCACTACAGATTTGTTCTTTAGGCAGTTCTTGGTATATTCAATGTTGTTACCAATATGACAATTCAAAAGCATCAATTCTTCTCCAGGCTTCTTTCTTCACTGTCGAACAGACCCATGCATATTAAGCAATTCAAATAGCCATCGCTTAGATCAAATGCATCTTTAAAGGATGTTTTTTATGGATGCCACTGTTGTAGAATGGGACTGTCCTTGGGGTTGGGGAGAGACTGAGTAAGATGGGTTCAATAATGTATACTGCATTGAAACAGAGGAAGGAGAAAACTGTTTAAAAGAGATATATAACTAGGTATTTCTGTCATCACAGGAGACTAGAGCGAGGGCTACATGGTGGAGGGGACCTGGGGGAGGGTTTGTAAAACAATGAAAGAATCTTTTCTTTTACTTTTCCATAATTTTTGACTCATGTACTTATAACTTGTTAGTCAAATTTGTGTCTTCTAGGTTGCAACACCCCCATGATACATCTTCAAGGATATGAACATGTACGGCCAAGCACAATCAATAAGAGTGCATCTAAATTCCAAAATCAATCTCCATAATAGTCTATGTGTTTCCTACTGCCAAAGGGGCCCTTTAGAGTAGTGAGAGAAGATCTTCACCCTGAAACCCACAGCATCCCTTTTCAGCAGGAAGTAGCTAAGAGAATACGCCGTCCCCTTTTCCTTATGACTCACGGTGAAGTCTCTCTCAGGGAGGAGTGATAGGGAATGGCAAAGGACACACTGACAAAGAAGATTAATCAGAACTGGCTTTGACAAGCACTGTGGCATTTGGACAAGAACAAACTGGGAGGAGGGTAGAGAGAATAGTGCAACAATGAATGAATGGAAACCCAAAATCTCTGTAAATGTTTATGAAAATTAATAAAATATAATTATAGAAGAAAAAAAAATAAAGGATGTTTTTAAACTGACATCTGACAGCAGATCTTCTCTGATGTAACACGTCTTTTTCTTTCCTGCTGACAGTATGAGTGCTAAACAAGTAACATTAAATTCATGACAATTTCAATCTTTTATCCATCTATCATGATGTTTCTTACTGATGCAGTGATGAGGATTTTTGTCTTCTTGATGTTGAGATGTAATCCTAATTGGAAGTTACAGTCTTTGATCTTCTTCAGTAGACGCTTTATGTCTCTTTCTGCAAGCAAAGCTGTATTACGTACATAACACAGGTTGTTGAGATGTCCTCCAATCCTGATGCCACATTATTATTCAAAGATTAAAGTTTCTTGAATTATTTTTGCAGAATACAGATGGAATCATTACAAAGAAGGGTTACAACCTTGATGCACACCCTCCCTCATTTAAACCATGAAATGTCCCCTTGCCATGTTTGAAGAACTGCTTCATTTAAAAAAAA
>NW_006399797.1:9758850-9760496 GCF_000299155.1 Elephantulus edwardii | reverse complement strand
ATGTTGTAAGGAGAGACCGGTCCTTGGAGAAGGACATCATGCTTGGGAGGGTGGGGGGCAGGCGCAGAAGGGGAAGGCCCTATGGGAGATGGATTGATTCGGTGACTGGACTAATCAGGATGAGTGTGTCGGAGACAGTCAGATTGGCACACGACAGAAGAGAGTTTAGGGCTGTTGTACACAGGGTCGCTATGAGTCACAAGCGACTTGATGGCACATAATAACAACAACCCCAACCTTGATGTCAGTCCCATTCTACAGGAGTGGTACTATGCAGTATTTGTCTTTTTGTGACTGAGATATTTCATAATGTTCTCCAGTGTCGCCCATTTTGAATAATATTTCATGAGTTCCTTGTTTTTCAATGCAGCATAGTATGCCATTGTGTGAATATACCAGAGCTTCTCTATCCATTTATTTGTTGATGAGCACTTAGGTTGTTTACAATTCCTTGCTACTGTAAACAAGGCCGCGATAAACATGGGAGTGCATATAGCTGCTTGGATGGCAGTTATGGTCTCTTTGGGGTATATTCCCAGTAGTGGAACTGATGGGTCAAAGGTATCTCTATTTACAACTTTTTGAGAAAATGCCACACCGCTTTCCACAGTGGCTGCACCATTTTAGACTTCCACCAACAGTGAATAAGGGTTCCAGTTTTTCCACAACCTCGCCAGTATTTGTTGCTTGCTGTTCTGTTAAATTTTGCTATTCTGACTGGGGTGAGATGATAATAGTTGTTTTGATGTGCATCTCTCTTAGAGCTAGAGATTTTGAACATATCTTCATGTGCTTGTTGGCCATCTGAATGTCTTCTTCGGTGAAGTATCTGTTCATATACTGTGCCCATTTTTCAACTGGATTATTTACCTTCATCTTCTTGTGGTGAAAAAATTTTTATTGAGATCTTACTTGGCTTTCCATTCATTCACTGTCGCTCATTATCCTCCCTGTCCACCTCTCCCCTCCCAGTTCACTTTTCTCTTTGAAAAGAAAAAAAGAATTTTCCATTATTTTATAATCCCCACCCCAGTCCACTTTACTATGCAGCTCTTATTCTGGACTCTTGTAATGCCAAGAATACCTTATCATATATCCCTTTTAAACAGTTCTCTCCCTCATCTGTTTCAATGCACTGTACGTTATTTATCCCCTCTTTTCTTAGTTTCCCCCAAACCTGATGTCAGTCCTGTTTTATAACAGTATTCTGCAGTATTTGTCCTTCTGTGATTGAGACATTTGATTCAACATAATATCTTCAAAGTTTACCCATTTTGCATGATATTTCATGAGTTCCTTGTTTTTCCAATGCTGTATAGTATTCCATTGTGTGACTGTAACACAGCTTCTCTAACCATTCGTTGATGGGTACTTCAGTTGTTTCCAACTATTTGCTATTGTGTACAACGTAGCAATAAACATAGGTGTATGTATATCTGCTTGGGGGCCGTTCTGGCTTCGTTAGGGTAGATTCTTTGTTGTTGTTGTTGTTATGTGCCGTCGAGTCGTTTGCGACTCATAGCGACCCTATGTACAACAGCCCTAAACCCTGCTCCATCCTGTGCCAATCTCATTGCCTCCGACATACCCATCCCGATTACCCCAGTCACTGAATCAATCCACCTCATAGAGGGTCTTCCCCTCCT
>NW_006399797.1:9729393-9758365 GCF_000299155.1 Elephantulus edwardii | reverse complement strand
TTGAGCCTCAGTCCATATTGAAGGCTGCAGTCCTTGACCCTCTGCAGTAAGTGCATGAGGTCCTCCTCAGTTTCAGCAAGCAGGGTTGTGTTATCTGCATAACGCAGATTCTTAGTAGTGGAATTACTGGGTCAAATGGTATCTTTATTTCCAACTTTTCGAGAAAGTGTCATACTTCCTTCTAGAGTGGTCGACCATTCAACACTCCCATCAACAGTGAATACAGTTTCCAGTTTCTCCAAAACCTCGGAAACATTTGTTTGCTACTCTACTGAATTTTGCTATTCTTATTGGGGTGAAATGATATCCCATAGTTGTTTTGATTTGCATCTCTCTTAGAGTGATGGATTTTGAAACTTTTTTCATGTCTTTGTTCACCATCTGAATGTCTTCCTTAGTGAAGTGTCTCTTCATATCCTTTGCCCCTTTTTACAATTGGGTTGTTTACCTTTATCTTCTTGTGGTGTTCGAGTATTCTATAAATTCTAGTTATATCAGATGTGTTACTACCAAATATTTTTTCCCAGTTTGTGGCTTTCCTTTTTACCCTGTTGGAGAAATTTTTGGATGTGCATAGGGATTTGACTCCTAGAAGGTTCCATTCATCTATTTTTATCCTCTCCTAGTTGTAGGTTTTTCAGGATTCTTGGAAGACTGTTCATGTTGTGGATTAGGACTTATAGAATTCTTCCAACCTTTTGTTTAATGAAGTTTCTAGTCCTTGGTTTTAGTCCTAGGTCCATAACCCACTTTGAATTAGGTTTTGTGTATGGAGTGAAGTGTGGATCTTCCTTGAGTTTTCTGCAGTTAGTTTTCCAATTTTGCCAGCACCATTTGTTAAAAAGGCTGTTGTTTTCCCATTTAACTGATTTCATCTCCTTGTCAAAAATCAGTTGACCACAGGAAGATGGGCTGATTTCTAGGTTCTCAATTCTATTCCATTGATCTGTCTGTCACTGTACTGGAACAATGCTGTCTTGACCACCATGGCAGTGTAGTAGGATTTGAAATCAGGGAGTGAGATGCCTCCTACCTTGTTTCTCTTTTTAAGGAGTGCTTTGCTTATTTGGGGTCTCTTTTCATTCCAAATTGGATATTGCCTTTTCCAATTCATTGAAGAATGGAATTGGTATTTGTATTGGGATTGCACTTAACGTATAAATTGCCTTTGAAGGTATCATCAATTTCATAATAATGAATCTTCCTATCCAAGAGCAAGGTATATTCCTCCATTTTTCCAGTTATCTTTTTGTTTCTTATAGTAATGTTTTGTAATTTTATTTGAGTAGATACTTTGTGTTTCTAGTTAGATTTACTCTGAAGTATTTAATCATGTGATTAGCTATTGTGAAGGGTATTGTTTTTCTTAGTTCTAGTTTGGTATTTTTTTTTTTTCACTGTAGAGAAATCCAATTGATTTTTGTATGTTGATCTTGTATCCTGCCACTTTGCTGAATTGTTCAACTGTGTCCGGTAGTTTTCCTCTTGAGTCTTTAGGGTTTTCTAAGTATACTATTATGTGGAGATAATTTTACCCCCTCATTGTCAATTTGGATACCTTTTATTTCTTTCTCTTGTCTTACTGCTATCACAAAGACTTCCAATACAACACTGAATAGAAGAGGTGATAGTTGGCATCCTTGCCTAGTTCCTATTCTCAAATAAAATGCCTTTAATCTCTCTCCATTGAGAACAATGTTGGCTATCAGGTTTGTTAATATACCTTTTTACTATGCTGAGGAAATTCCCTTCTATTCCTATTTTGTTGAGTGTTTTAATCAGGAGTTGGTGTTAGATTTTGTCAAATGCTTTTTCTGCATCAATTGATAGGATCATGTGGTTCTTGTTCTTTGCTTTGTTAATGTGATGAACTACATTGATTGTTTTTCTTATGTTGAACCATCCTTGATTTCCTGTTATGAATCCCACTTGGTCATGGTCAATTATTTTTTTGATGTATTGATGGATTCTATTGGCCAGGATTGTGTTCAGGATTTTTGCATCTATGTTCATGAGAGATATTGGCATATAGTTTTCTATTTTGGTGGTGTCTTTATGTGGCTTTGGTATCAAGGATATGTTTGCTTCATAGACTGAGTCTGGGAGAATTCCATATTTTTCTATTTTCTGAAATATTTTATATAGAATTGATGACAGTTCTCCTCTGAATGTTCGATAAAATTCACTTTAAAAACCAACTGGTCCAAGGTTTTTTCTGGATGGAAGTTGTTTTATTACCAATTTCTTCTTTTGTAATGAGTCTGTTCAGGTGTTCAGTTTCAGTTTGTGTCAGGTTAGGTATGCTGTGAATTTCTTAGTATTTGTCCATATCCTCTAGGTTTTAATATTGTTTTCAGGATAGTTTTTCATAATATTCCACTGTTAGCCTTGTTCATTTAGTTGGTTCTTTTGTGACACTGCCCATTTCATCTTTTGTTCAAATTATGTCTTTTCCTGTGTTAGTTTTGCAAGTGGTTTGTTGAGTTTATTGATCTTTTCTAAGAACCAACTCCCAGGTTTGTTGGTTTCAATTGTTTTTCTGTTTCCTATTTTATTTCTTTCTGCCCTAGTTTCCATAATTTCAGTTTTTTAAGCAGTTGTCGTTTTCTTGCTGTTCTTTTTCAATTTGTTGGAGATGTTAGGATAGAGAGTCAATGGTCCTTTTCCCCCCTGCCTTTTGATGTGTTTGCTTATTGCTATAAATTGACCTCTGATTACTGTTTTGGCTGTTTCCCAGAGGTTTTGGTAAGTTGTGTTTTCACTGTCATTTGTTTCAAGAAACTTTTTTCATTTCTTCTAGTACCCACTCATGTTCAATCAAGGTGTTGTTCAGCTTCCAAATGTATGGGATATTTATTCTTTATCCTCTTTTTATTAATTTCTAATTTTGTAGCACTATGGTCTGAGAAGATGCTGTGTATTATTTCTTTATTTTTTAATTTATTGGTGTTAGCCTTGTGACCTAAAATGTGATCTATTCTTGAGACTATTCCATGCACATTGGAGAAGAAAGTATACTGTGCTTTTTTGGAGTTCATTAGCTTAAAAATATCTGAGATCAAGTTGGTTTATTGTTTGGTTTAATTCTTCAGCATCTTTGTTAGTTTCTTTCTGATAGTTCTATCTTTTCTTGGAAGTGGTGTCTTGAAGGCTCCAACTACTATACTGGTGTTGTCTATTTCCTTTTTTCACTTTTGTTAATGTTTGTTTTATATATTTTGCAGCTCTATCACTAGGTGCATAGGTATTTATTTTTGTTATGTCCTTTTGTTGTAGTGACCCTTTAATCATTATGTAGTGACCTTCCTTGTCTTTTGTGATGGTTTTTGCATTGATATTTATTCTATCAGAGATTAATGTCACTACTGCTGCTTTTTTTTCTGGTTGCCATTTGCTTGGTATATTTTTTACACTCCTTTATTATTTTTTATTACTCTTTTTATTTTATTTAGTCTTTCTTTACCTTCACTTTTCAGGTGTGTCTCTTGTAGACAGCACTTTGATGGACATTGGAGTTTTTTTTATCCAATCTGCTACTCTTTTTCTCTTCAGTGGTGCATTTCAACCATTCATGTTCCGTGTGATTATTTAGAGGCAAGGTTTTATTGATATCATTTTGTTTAGTTCTTTTTGGTGTTGTTGCTAGTTACTTTGATCCATCCTGGTTTCTGTGGCTCCTCTGTAAAAAGGATGTCTCTCAATGTTTTGTGACACTGGTCTTGTTTTTACAAACTCCTATAGGTTCTGTTTTTCTTGGAATATCTTGATCTCTCCTTCATATTTAGTGGACAATTTTTCTGGGTACAATATTCTTGGTTGACAGTTGTGTTCTTGAGTGTTCGATACTTGTCTTTCCTCTGTCTTCTTGCTTGCATGGTTTCTGCTGAGAAATTGACACTTAATCTTATCTGCTTTCCCTTATAGGTTAGTCTTTTGTTTCTCCCTCACTGCTTTCAGAATTCTCTCCTTATCTTTGGTTCTGAAAAATTTGACTATGATATGCCTTGGTGGTTTTCTTTTGGGGTTTAGTCTATACGGTGTTTGCTCGGCTACTTGAATATATATTCTCTCATTCTTCATTATGCCTGGGAAGTTTTCTCCTAGTAATTCTTTCACAACTTTTTCAGTGCCTTTACTTGCTTATTTCTGTTCTGGGATTACAGTTATATGCATATTATTTCTCATGATGGTGTCCCACATTATTCTTACATTTTCTTCTTTATCTTTCCTTTTTGATTCTGCTTTTTGTTCTAGCAGATCAGTGGTGACAATTCTATCTTCTATTTCACTGTTTCTGTGTTCCATTTCTTCAACTTTTTTCATATGTCCCTACATCATCTTGACAGCATCTCAAACATTGGACCTCATATTTTCAGTTGTGGTTTTTGGATTGTGGTTTCTTGCTTTTCCAGAGCCTCTAATTCCTCGTTTGTTTATCTACATTGTTATGGATTTTTTTAAGCTCTTCCTGATTTTTGTTTGCAATATCCTGTAATTCTCCAAGTTTGTCTTTTCCCCATCGAAAATATTAAATCATTGTTCTTTTAAATTCTATGTCAGAAAGTTCCATCAGACTTTCTGGCTTCAGGAAACCCTTGATACTGTGTCACTTTTTGAAGGTGACATCTTGCTTTGGGCTTGTGTAGGGAATGAGGTAACCTACTTCTTACATGATATTGCTGTGGTAGAGTCTTACACACCTGAGGTGATAGCAGGTTCTTGATCTGAAGTTACTGAACCAGAAGAGGGTGGGGCAGCCACCCTGCCTGTGTTCCTCTGAACTTCTGACCCCAGGGAAGATTTGCTTCAGTTCGGGTGAGAAAATGCCTGTGAAAGCAGCCTCTTCTCTCAGACAACTGTTGCAGCTAGGTCATTCCAAGACGTTCAGGGTTAAAGGCAGTTAATTGACTGAATGTGAGGGGGGATGCAAGGCAGTGTGTGGAGACACACACAGGGTGGTTGCGTGTGCACACACACACACTGGTCATTCACGCATGAAGACGCACACAGGTAGGCGCACATGCAGATGTGGCGTGGGGGTGCATGTGCAGATGCACGTGGTTGGGGACATGTGCGGAGACCTGAACGGAAAACCAGAAAGCCTTGGTTTTCCCCTTGAGAACTGGGCCTGCCACCTCACTCAAGTTCCAGCTGTCTCACTCCTTCCTGCTGGAGTTTAAGGGGTCCCACATGGTCCAGCAAACAGTAGTGATCTCCACTAAGTACCTCACTCAAATTCCAGCTGTCCTGCTCACTCCTGGCAGACTGGTGGTCTCAGCAGGTCACTGGCTGCTCTAGGCAGGTTGCTCACTGCTCCCAGCAGATTACTCACTCAAATTCCAGCTGTCTTGCATGCTCCCTATGGCTTGCTCTCAGCAGCTCCCTCCCTGCAGCTCTGCTACCAGTCTGCTCCCAGTCCGGCTCTTGAAGAACTGCTCCGTGGTCTATATACAGGTTTTACATGAGTACAATTAAGTATTCTGGAATTCCTATTCTTCTCAATGTTAGCTGTCATTTATTATTAAAGATATTTATTAAGTATTTTGTATAATCAATAAAATAAAATTAAACACCTCTGTGGTATTCTCCACTTTCAGTCAGGATCCATCTGAAATCAGAAGTTTATTCCTTTTCCATAGCTTCTCCTGAATCCAGCCCAAGCTAGAACTTACTAGAAGTTGTCTATTGATGTGCTGTTTTAGAAGTTTTTTAAATATCCCTCAGCAACATTTTATTTGCATGTGATATTAAAGATAGTATTCTGTAATTTCTGCATTCTGTTGGATTAACACTGTTTTGAAATTTAAAGAAATACAGATCTTTTCCAGTCAGATGACCAAGCAGTTGTCTTCCAAATTTCTTGGCAGTCTAGTAAGCAGGTTCAGAGTTTAATCTGTTTGTTGAAACACCTCAGCTGGTACCCCATCAATTCTTGGGCTTTATTTTTGGTAAATGACTTCAGCGCAATTTGGACTTCTTTCATCATCACTGTTTTTTGATCATATGCTGAAATTGTTAAGGAATTAATCATTCCTGATATGGTCCTGCACTCACCAATTCTTTTGGATGATCCAGCACTTTTTTAATCTTCTTTTGATGCGTCTTGCATCATTCAAGATTTTGCTCATAGAATTTTTCAGTATTGTAATGCTGATATTGGATTTGTTCTTCAGTTACTGCAGAAAGGAAAACCAAACTTAAGAGACTTACTTAAGAAAAACCAAACGTGCTCTTCTCCTTATGTTTTCTAACTTCAGCTCTTTGCACATTTTATCATAATACTTTGTTTTGTCTTCTCGAGCTGCCCTTTGAAATCTTCTGTTCAATCTCTTCTGAACATATACTTTGGTCTTTTTTTCTTTCTTATTATTGCAATGATCTTTTTTTAATAAAATTTTAATTTTCCACTGATTTGCTTACGAAGTTCATATACACTGGTTTTCACACAAGCTCTTTCCCCTTTCTTTTACCTACACCTCCCTCAACCTATCAAATTGCATGACCCTATGATTACCCCCCTGCCCATCCTCACCACTCTGCTCCTCCCCTCCCCTCTTTGAATCTTCATACATGTTTTACTAGTTATTTATTTCTACAACAATGGTCTTATACAGTATTTATCCTTATGGGACTGAGTTAGTTCACTTAGTATAATACTCTCCAGTCCCTCCCATGTTATGTAGTAATTTTCAAAATCATGCAATGGTCTTTGGCTTTTTTCAGAGATGGTATTCTTGATGTCATCTCACAACTTGTCATCAGTGTTTAATATATCAAAGCTATTCTTGAGATGGTCTTTAAATTCAGGTGAGATAAAACCAAGGTTTATTTTGGCTCTCCTGGACATTTTCATATCTTCAGCTTCAACTGGATCTTACATAATTGATGGCCTGTTCTACAACTGGTTGCTGGTATTTATTGCTATTATTGAGCTTCTCCAACATCTCTTTCCACAGCTGTAGTCAATCTAATTTCTGTACATTCCATCAGGTGAGGCCCATGTGTATAGTAACTGGTGTTTTATAAAAATAAATAAAGGTACTGGAAATTAAAAAATCATTGTACAGAATTCTATTATGTGATTTCCAATTTCATTTCTGTTGCCTAGGCCATATTTTCCAACTACCAATCCTTTTTCTTAGCTTCCAATTCTTGTATTCTAGTCACCAATTGTCACCAATACATCTTGAATGCATGTTTGAACAATTTCAGACTTCAAAGTTAGTAGAAATAGGCCATTTCTTTATCTTTAGTTTTTGTAACCTGTGCATGTTATTTGAATAATAGCTGTATTAACAGGTTTTCTTTGGATGGGTATGATAGTATCCTATCATTTAAAGCATTTGAGACATCACATACTTTAGGAGAGATCTTGAAATGTTCCCTTTGATAATGAATGCAACAATACTCTTTCATTTGTAATTTCCAGAATAATAGGTATTATGATTAAAAAATGACCAATACCAGTCCATTTCAGCACCCTAAGATGTTGATTTTATGCTTTTCATTCCATTTTAGACAACTTCTAATTTTTTCTTGATTCATACTTTGTACTTTCTATGTTCCAATTATTATTAGTGGATGTTTTCAGTAAGATATAAGTGGTCAAGACTATTTTGTGAATCCTGTAATTAAATTACTTTATCAATGCCTTCTCACATTTATCTGGTACACAATAAATTCATTTCATGAAACTTCAGAAGTTTAAATAACCTGAGGAGAGAACATTTTTGCTTCTGTCAGTTAATTTACTAACTGAAAGTCACTAATACTGTATTAGAAATATAGTACTAGCTTGGTAAAATTTGTGAACGTGAATAAAACGTGAACCATGGAATAAATTACACATTTGGTTTATAAGAAGCCTGTGAATAAGGTTCTTGTACTTGGCAAGCAGCAATAAAGTAGCATATTGTTCAAAGAAGGGTGTGCATTTAGGATAGAGTAGAAGTGAAAATTGAATAACTGGCTTTTTGGTAAGGAAGTATATGTTATATCTATGTCAACTGAGTAAGTGAAAAGGATTATACACATGTGTGCAATACACAACGTGAATAAGGTAACGAAAATAGAAGTCAGTAAAATAACCTTTTTATATTGCAAATTATTAGACACTTTCAAATTTTGTACTTCTTTTCCCTCTTTTATCTGCTTCATTCTCACTCTTATCTTCTCCTCTATTTTACCATTCTCACTGCCTGCCCTCATTTCCATCTAATACATTAAAATTCCACACAATATCATATACACAATTGTTTCCCACACTTTGTGTTCAATGCAGAGTCCACTATCTCAGAGGACATTTCAGTGATGCCATTAATGCACTAAATTGATGTGCAGTTTTCAAACTTGTGTCAAATTTTTGAAAAAGATTGTGTGTGTGTGTGTGTGTGTGTGTGTACACATCTACTCTGTGCCAGTTATCAATTTGTTAGCTCTTACATTATATCAACCCTCCTTGCCTGCTCTGTTAAAATGAAGGTGAGCCCTTTAAATATCTTTTTTAAAACTTTATTAGCTAAAATTTTGTTAAATTTTGTCAGTAGAGGACAAATGAAAAAAATAATTGAAGGGAAAAAAACTTTCCTTTACGTATATTTGCTCAACAGGCTTCTGCAATATATGCAGCTTCCTTAGTTCCAGGTTCTTGCAGCATGGGTAGCTAGTCTAGTGCTAGAATTCTACATCATTCACAGTTTGTCCAGCACCTGGCTCCTGCACTGTAGCTTCTCTAATATTCAGCCTCTGGAGAGTACACTGCATCCCTGGTGCAGAGATCCTGAAGTGTAGGTGAGTTCTTCAGTGGTCAGCTTTAAAACATGGGTAGTTTCTCCAGTGTCATCCCCTGCAGTTTGAGAAGTTTCTCTAAAGAATCAAGGTGCTGGAGCCCTGGAGGAGCTGTTTCTGCAGTGTCAAGTTCCTGTAATGCACAGAGATCACCTGCCAGCAGCTTTCCCCAGTGTTTCTTTGTAGGAGAGTGCTTCAATAAACTTCTATCTGTGAACATTTCTGCCTAGGACTTCTAAGAACAGATTTTCAGCAAATTCCAGAAAATTTCAGAGATAATATATCTAGCAAACTCCACCAATTTGGACACCACAGAGACCTTGCTGACATTCAATGAACCAGGTTATATGTCCTTCCCACAATGTCTCTGTCTCAGCTGTGGGGTGTGTGGAGAGGAGTGGTCGTCTTTATCTCAGCTCCTTGTATTCATATAGTCTTTAGAATTCCTCTTTCTTTTTTTAAAAACTAATTCTAATGAAAGTTTACAGAGACTTAGGGTTTCCAGTCATTCATTGCTGCACTTTTCTCCCTTCCCACTCCCCTCCCCCAATTTGGTCTTCTCTTTGAAAAGCAAAAGAAAAATTCTCTCATTGTTATACAATCCCTCCCCCTAAGTCCACTCCACTGTGAAGCCTTCATTCTGGACTTCTGTCATGACAAAAACACCTAATCATATATCCCTTTTAAACAGTTCTCTCCCCCATCTGTTTCAATGCACTATACATTATTTATCCCCTCTTTCTCAGTCTTCCCTGTATCCCAATATCAGTACCATTTTACAACAGTGGCCCTATGCAGTATTTGTCATTTTCACTCAGCATAAAGTCCTTCAGGGTCATGCATTTTGTATAACATTTCATGAGTTCCTTATTTTTCAATGCAGCATAGTATTCCATTGTATGAATATACCACAGCTTCTCTATCCATTCATTTGTTGATGAGCACTTGGGTTGTTTCCAGCTCTTTACTATTGCAAACAAAGCCACAATAAACATGGGGGGATGGATAGATAGATAGATAGATAGAT
Organism: Elephantulus edwardii; assembly: GCF_000299155.1. NCBI lineage: Eukaryota > Metazoa > Chordata > Mammalia > Macroscelidea > Macroscelididae > Elephantulus > Elephantulus edwardii. Next base: position 9,748,551 of record NW_006399797.1, on the reverse strand, counting down.
AGATAGATAGATAGATAGATAGATGCTTAGGTGGAAGTTATGGGTTTTAGGGTATATTCCCAGTAGTGGCATTGATGGGTCAAATGGTATTTTTATTTGCAACTTTTTGAGAAAGGGCCATACAGATTTCCATGGTGGTTGCACCATTTTACACCCCCATCAACAGTCAATAAGGGTTCCAGGTTCTCCACAACCTCGCCAGCATTTGATGTTTGCTGTTCTGTTAAATTTTGCTATTCTTACTGGGGTTAGATGATATGTTATAGTTGTGAATTCCTCTTTATTTCTTACTAGTTCTTCCTGTCTTACTAAAATCCTAGTACACTTTTTCTAGTAATTCTTGATACTGCATTATTTTCCTGTTCACATCACTGAGGGTAGTGTCTATGCCCAGATTATGTGCTGACTGACCCAGATCCTTTTATATATTTAAATTAACAGTTAAAATTTCTTATCAAAAATTTAAAAATTTCAAAAGATTAATAGACCCATAAACAGCCCAGTGGAAGGAGGGAGGTGTATGCTTCAACTTTATTGGTGGCAAAATATTAGTGTTACATAGATCATTTAATGAATGATATCCACCATAGTATCTAATTTGCAGACCCAGTTCTCACTGTCAAATAAACTGATCAATTCAGATTTACCTAATGTGAAAAAACAAACAAAAAAAAAAAACACACACACACACACACACAAAAAAAACCCTCCAACCTTTATAAATTCAAATGAACATACTGATTCATGTTTTCAGGGCACTCTTCTCACCTAGGCTGACAGAAAGAACAGCAGATAGATATGAATCCTGCCAAGAGCTCTGCCAAGATGAAATACTATTTCAACATTTTTTGTCAATATTTTCTTTGCCTTACTTTCACAGGTCTCTCTTTCAGAAGCAATGCCTCCCCAAACTGTCATTTTTTTGATGTCATGAAGATTTTATCCCAAAGCAATAAATCAATGTAAGATTTGTGATGGGTGAAAGGTATGACATCTTCTGTAAAGCAGAAGAGCAATTATGAGAGAGGGTTGGGAATGAAGCAGCAGCAGACCACAAACTCTTTCCCAGACATCTCAATTTCAGGAGAACACACATATATATGCTAAGAATCACAGAAGAGATTCCCTCAAACTATCCACGCCTAGTGCCTCTGGACCCTCAGAGTCCAAGTATTCCAGTGCGAGGACAGCTGGAGCAGGAATCCCCCCATCCCAAACAGACAAAATCAAATAAAGAGAAATTAATAGGTTTTGTTTGGGGTTTGGTGTGTTGTTGTGTTTTTTAAAAAAAAAAAGGAAATCAGAATAAAAATAATGAGTCATAGTCTCTTAAAAGTCAGAAAATAAAGGCTTTCTTTTCAAAACTGCTAAAAGAAATAGAAGCAATATTACATCAAGTGTAAAATCAGACTTCCAACGAAGACCTATGTTTGGACAAAGGTCTTGCTTTTAGGATTTAGATTCAAAATCTCACATGAGTTAAACTGTTCATTTGTAGTTGTTCTGTTTCTTATTTAAAACAATAAGTTTTCCTTATATCCACCACTTGAATGAATCACATGGTAGGCAAAGAAATGGAGAATCTTAAATAAAAAGTAAAGGGGATGTGGCCAATTTTTACCATTTGGGATATTAACAAGTTTAACATGGCTCAGCAACTATCTTAAGTGTTACATCAACTATTATGACACAAGCTAAAGGTGTTGAAATATAATGACGTGTGTTTTCTAAGAGGAAATGGGTGACAATTTGAAGGGTCGGTTTTTAACATGAAGAAAAAATTCATCTGAATTCAGAACAGATTCTCAGCTAACACTAATGTGCAGTAAGATTTACGCAATTTAAGAAATGTTTTTAAACTTTAAAAAAATTCTTTGCAAGGAAACTACTGCTTCCTGTTATTCCTGGAAAATCTATAAATGCTAGTTTTTTAAAGAGAAACATGTATGAAGAGATATTAAATGTGTTTTACAAGCATAAGCATCAGATTCTGGTTTATTCATTTCAACCAAGAAACTGTAATTTTGTTTTATATAAATGATATGTACTCACAATTAAAGTTTGCCTTTTAATTCCTCCAAATCAAGCTCCTCATGAAAAGATGGTGCTGCTAGAATGTTCCCATCTAAATAAACCTTTTTTTAAAATCAGTAACATACTGTCAGAATTAACCAATTTGGTAAAAAAATGTTTATGCTGTCCATTTTAACTATTGAGATCTTTAAAATAAATATTATTAATGGTTGCAAAAGCTGTTAGGGGGAAGATACTCCACTGAAATCCCAAAGGCACACAGTTTGAGGCCACCAACCATTGTGTGGGAGAAAGATGGGCAATCTCCACCCATGAGATTAACTGCCTCTGAAAATTTGGCAGTGAGTCAGCTATGAATCCATTCCAACTATACTACACAACAACAAATGTCTAAATACTTGTTTTCATTATCATTTTACTTTTGCTAAAGATATTGCCCTTCATTTCAGAAAAAAAAGAAATACACTCTTCAGTGGAAATTATTCAGTCTGAAGTTTACACATCAAGAGCTTTCATTGTTTCAGTATGCAATAACTTTGAGTCCACTGCAAGAAAGTACACTATTTGAATAATACCTCAATTCACCCAAATCTCCTTCATGGCTTCATTAAGCACCAAGATTCTTGATATGGACAACTTAACACGGAGTATTTTAAAGACCCAAATAGTGCAAAGTCTTTGAGGCAACCAACTGCTCATCTGCCATGAAAGTCAAGAATTAATTTTATGAGGAGTAGATAGAAAATTTTTTTAAGCGTAGCACTGAGAAAATTTTAACATAAACAAGCAATAACTAGTCTGTTGCTACTCTATAATATAACCACATCCCAGGTATCTAACACACTTACTTGAACAATGGTGTTCCACAAACAACGCATTTATATATTCCAGGATCTTTGTGATGCGTGTATTCTCCTTCAAAGGCACTGATAAATAACAAAGAGTATATATTTAAAAATTAAACAACATTAATATAATTTCTTGTAGAATTCATAAACTAAAACGTTGGTTTTCTAATAAGGTTTTTTGTCCTAAAGTGGGGATAGACCAAACATGAAAATTGGAATATAACTAATATATTTCATATCCATATAATAAAATATGCATGACACTATGGCAAACTAGCACAGGTTAAACAAAAATCTAAAAAAAATCAAGCCACATAGTTATGTAACGCATAGAAAAAAAAATCTTCCTATTTAAAAAAATGCCTTTAGTTTTGATTTGCAATGAAACAACATTATTGCGTAAGATTTCTGCTACTCTATAGTTTCCGAGAGAGAGAGAGAGAGAGAGAGAATGTGTGTGTGTGTATCAGAAAATGCAGAGGGGTCCAATACTTCAAGTGGAATAAGTTTTATTTTTTGGTTTGAAAAGGAATATTGCAGCTTTAAGGGAATATTTTTCTAAGTTAACAATCTTAAAGGCTAGGAGGTCATTCAGCTAATACAAATCAGCTGTGCTCGCCCAACAAAAAGTCTATGTGCTCTGCAGCTTGTTTTTATTATCCTTTCACCCTCTTTATGAGGTCCAATTTTTTTATAAACAGAATTTTTAAGAATGACCTAATCTCTCTGCTTGTTTGTGTGCATTAAATCATTTTTCTGGTCATGTATACAACCGGACAAGCAGAGGTCCTCCTGAGCTGAAACTGAAGTCTACCACTAGTTCATTGTGTAGTGAGGACAGACTTTGTCAGAGATTCAACATTTGGGAAATTCAGTAAACAGTATACACTATGGCAGGAAGAGAGTGCTGCCTATTTAACAGGGACCCCATGTGTGGTAAAGAGCTCTTTCAATTCATGAATGAAAACAAGAAGTTACATCATTAATAAATTTGGATCAGAGGTAAGTTACTGACTATGTGCCAAGCTCCATGGTATAACTTAGACAACAAAATGGTTGGACTTTGGCAAGTTACCTCTGAGCTGGAATCAGCTGAGAGAGACTTTATTCACTAAAACCAGTCGTGGAAGTGAACAAACTCTTTTTTCAGGATTTAGGGCGAACTTCCAAGGACTAAAGCCATGTGAGGGCAGTTATTGAAAATTTTTGACATTCCAACCACAAATGAGCCAATAAATACTTTCTCCACATGTGCTTCAAAAAGAAATTGGAGTGGGGTGGAAAAGGAACTAAATTATGCTACCTTCTTTTTGCAGCCAAAACGTCTATCCTTACAATGACCACCTTCAAAATTTCAGCATCCTGGCACAGTGCCATGTCCCTCATGGTGCTGCTTACTGTGATGTCTTCCCAAAAAATGTACCTAAATCGCTATTACTTCCACACATTTTGTAGTAAACTAAAAGCAGGCCCTTAACCAAAGCTTTGTGACTTTACCTAAGATAGAGTGTTCATTAAATGGGGAAAAGAATAAATAAAATTTAGTCTTGATCTAAACAATGCCATTTTCAAGGTTATTAATTTGTAAATGTTTGCAAATTAAATTTAGAAGCCTTTCAATTGACAAGGAGGTTTCCAATAGGAAGGAGGGGGTGAAGAAGACTGACTCATTTAATGACTTTTTCTTACAGCTCATCTTACCTTTCTGTCCCTTTCTCCTGAGTGACATGGTACTGCAGGGGTGTTAGCCGCTTCCTCAGTTCCTGCTGAGAAAAGACCACCTTACAGTTCTTTTTATCCCTACATGACCCTGAAAAGAGAGAGGATATGGGAGAAGGAGGCTTTTTAGCTTGAATCCTGAATAATTGCTTTGGCTCGCAGCCACAGCACAGCTTCTGCATTCACTTGTCAATGACCAGACCAGTCCCTAATGCACAAGAAAAGCTTACCTGCACTGCAACTCACTATTTCTCTACATTTAAAAGGAATGCTTCTTATGACCCAAGTTCCCACTGCAACAATGACAATACATTACGGCCAAAGATGCTCTAGCATGTGATACTGAAAGCTCACTGAACATTCACAACATGGTAACACATCTTTTATGTCTTCCAGTGCATCCAGAAATTCTTTTTCTTCAAGTGAATTCAGCAGCATAAATCCACAAGCACTATTTACACACATATACATACACATATATAAGATGCTGGGCATATGATATTAAACCAAAACTCTGCATTCAATAATTTTTCAAGGTGGTAGACAAGCTTACAACCTCCATCATTCAGTTTTCATCCTGGGTGATTTAACTGTCATTCTATTTATTTTTATTTGCACCCTAAAAAATGTATTTTCCCACGACTAGGAATTGCTGCTGTCTGTGATTCTGTCAGACACTTCACTAGGTTATATAGAGTTCTTAAAAACAAATGTCTCTTTAAAGACTATATCTGCATGTAAACCATGCAGCAAAGTTGAGTGAACTAAGCTACCCATCTGTATGTCATTTAGTACAAGAGAAGCAACTGCAGGTTTAAATTACATGGTATTGGATTGCAATTTCCTAACATTGGATGCTTTTCTGCTTTTTTACCTTGAGTCATTTAGACTATACGAGAAGATATTTCCAATAATGCAGATTCAAGAAGTTCTCCCCAAAAAGGGTGAGAAAAATATAGAATGGGGGCGGAGGGAACAAAGAGAAGAGAAAAAGCGCATGTGATTTTATTTAGAAACTACTTTTGTGACCTTATTTAGAAAACTTTTATTTTTGCAAAATAGCTGAGAAGACTTCACTGATTAAGTTTATTTGAATAGTGAAATAATTTTAATATGATTCTAATAACAATGGTAGCTTTTATTTCAACCTATGCCGACTGCAGTAAAATGTTCAGACAACACCTGTTTATATATAGTATTTTATTTTACCTGCACAAATGATTGAAAACAAATATAACTCTGGGGCACTGCAGCCATTACTCACTGCAGTGAAATTGCTTTTCTTTGCCATCCATCACGCTGGGAAAGAGGCTTGCAGATGGTCCTAAATGAAAAGATTTCAGACCATGTTTTCAAGTAGGAACTAAAAGAAATCTCGCTTAGTTTCCTGAATATTAAGCTCAACTTCTTTTGAAATATAAATAAGTATGATTTATGAGTGGAAATGCTTTCTACTTCTTTATGTTCAAAGTGCCTAATGTCATATATAGTATGTGAGGGCACTGAAATTAACCTGGGGGAGGGGGGTGAGTAACTAACCAGTTACCCTGATTGTAAGATATCACCTTCCAGAACCAAGGCCACCAAGATAGAGTGGTTAATTCTCTATGAAAAAAATCTGGAGGCAAGAAAAAGGCACTCCAGAACTGAGCAACCATATACAGAGCGGGCCTGCAGGTTGTCACACAGTGCTTCTCTTGACCAGTACTACCATGTACCACGGCCCAGGTCTGTACTGGGAAGATGTACAAGAACAGGTGACATTTCACTAGTGTTATATTGGTCTCATTTCACTGGATCACATATTACACGAGGCTATATTAAAAAAAAAAAGACAACACCAAAACTCTTAATAGGAGCTAGATGGAAATGTTTCCTATAAGAACAAGTATTTTATCAGTTGAAATACAATGTTGTTTCTCAAGGAAGTTAGGTAAGTGAGGTTTTTGTTCAATTCACTGTCAATGAAGTTATTTAATTTTGTCACAGGGATTAATCTTTTTTAATTTTATCAAAGAAAGCCATTACCTGTAAATTTAATGTGACAAAATATCTTTATAAAATTATCCTTTCCAATGGCATAGATAATTAAAATCTGCACCCTTCTATGATTCTGACCAAGATATTTTTGTTAATATATGTTCATTCATACAAAAAGACCAATTGTATTCCCAAAGTTGAGAGAACTAAGCTACCCATCTGTATGTCATTTAGTACAAGAGAAAGCAACTGCAGGTTTAAATTACATGGTATTGGATTGCAATTTCCTAACATTGGATGCTTTTCTGCTTTTTTACCTTGAGTCATTTACTAAGGAGTGTTCATAAAAAGTAGCTTAAAGCACAGATGCTTGCAAATCATTTAGGCAAAGATGTTTCTCTCTTTTTCATTCTCTCTCTCAAAAATCTCTTTTTTTTAAGAAAAAGAATAAAACTGTTGGTCAGTATTGGTGAACCATGTCAAGTTTTTGTGCAAGGAAAAAAGGTAAAATTGAAAACATCTGATTGAAGTAAATAATACAAACATAAAAGCATTGCTGGTGAATGAAGGGTATTGAAGAGACTTTATTTCATAGATTAGAAATTACTTTTGATCTAAACATTCTTAAAAACAGATTGTTTTCCACTATGAGCCATCTCATTAGCTGCTCCAGAGACCTCACTTTAATGGCGAGCTTTGAAAGAGTGCTGCTGTACCACCCCTTTGTTAGTCTCCATCTTATTTGGGAGGGGGATAAAGATTTCAGTCCAGCTTTCTTTGTTTGTCTTTCAAGAACCACTAAAGCAGTATTCACACAAATTTTGTAGGAATGTGCCCTATGTCATAGCCTACAAATTATTTGGTTTTGGTGCACTTAAAGGTCATCTTTCCAAATTAGCAAAATTTTCCTACATCCTGGCTTTTCAACCTTAAATATAAATATTGTTTCCTAACTGTAAGTGAGGTTTCTTCTTTAAAAAATTCTAGTGCTTATTTAAAGTTGTCAGACTTTGTACATTTTATTCTTTGACCATGCTGTGCTTTCATAATAATTAGGCTTTTAAAGTGAACCTAACAGCAAAAGGAAATATATGTAGACCAGAAACAATTATTGTGATTTTATATTAAACAACTTAATGAGAAGTTAGTCAGATTTTAGCAAATCTCTTGCCACATAGTTAAATAATAATATACTTCCTGGACAATCGAAAGCTATATGATTACATTAGCTCTTCTAGTGTCATAACCAAAAATTGGTGTATATATAAACATAGAAAAACTTCACTTTTGCCTGATTTCCCTTCCTCTCAAAAGATCACTTTTCTAAAGTCATAGAGTGCCATGGTTAATTCTGAAGAAATCATTGTATTTTGATATTTTAGAAAAATTCACTAGATCAGTTTTCATGACTATCTTCATGGAGGTACTGTAATTTTCTTATTGCACAGGATAATTTCATATTAGTCTTATACAGCATCTGTTCAATGACCTCTAAATTGACTTGGAAAAGACTGTTATTTAAATGTTTAAGACTGTACTTTGAAAGCACACGAGTGTAAGAGAGAGTGTGTGTGTGTGTGTGTGTGTGTCTCTATATATACACAATGCACAGAATATTTAAGGGAGTAAATAACATTGCCATTTTGGTATCTAAACATAACACCATTTTCTAAATTTCACATATATCAGATCCATCTTGACCCTATCCCAAAGGTATTTTTAACTAAAATTTGTCCAATGTCTTATAATGAATGTTGTTTCCAAGGCTAGTATCGTTTCAAACCAGTAAAAACAGAAGTTATAAGAGTTCACTTCCCAGCTCTACATACTTCCTAGTAGTGTAAACTTAGGTAAATGGACCTGTTAAAAAAGCTGCACTGCAATCCCAAAGGCACACAGTTCTAGTTCACCAGCCTCTCCACAACAAAAGAACAGGCAATCTTCTGTTGGATTAGCTGCCTCTGAAAACCCGTAGAAGGGTCAGCTATGGGTTAATTCTGACTAAGAAACAACACAGATATGTTGTAAATATCAAAGCAATTAGCATTTCTCAAACTCTGTTGGAATTAATGTGTCACACTATCATTCTGAATATAGTGAATTCTGAAGTCAACCTATTTTAAAATGTACTAGGCCAGGTGTTTCAATGTGTCACAACATTTTATTGGCAACTTGTTTCTGTTGTGGTTTTCAAGAGCTTTTGAGTCAATTAAGACAATGAACAACAGCCATGAATCCTATCCTATCCTGTGTCGTCTTCAATCATCTCTGGTACACTTGAGACCATTTCTGCCGTCACTATGTCAATCCACCTCACTGGGAGTCTCTCTCCTTCACTGACCCTCCACCTTTCTAAGAACAATATTCCTTTTCCCAGGAATAGCCTCTCTTAGCAACATGTCCAAAGTATGACTGACTAAGATTCACCATTCTTGCTTCCAAGAAGCACTCTGCACCTTTTCCAAGACATATCTGTTTGCTCTTCTGGCAGTGTACTGGTTTTCCATAATAGTTCCTTCAAGTAGTATTTTTCTCACAAATTATCTTTTTTAGATTGTTAAAACAGGAATCTAAGGAAGAAAACTAAAACTGAGTACCTTATTTATCTTGCCTATTTCAAGTCACTTTCACATAATCATTTTCTAAATTCTCTCAATAAGTCCATGAGGTATCTTTTATTAAACCCACTTTAAGGTATTCTAGTGAGAAAGGAGTTGCACTGTTAACCCAAAAAGCTAGGAGTGGTTTAACCACCTGCTGCTCCACTTGAGAAAGATAGGCAATCACCTCCTGCATGATGTAGAGCCTCTGAAAAAATGCTAGAGGGTCAGCTAGGAGTCGATTCCGACTTGATGGTAATGAGCTGAGCTTACAGATTCAGGAACTGAGGCTCAGATAAGTCATAACACAATTTACCTAAAGAGAAATAGCAAATATTTCTATCAACTTCAACCCTAGGGGTCTTTGACTACAAAGTTCATGATCATTACAACTTCTGTGAAGAAAAACTTACGCTAAAACTTGGAAACAGCTTGAGCAGTTGCACTTTCAAGAATAAACCTCTATCCTACAGGGTCACTACGAGTCAGAACAATTACAGTGGTTATAAATTTTACCATATAAGAGGCTGTATCATTTTCTTACCATCATTTTGTGTTTCCCCTACGCCTGCTGGAATAGGAACTTCATGAGGCAAGGACTTATTTTTATTGGTTTTTATAAAATTGCTAAAGTTAATGCTAAAACTTCTTTCAAACTCCATTGCAATTTTCAACTTAAAATTATTACTAACAATTTCAGGTAATAAGAAATTAATAATCACCAAAGTATATCCAGACTAGTAAATTTATTTGCCTATCAGCTAATGTGTGTTTTTCCTGTATTCATTCCTTCAGCATAGGGTCAGTAACAAGGTTCAAACGAGATTCTCACAAAGTCTATAAAATGTTGAAAGGCTTTTTAACTTCCTGTTAAGGAGTAAATCAGATCTGTTACCTAAATCTTAGAGCACTTTTAAGTCATAAATCTCTTATTTCCACGTGAAAAAAATCAAAACAAAATAAAACCTAAAGATCCCATAATTTTAATTTTGGTTCTAAGGTCAGAAAAATGAAACTATTACATTTTCCCCAAGACAATAAATGAATAAGAGATGATAAGTATATTTTGTTGTGTTTAAAGTTTATTAAAGTAGCAAAATTCATTGTGAAATATCTTGATTCTATAGTTTAAAACTCTAAAAAGTATAGTTGTATACTTTAATTTTCACTATAAATTTCAATTTTCAGATGTCGACTAGTCTGTAACATTTGAAAACTGTTTAATTTTTTTATTTTGTTTGTTTTTTATTCTAGACATAATAGCATTAAGGTTTCCGAAACAAGCAAGCATTTATAAAAACAAAGCCTAGTCCATTTTTAGGGGGAAAAATGTGTAATATATTCTATGAACCTTTTCTTCCCTTTGGAATGGGGTAGGGGAAATTTTCTTGTAATTCAACAAAGTCTTAAGGGGGGGAATGCAAATCACAAGGGAAAAGAAAGTTGTATACTTGTGAAAAGAGAGTCAATTCTTTAGGTTTTCTCTCCAATTAGGCATACGTAGAAAAAGCATTTCTGAGATTAATATCAATCTAAGATGTCAGGACACATTTGCTTCAGTCTTCTGGTTTCTGAGAAACAAGTGCTCTACAGGACTTACTCTGAGCCTTATTGATCTAACTTTTTTGTAATGTTAAGTAATTAAAAATGTTCCGTGTTCTTCCTGAGACAAAATGAAGTAGATGATGCCCAGATACCACTAACTACTTTAAATGCAATCACAATAGAAGATCCTGCATAGAGGCAGGGAGAATGTGAAACAAAACTCAAAAATATAATGAGGTCAGATTTAATAGTCCAAGAGAAACTAGTGAAACCCCCAAGACTGCAGCCCTTATTTACCTTTCAAACTTAGAACAAAACTAACTCAACTTTCAGCCAAGTAATACACATACTAGTAAAGTGAATAACACCAGGGAGCTACTTGCTCCTTAGAAAAACCAATCACAAAAAGCCCAAAGAGCAGCATTTACCCAAAGATAAAGCCCTGAAGGCAAGAAGGAGTAGGTTCAATGGAAATGAGAATTGCAGGGAGGAAGTGGGAAAAGTGTTAATTACAATACACATATTGTAATTATTGTTATAAAACAAAATGTGTATGACCTGTCAAATGAAAACCAATGTGCTTTGTAAACATCCACTCAAATCACAAAAGTGCTGAGTGTATACAGTGTGTTAGACACAATGCTAAATAAGACACTTATTCTTTCAATATTCATTTTCATTCTAAATATTTAACATATACCAGTGTAACAACCACAAAAAAAAATTGTCTTCATAAAGTTCCTATTCCAGCAGAAGTAGGGAAAAATAGGAAAAATTTTTTAAAAATGGTAAGGAAATGATAAAGCCTCTTAAAAAGTATTATGTACACTCACTCCATAGTTGTTGAGTTGGTTCTGACTTGCAGTGACCAAACAGGACAGAATAAAAATGCCATGGCTGTTTCTAAAGTCAAAAACCTTTATGAGAGCAGACAAACTCATTTTTCTCCCCTGAAGCAGCTGAGGAGTTCAAACCATCTACCTTTTGATTAGCAGCCCAATACTTTGCCCACAGTGCTACCCAGGCTCCTAATAAATATATTTTTGTTGTGTACCTTTGAGTCGGAACCAACTCATAGCTGACACTCCAGTGGGTTATCAGAGGCAGTCAACTGCATGGGAGGAAACTGCCAATCTTTCTCCCATGGGGCAGACAGTGGATTTGAAAAGCATGCCTTCCTTCCCATTAACAGCACAATTCCTTACCTGTAAGCCATGAGAACTCCTTCCTAACATGTATATGGGTGTAGAGGTGGGGGAGAGGGAAGCAGAGCAAAGAGAATTGAATCTTAAACAAAGTAGTGAAGGTACACCTCACTGAGAAAGTGACATTTGACCAAAACCCTGAACAAAGATAATAGCTTGACAAAGAAAAAAAATACCAATATTTATGACAAATAGGTTAAAATGCTCACAGTTTAGTGGTAGATGCAGAGATTACAAATTATAACAAAAGTGCTTAAAATATGAAAACCAGTGTAGATGTAGTAGAACAATTTAACCATGTAAAGAATATGCTAATAAAAAAGTAATTGCACAATCACCTATTTTAATACAGAGACTATTTGGTATCTTTTTTAACTTCTAAGTAGAAATCTTTGTGAATATATGTCTAGCGAAGTGATATACTCTAACTCTCAGAGAATATTTGTCTGTTTGAACTCTGAACACATTTTCAGAGTACAGATTCTGCTCATTTTCTTTACCTGGTGTCATCCTTCTTAGACTGCAGACCATCTTTCTCAACATGGAGTCATATGTAAGAAGATATTCAATAGATGATTTGGGGTCATAAATTTTAGATGAGCCTAAAGAAGAAAATCCTTTGGCCAAACAATGCTTTTACTTTCTGAAACATTTCAGAAACCCTTCCTTTTGAGCAGTCTTTTAGGTCATGGCAAAGAACATTTACAGTTAAAGGAAGTATAAAATTTTAGTGTTGACTTAATTTCCTTTTTTAAAACATACTTAATCACTACATTTAGGCTTACTTCAACCTCTTATGGGCTTCAAGTCCTAAATACAACACAAATAAAACAAAAACTCAAAGTAAAAAAGTCAGAAAGTAGATTTTGTTACTGTTGTTGTTGTTGTGTGCCACTGAGTCAGAACTGACCCAGAGCTGACCCAGCAGCAGGTTTTCAGAGGCAGTTAATCACATGGAGGAGACTGGCTATCCATCTCCTGTGTAGCAGCTGGTAGCCTTGAACCACGTGTCTTTAGGATTGCTGCACAGCTTCTTACCACTAAGGCCACCAGATCCCACTTAGGACAATAATTTTTTCTGTATGTGAGAAAAGTCATATCTTTGTCATAATATTTCCTGTTTTCTTAACATTTTTTTCATAAATTCACATAATTCTATAGAAAAAATTCAGTTATATCCACTAGAACCATGTACAGAGTTCGATTTAACACCACTGGGCATTATACACATGTCAAGGCAACATAATATTTTGAAACTTCTTAGCAATGATGTCAGACTGGAAACTAAGGTGTGTCTGATTCAGACCACTGTCTTTGCAATTAATTACTATGCATCAGAAAGCTGGACAATGACTACGGATGATAGGAGAATTGATGCCTCTGAACTGTGCTGTTGGAGAAGAGTATTGAATATACCACGGACTGCTAGGAGAACAAACAAGTTCATCCTGGAGAGAGTGACGCCAAGCTGCTCCTTGGAAACAAGGATTCCAAAGCTCCATCTGACATAGTTTGGACATGTTTCAAAGAGGCACCAGTTCTTAGAGAGGGGTATCATGCTTGGGAGGGTGGAGGGACAGCACAAGAGAGAAAGACCCTTAGTGAGATGGATTGATTCAGTGACTGGAGTTAAGGAGGGTAGTTGTGTCAGACACAATAAGACTAGCACAGGACAGAGCAGGGTTTAGGGCTGTTATAGATAGGGTCGTTATGAGTCACAGGTGACTCGACAGCATGTAACAACAACAAATTAAACAAGACCAGGTATTTTAGTGTACATAGTTCAATGATAAAATTGGTTTTCTGGATTCCGTATTGGTTTGAATAGATAAACTGAGATGTTTTCAAACAAATTCTTCTCAGCCTACATATCTTGATAAACTCATTCCCTTCTCATAATTCCTTTAATCTGTATATCTTAATTCTAATGTGTATCCTAGAAGGTACAATTTTTGTGAGCTAATATAGTGTTCTGCAATTATTCTTAAATGTCTTTTTTTGTTTATGCTTTATTTTCCCAGACTATAAATTCTTTGAAGATATAAACTGTTAAGCCTAATATTAACTTATGGTTTTCTACAAATATTTATTAAACATGTACAGTGAATCAGGAACTGTGTTAAGAACCACAAAGTTTAAAATAAGTGAGTTAAAATTCCTGGCTTAGAAAACCACATAGACTAGCAGTAGAGATTAGACAAAAAAATTAACAGAATGGATGTGCACTCTTAATGTAAAGGTATGCTGAAAGTCTTGTGTAAAGCAAGTTAACAATGTTGACATTAACATTATAAAATTTTGCCTACCAAGATTGATTAGGTCCAGTTAAAATCAGGATATAGAAAACTCAAATAATTTGTGGAAACACCATCTACATGGTCAGAGGGCCAGAGGGAAAAGAACTGTATCTAAACAAGCTGATGGTATACTGTAACCAAGTGTAGAGCCTGATGAAAGAACTGCAAAAAACCATTCATTTAAGCAGTATCAGTTAACCTAGCAAAGCAAAACCAACCAGGAGAAAAAGGAGACTTTGATTAAGAAATAGAGAAAGTAGGAAGTTGAAATATACATTTTTTAAAAAAAATAAAAGGAAATTACACAGAAATTTTTCTGTCAGCCAATAGATGTAAATGCAGTACCCAGATACAAAGTTTATTAGTAAGAATTAAAATTCTAGCCATTAATAATAAGATGTAGTTTGAGAGATCATATGATTTTCTTGAGACAATCGAGAGGTATATCACTACCTTCATTCTAAAGAAACCTTAACTGATAATTTACCCAAATGGCTCTAAAAAGACAGATATTGCAGTTTACATTTCTTTTACTTAGATGTTTCAAATCTTTAATTATTGAATTCTCTTGCGCTAATCATGCTATTACTGTACTTACCAAGCAGGACTACAGAGCTGTTTTGGTTTGTTTATATCATCTCTTCATAACATAATGCAAATATTGAGAGCAATGATTTTTCATGTTAATGTAGACCATAAAGCCTAACATTTAGGGAAATATTTAAAACACATCTTGATCCCAAAAGTATTCCTTTGCTTGCGAAACACATGAGTAAAACCAGAAATTTTAAAGGCCCTACCATCATCAAGTGACAATTCTGGAAGAGAAAGTCACTTAACTTCAAGTCTATCTGATTGCATGTGAAATGTCTAACCAAGTGGGAGTTCCCTGTTTTTAATTTTTTTTTCCAGTATAAGGCTTGACTAGAACATCATAGCCCATAGAGAAAGGAGAAAAAAAAATTAAAACCAGGCAAGCTCATTTCCATTCTACATTTCACATGTAATCAAAAAGATTTGGGGGGGGAGAGGTGGAGGAGCTCTCTTTTTCCCATGGTTCCTCCTTCCCTTGGGAGTTCAGACTAGAAGGAGGATAAGAGGTAGCACCTAAAAGAGGAAGAAAAGGGAGCAACCCCTTAGATTATAAGAGTCTTTGTTGAGTTGAAACTGACTCATAAACCCTCTAGTGGAGTTTAGAGATTATAAGGCAGAATTGTATTTAAGTGTAACATTAAATAAACATTAGAAAACAATAAAAGTCAAATTAGCTAAAAACTCAGCTGTGCACATTCCCAAATAACATTATCATTCAAATTTCAAATTTCAAATCTAAATTTACTTAATCACTGTGACAGAAAGCAAGTATGCAATTGCTGCTCAGTGGAGAGTTAAATCTGAGTCTACATAGTCCAGAAAATCTGAGAGTCTAGAGACCAGCAAAAGGTTGTCATCAATATTATCTTTTTCCTTTTCACTCAGATAACTAGAGAAAGACATAAGGCTATATGTGAATTATTCAGTATCTCAATAAGGAATAGTGTACATTTCTGCATCCCCAGTACCCCACAATGTGTGTGGCAAGAGTTAAATTAAAACTCACTGCCATCAAGGCACTTCTGACTCACACTGCTCCTCTTTGGAGTTTCCAAGACTGTAAATCTTAAAAGGAGAGACTGCTCATTTTATCCCGTGGATTCAAAACACCAGACACATTCGGCCTTTTGGTTAGGATTACAACACACTACAGGGTCTACCAGGAGAGCTTCTTTGATTTAAACAGTTAAAACCTCTCCTTTTTAATTCTTATTTGACTTGTTTTCCAAATGATGCCTTTGGCTGTGTTTCTTAAAACTTACTTATAAAGTGGCAACAATAATTTTGTTTAACAAATTAGGGAAATAATTAGGAGTAAATGAACAAACAATGGAGTTTAAGAAAAAGCACAACTTCTTTATTACATCTCTGAATCTTTTATTATCTTTCTAGAGTTCCAAATTCAATTTTTAAAATTGTGTCCAATATTCCATTAACTCTCCATATTCAAGACTTTGAAAATACGTACTCCAGCACTCCCTAAAGTGTACATGTTCTGTGGAA
Organism: Elephantulus edwardii; assembly: GCF_000299155.1. Lineage (NCBI taxonomy): Eukaryota > Metazoa > Chordata > Mammalia > Macroscelidea > Macroscelididae > Elephantulus > Elephantulus edwardii. Next base: position 9,732,226 of record NW_006399797.1, on the reverse strand, counting down.
CACTGGTTCTCAAAAAAACCCTCTTGGAAGGTGAGGAGAAGGTTCCATAGTCAAATCAGATTGTGAAAATCATAGCTACATAGTTTTCTTGCCACAAGTCTCTCCTGAGACTGATGTATGTATGTATGTGAGATTTTGGTACATCATTACTTTATGCTCCACTACAAAAGGGAGGAAACTGTTGCCTATTAAATTGATATAATCCTTTCTTATCGCAACAATTTTACAATGTATCCTGATGACATTTCTAAGCAGTGCAAATTATGGTTGTATGCAGTTTCAATTTTATTATGTGATCATTTTATAGGGTAATTGTTAAGACTAGGGAGCTCTAGGGGTCTGTGATAAGAAGTGGCACTGTAATCCCAAAGGCATGCTGTTCAAATCCACAAGCTGCTCCATGAGAGAAGGATGGGCAATCTCTTCCCATGTGATTTCCTGCCTCTGAAAACCTGCCAGAGTCTCAGCTATGGGTCTTTTCGGACTTGATGGCACACAATAAGAACAATATTCCACAGATTATAACTTAAATATAATCTTTCAATCCAAAGACTTCATGAGGACATCCACTCACCAAGCTATAGGCCCACAGCTCCCGTCCTATACTGTCTCATTCCCCATCTTGCTCACGTATGTATCATTTACACATCCCTCCCATATACTTAAGAAAACTTTCCATTCTTGAACTTCTACTCAAAAAAGGCAGTCTCCAAGTCAAAGTAGAAAGAACAGTGCTGCTCATGTCTCCTACTCCATTACTCCATGAGTAAAGGATGAAGTGTTTATATGAAACATGATAATTTCATAAAAAACTCCTTTCATCCCACAAGTAGAAAACCTTAAACTGAACGTGCACATCTTTCTAACTAAAATGTACCTTTCTTGAAAACAGTGATACCATCATTTATAATGGATATTGTTTTTTCTCTCCATTTTTATTAGTCTTCATATACATTGCATTTCATTCCTATATGTTTTATATAATATTTCATGTACATTTTATTTTATATAATTATTACTATTTTTTTAAGGGTTTATTATACATCTAGTATTTTATATAATTATTACTATTAATCTATGCCTGTGGCCTAGTGGAAAGAAACTGTGCTGCAATCCTGAAGACACACAGTTCAAATCCACCGCTGCTTCATGGGAGAAGGATGGGCAATCTCCTCTAGTGGATTAACTGCCTCTGAAATCCCTGCCCTCCAGGGTCAGCTATGGGTTGGTTCCAATTCAATGATACAAAGCAATAACAACAACAACAACATTCCCCAATTCGGAAGATGTATTCCACTGGGAAAGTCTGCAGTCAGGGACCTCTCCAAATCAGTGAGGAGCAATGAATTTACTTTGAGGACTAAGGTATGCCTTATTCAGGCAATGGTATTTTCAATCATTTGATATGCTGCTGAGAAGTGGACAGTGAATACGATGACAGAAGAAGAATTGATACCTTTGAACTGTATTGTTGGGGAAGAGTACTGAATATGCCAACAGGTGCCAAAAGAACAAAGAGATACATCTTGGAGAAGGTGTAGCTATGATGTTCTTTGTAGGCAAAGATGATTAAACTTCACCTTACATACCTTGCTTGGACACTTTGCTAGAAGAGGCTGGTCACTGGAGAATGACATTACGCTTGGGAAGATGGAGGATGGCAAAGGGCAGGAAGACCCTCAACTAGGCAGACTGACACAGTGACTGCAGCAACAGGCTCAAGTATGTCAGAGATTGTGAGGATGGCACAGGTTAGGACAGGGTTCAGATCTGATGTTCATAGGGTCACTATGAGTCTTCAATGGCACCTAACAACAACAACAATTATCATCCCGTCTTTTCAAGTCCCCATATAATAGTTATTATTTTGATACATAAGATGCTACTGATTCATGCCATTCATTCAACAAATACTGTTGTACCAGAAAGCGCTATTGTGCTAACTGAAAGGTTAGTGGTTTGAATCTGCCAGTGGCTCCATAAGAAAAAAAAAATGAAGCAGTCTGCTCCAAGATTTATAGTTTCAGAAATCTGATGAACATTTCTGACCAGCGACTTCCGTCTGGGGTTTGGAATTGCATGACAATACACAATGCTACTTGCTGAGGCGTGACAATGAAGTAAACCGGAAAATTTTCAGCAGCTTATTATGTAGGAACTGAGGATTTTCAAAAAATAGAAACATATTTTTCCTGATCAAAAATCACTGCCTGTCCGCCCTTCTTTTATTTTCCTTTTATTCTCCATCTCAAAGGATGAATCATATGAGACAATTTTTTTTCAAATGTCAGATAAAACACCTGACACTTTATCACTAATTATGAAAGATATGACAGAAATATCATTCTCAATTTTGGTTTACAACAAAATAACTAAAAATTAAAGCATATAAAACCAAGACTCCTATGGTCAGAAAGATGGTAATAGAAACAATTATCAAATACATATTAAGTCTAAAATCTGTTTCTTTATCAATATCAGTATTATAATAAATATCAATATTATTATAAACTCTTAACACATTTTATGGTGCTATATAAAATTTGCACAATAAATATCAAACTATTAATCAAAACAATATGAACCAGTGAGAGTCATTATTCAATATATAGTTCTATAACAAAACAAAGCCATACCAAGCTATAATTATAAAATTCTGTATTTTCTTTCCCTAATTAAAATTCCAATAATCTACTAGCTTTAAACTGGCTGCATAAAATAAATATATCTAGTGTTAGTTGCATCTTGATTGCATGTTCGATCTATCTCCGACTGTAAAAGTTGGTAGAAATCATCTATTTCTTCTTCTTTGGCTCTGGTTGTTGGTGCATAT
>NW_006399797.1:9691683-9726648 GCF_000299155.1 Elephantulus edwardii | reverse complement strand
TGAGTCGGAAACGACTCGATGGCACATAACAACAACAGTGTTAGTTGATTAATTCATTTAAATTCTAGAACTCACATAAATTCTATAAATGAACCACCTACATAACTGATGTATGTTCATCATTTCAAGATCTATTTTACAGTATCATGCATTTTAAAGGGACAAATGTACTAACTACAAAAAGCAAACAAAAAAACACTAGATAATTTAAATAAAAGGAATGGGAATTTTAAATTCCAAATGTAATTAATTTTAAATGCAGAGGCATAAAAAATAATTTTGGATCATTTGTCATGGCATCTTAATACATTATCTATTTTAATATCATTTATGATATATTTAGCAAAAGCTCAGTCTCATCGCTGCCATGTTTGAATGAACACATAGCTGACCCTCCACTGCATTTCTAAGACTATCTACCACATGAGAGGAAACTGTCCATCTTTCTCTGCTAGCAGACTCAAACTTTTAGAGGCACAACCTCTGCATTAACAGCACATCTCTCTACAGACTATACCATCAGAGCTTCCTTTAGGAAAAGCAGTAATAAATACAGTCTTAAACAAAATAGTTAAGACGAAACTATCCACCAGGAGGGAGTGGGGAAGGAGTCTCACTGTGATCAAGTCAGTTCCTATTTATTGTAACCCTTCATCAGGTTTCTGAGGCTGTATATCTTTAGAGGAGGAGACTGAGAGAAGACTGGCCATTTTTCTTCCTCAGAGCAGCTGGTGGAATTGAACCACTACCAGAGATGCAGTCTTTTTGTTTGTAGTACACACCAACACCATGAGGATTATGCCACCAAATCTCCTTAGTTACCAGAAAATTCTTCAAGTATCTACCCACCAGCTGTTCTGCAGGAGAAAGAGGGGCAGTCTCCTCCCTCCCGATTAACTGCCTCTGAAAATATGCTGAAGGGTCATCTATGGGTTGGTTCTGACTCAATGATGCCCAACAACAATTCTCAATATTAGTGAGATCTTGTGAAATTATCATTTATGCCTCATTCCATCATTAAACATGTGCTTGCTGAGAGCCAGAGGCAGCTTATTTTCAAGAAATCTTTCTACTATTAGATTACCAAAATGTGAACATGTTTAGACAAACATCTAACGACTATATTTATATGATTCCCGTAAGAGTCATAGTGTTTCCATAATCTATTAATGTAGAATTAAAATTTGTTTTAAGAATTTATAATAATACTTTGTCACTCTTCAGTCATTGCTAACTAGTGAATTTCTCAGTCAAAACTGAAATTTGAATTTTATTGTTCATATTCACTTTATTTCCATTGCTACTAAAGGTTGCTATGTTATTTTATTAGTATTAGTAATTTATTTCAAAATAGCAATTCTTATTAACATAGTATAAATTATTCTTAAAATATTCCACATTTAACAAAAAAATTAATAAAATCCACATTTAACAAACCATACGCCCAACATCTTATTCATACAAATGTACTGTCCTATAACAATTTAGCCTTGAAAAATATATATAGTCCACAAATAACTTTTAAAACTGAACAGGTAATCACATATTACACAGCAACTTTTCAACATTAAATAACTCTTATATCATGAAAACAATTTGTTTTATGGGGGAAAAATATAGCCACATTATTCATTAATCAACATTTGAAATAAAATTTTCCTTAAGTTCCTAAAATATTTTGATTCCTGCAAAAAGTGATGCATGCTTAACAGTCAACATGTTAAACTAGTAACAGTTTCAAGATTCTATAAAATTCAAAACACAGCAAAACAAAATGTGAAATTTTCTTTAAATCTTGGGTGGTCTGCTGAAGAAAATTTAGCTGCATATAAAACTATAAATTACTGTTAAATCAGCTATTTGGATACAAGATAAGTTAATTTATGAAAACTTGTTTTAGTTTATAGAAAGACTACACATGAAAGACAATTTCTATGAGATGTCCAAGCATAAGGGAGTTGGAATCCTATTGAAAATGGAAAAAGGTTTTGCACTCTACAAATATTGTTTGAACATAACATAAGCAGAAAAATTTGTGGTTTGTAAATCCATATGTTCTTAACTGGATATTCTTTACATACTTTTGTTTAAGTTTTCACAATGCACCTCTGTGCTAACAATTTCAGTTCTCTTTCATTCTGTGAAAGACTATAAAACTAGTGCCATCTACTGGAGAAACTAGGCATCATTCAGAATAATATTGCAAATACTGAGACTTAAACTTTTTATCTATTAAAAACAATTTTTTAAAAAAAAACATATTCTGAAGAGCACTTCTGTGTAATCAAAGTAGTCTTATTATTGTTTGTTGTTAGGTGTCATCAAGTCGACTGTGACTCCGATCTTAACCTTGCCCTATCTACAGCACCAACTTCACCATTTCTGTCATGACCCAGCCCACTGGCCTATTCATGGCTTCAATTCCTCTCACCGTGGATCTTCCTTTCTTTCTCTGACTCTCTACTATTCTACCAAAATTATGCCTCTAAGGACTTTGTTCCTTCTGAAAATATGCCCTAAGTATCAATCTGAGGTTTATATGTTTACTGTGAGACTGGAAGCTATGCCACCAGTCTGGTATATTAAACACCAGCAGGCACAAACATGGCATTGCAGTTTCCAAACTAAAACAAACTAAGAAGCAGGACTGTCCATCTACTTCTGAAATAACAGGCCTCTGAACACCCTACAGACAATGGTAGAACATCGTTGCATATAATGCTGGAAGATGAGCCCTTCAGGTTGGAAGTGGAAGACACTCGAAATATGACTGGAGAAAAGCTGCCTCCTCAGAGTAGAGTCTATTGTAATATGGATGACAAAATAGTTACAATAAGTATGTAAAAATTATTAAACTAGAGGACAGAGGGCATAATCTGAGCAAGTGAAGGAAACTTTGTAGGTATCACCATTACATTGTTGTTGTGTGTACCATAGAGTCAGAACCAACCCATAGCTATACTCCAGTGGGTTTTCAGAGGCAGTTAGTCTCTCAGCAGGAGATTTCCCATCCTTTTCCCACCGAGCAGCCAAAGGCTTTGAACCATGTGCCTTCAGGATTGCAGCACAGTTTCTTGCTGCTAGTCCATCAGAGCTCCCTATTACCATTATGATGTTGTTGTTGTTGTTGATTGCTGTCGAGTCAAGCACAACTCATAGCAACCCTTTGAAACAAGGGCCTGAAGCCTTTCTATAACTATCATCCTTTCTCCAAGTTCATAGAGTTTCCAGAGGCATGTGGTTTAGGAAGTGGATGCCACTCCTGCTTCCAGAAAGTGTAAAAAAACAAAACCAAACCCAAACACTGCCATCGAGTCTGAGCTGATCCACAACAATTCAGAGGTTTTCTTGAGGTGATAAACTGCATGAAAAACATTTGGAGAAAACACGATATACATTCATAGAAATAAAGAGACCTTCGTTCCCCCCCTCTTTTTTTGTGAGCTTCCTGTGGGGGGAGATGCCATCGTCCTCCCGAAAGCCGCTATTACCATTATGGAAACTATAAATAATGTGTTCTGATTAGAGTGTTTATTTTAGATTCATGTGTATCTTTTAAAACAGGTCGTCAACTCGATCAAAGAGCACTCCCTGAATAGTTTCAGAAGATCTAAAAAACACCCACTGAATCCCTCTCTTATTGTCAGAGTTGTAATATACTCAACTCCATTGAGTTGGAGGGTCAGAGTTGACCCTCCAACAGGTTTTCAGAGGCTGTAAACTGCATGTGAAGAAACTGCCCATCTTTTCTCCAGTGGAGCCACAGGTGGATTTGAATCACCTGAGAGATGCTGCTTTTGGATTAGCAGCAAACCTTCCTATAGATTATGCTACCACAGCTCTCTTGAAAATGAACCCAAAATATTTATTAAAAACAAGCCCCCTCAAACAAAACACCAAGACCACTTCCATCCAGTAGATCCTGATTCGTCTGTATCTCATTGCCAGCAAGTCAAAACTGACCCATAGAAAGCTGATCCTCTAGGACTTTTCAGAGCTACAAATGGCATGGGAAGAGACTGCCTATCTTTCTCTTGCAGAGCAGCTGGACTGAAGCCACGAGAGAGGAGCAGCCTTTGGGTTAGCAGTACAACTCCCTATGCGACTGCACACAGCAACCACTTAGGCAGGGGAGAACTGTCCATGGTGTGGCCAGGGTTATAAATCTTTACAAAAGCAGACTGGCACATCTTTCCCCCATAAGCATCTCGTGAGTTCAGGCTGCCAAGCTTTTGGTTAGCAGCACAAACCTTTAACAACTCTGCCATATGTGTATGTGTGTGTGTGTGTGTGTATATATATATATATATATATATATATATATAATGAGCAAGAGAGTGATAACTTTTATAAACTAATTATGGAGATGGTCTACCTTTGCATGACTTAAATAATTTTAAAACTAAAAAAATAATTTAATCTATTTATTCAATATATAGGAGCTCTGGGGGCAAGAAGCTGTGCCACAATTCCAAAAGTACAATGTTCAAATCCACAAGCTGCTCTGCAAGAGAAAAATAAACAATCTCCTCTTGTGCAATATACTGCCTCTGAAGACTCGCTGTAGGGTCAGCTATGGGTAGGTTCCCTCTCAACACAACAATAAAGAATAATATATATGTGTGTGCACACACACACAAGGGATAATCTTGCTGCTGTCAGATAGATCTTGGCTAAAAGCACAGTATACCAGAATGTCTATCTGTGTTTTATTGACTAAACAAACGCAGTTGATTATATGGATCATAACAAACTACAGTTAACACTGAGAAAAAAGAAAATCCCAGAACACTTAATTTAATTATGCTCACATAAAACCTATTCCTCGACCAAAAAGCTGTTGTCTGAACAGAGCAAGGGAATACTGCAAGGTCTGGAATCAAGAAAGGTGTGTGTCAGGGCTGTATCCTTCCTCCATACCTATCCAATCTGTATGCTGAGGAAACCATGTGTGAAGCTGGACTCTGTGAAGAAAAATGTGGCATCAGGATCAGTGGAAGATTCATCAACAACCTATGTTATGCAGATGACACGACCTTGCTTGCTGAAAGCGAAGAGGACTTGAAATTTGCTATAGAAGATTCAAGAATACAGCCTTCCATATTGATTACATCTCAAGATCAAGATGAGAAATCTTCACACAAGGGCCAATAGGCAGTGATAGAGAAAAGACTCGAACTGTCAACAATTTAATCTTTCTTAGATCCACATTCAACATATTTGGTACTAGCAGTCCAGAAATAAAGACATACTGCCTTGGAAAAATCTGCAATCAGAGAATACGCAAAGTACTGAGGATTAAAGATGTAAGTTTAAAGACTAAGATGCACCTGATTCAGACCATCATCTTTTAAATCACTTGCTGTGCATCTGAGAGCTGGACAATGAATAAGGATGACAGAAGAAAAATTGTTACCTTTGAGTTGTGGTGTTGGAGAAGTGTACTGAATATCCTATGAACTGCCAAATTAACAAACAGAAGGGTTGGGAGAAAATGCAGCCAGAGTGCTCAGTAGAGGCAAGGATGATGAAGCTTCATCTCACATATTTTGGGCATGTTGTTAGGACAGACTATTCCTTGGGAAAGGACATTAAGTGAAAGATGGAGGGTCAGCAAAAGGCAGAAATATCCTCAACGAGACAGACTAACACAGTGACTTCAGCAATGGACTCCAGTATGTTAAAGTAGGAAGATACAAGATAGGCAGGGTTTAAGTGATTTGTTCAGAGAGTTGCTATGAGTTGTACTTGACTCAGCAGCACCTAGCAACAAAATTTATAGAAACTGATACAAACAATCTTTTAAGTAAGGACATCAGATGCTATTAATGAGCTATCACCCACTCAAACATGACTAGTAAATTCTGTGAGCTATTTTAATGCACATCTATAGTATTCCTTACAAACAAGGAATTTCAAGTAAAGCAATTTTCTCCAAGCCAATGATCAACAGGATAAAAGTTCTTAATCCTCAATGTAAGTATAATTCCCTAAACTCAATTTGTTTAAACAAAAAAGTAAATGCACCTCTGGAAAATAAACAATTAACTGAATCTGTGGTATCATTTTTGCTAGCTGTTTAGCAACAATATGATTTATACCAATGACATTCACTATCGTGTATTAACGTAATAAAGTGAGAAAAGAAAAATTGTCTTTCTCACAAATTTTTGTTTTAAAAGACAACAAACTGTGAACTTTACTTTTACTCTTCCCCTATAAAGGATTCTCAAATAAATTTTCAATCTGTCATAGCTTACACCTACATGTAAACTTTCCAAATGTTTATTCATTCGTTTAATAAATATTTATTAAGTGCCAGGCACTATGCAAAGCTCTGGAGCCACAAGCTCTGTCACAGACTTCTAGTTATTAAATGATATCCTAGGACTTTCAAAGAACATTTGCTAAATCTCTGTCTTTAGGATATCTAATTCCTACATCAGACTATCATACAATATTAGAATATCTTTTAAGCTGGCTGCGTAACAGACATGTGGCTTTTCAGTTCACAACAGGATTTAAATCTGCCACTAAGTTAAAAAAGAGTCACAATCATGTATTATCTGCATGATGATAGAGAAAAGTACAATTTATCACTCTAATTAGTATTACTGAGACAAACACCCTTACTTGGCTGAAAGCTACTATGGTATCTAGTCTAAGCTATAATTAGACCTAATTTTATCTACCATTAAAACTATGTATAAAATTACACTTACTAATCCCTCCTCAGATAATGCTTCAGTCTTATTTTAGAGGAAAGGAATTCTACTGTTCAAACTTGGAAAATAATCCTGTCCTCCCACTACAACCTAGCAGATTTTTCTTTAAGTTTCCAGCCATTAATTAATACTGACTTTTAAGATTTGATTAACCGGAAGCCAAAAGTAAAAACAAATGAAAGTCTTTAAGATCACAGAATTTCAGGATTGGATAGATTATCTAATTTAAATTCCTAATTTTAAAGATGAAGAGACTGAGGTCTAGAGAGGTTTACTCACTTGCTCAAGGTCACATAAGTTAATGACACAAGCATGGTTAGTTTTGACTCCTAATCCAGTGCTCTTTTTTAATATACAAAAGAAACTATTATAGGAAATTAAGAAGAAACTCTGAGACAGAGAAAAATACCTTTAATTACAAACATGAGCAAACCATAACTCAGATGCACTTAATAAGCTCTAAATTTAAAATGTGTTTTATTAAAAATAAGAAGAAAAGTAAGTCAAAGCTGAAAAATGATAGATCGCTCTTGTGGGATATGGCCTTCATGCAGGTCAATCCGGTTATAATCAACTTTAAGAGCCTGTTCCAATTATTTTTTGGTTCTGGAATTATTTTGTATTGAATAATACTCAAAATTAGGATACTGGCTAGGGAGTAAAAATCTTTTTGATTTACAGAGATTTTTGTTGTAATGAGTTTTGACCAGGGAACAGTAAATTAAAGCAAACTTCAGACTTTCATCTTAATTTCCTAAACTCTCTTATTTTGGCCTCTTCCTTCCTTACTTTCACAAAGTCATAGAGGCTAGAATTCCCATTTGATTTTCATTTTTATTTTTCCAAAATGTAAATCATTTGTTTCTCTATTATTAAATGTAACCATTTCATCAACATTTATATTTTCTACACATATATATGCATAGAATTTTGTTTAAGAAATACACAACAAAGATTTTCCTAATATTCAAGTTATAAAATATGTAGATATTCGAAGACTTACTTTCATACCACTTAAAAAAAGAAATGATACTTGAACAGTTAAATTATTAATACTGTTCTAGTAAATTATTTCATCAAATTAAAAGAGTCTTACATTCCCAAAGAAAGAAAGAAAATATTAGTCAGTAACTACACTAAAGAAAAGACTGACACTATCCGAGGCAGGAAAATTAGGTTATTAGGAATGGAACAACCAGAATGGAATTAATGAGAATCTTGACACAAAATGAAAAATGAAGTCACAGTCACTGAATATTTGTTCTCTAAACTATCACCCAAACATAATAAAGTATTATTTTAAATAGGACAGTTGCTCTGCATTTTCATCAATATTGGGTTGTTGTGTTCCATTGAGTCAGAAATTATCCATAGCTGAACCTCCAGCAGGTTTTCAGAAGTAATAAACTGCACGGGAGGAGACAGTCCATCTTTTTCCCGGGAAGCAACTATAGATTTGAACTACATACCTTTGCCCTATCAGCGCAGTCCCTTACCATTAAGTCACTACAGCTCCCTCAATAGTAGAAAAATAAATATGTTGTATATTTTGGGGACTTAAAATTCTGATCCAACAGAATATATAAATAAAAGAGATCAAAACAACAGATTGAGATGGTTATTTCTGAATCATAAGTGCATCTGTGGATTCCATTAAAGTTGTTAAATGAAAGATGAAACACATTTAAATGTTAAAAGATGGCTACAGTCTACTACTCTTTTCTCACAGAGAGTTGACAGATATTTGTTTGCCCTCAAGAGATTTGGGTTTTCCCTCAAACTCAGGTACTACTCAATTGATAAACCTGGTCAGTTCTACACCTTGTATCTCTGCCTATTCCATCCTCTTCTATCCCAAGATGGCAGAGCAGGGGCACAGTTAGGGCTGGGGGAAAAGTGGAGAAAAGCGGCTAAAGTCCCCCAGGCATTAAACCTCATTACCTCTTCAAGTTCCCACAGGCATTAAATCTATAAAAACTAGTGTTTGCTATGCAAATAATCTTCCAGATAAATGTCCCATCTCCCTTTCTAACTAGTTTACTACCCAAGCCTCTCTCACAGAAACATTCTGGACTTAGCACTGATCTTCCCCCCATCAACACAGACTCTATATAATGCAAATCAGATTGTGCTGTTCCCCTTCATTCCTTTCTTATCATTTAATTCCCTCTGACTATCATATAAAGCACTTCATGGTTTGGCTAGCTTCCCTGTCTTATCTCTTGGACTTGCCTTCATTCACCCCAGGTAGCCAAGTTACATAACCTCTAATTCCCTGAACACACTTGGCCCTTACAAACCTTATTTTGTCCATATTACTCGATATGCACAGGGGTCAAATCCACCAGATGCTCTGCTGGAGAAAGATGGGAAATCTCCTCTCATGTGATTTACTGCCCCTGAAAACTTGCTGGAGGGTCTGTTATGAGTCAGTTCCAACATGATGGCAAACAACACTCTATCTGATAGGAATGACTTCCTACTTCTTGGACACCTGGCAAACTGCTGTTCATAGTTACAAAATTCAGCTCAAGTACAACATCTTTTACAGAACTTCCTTAAAGTTCAGAAACCCTCCCTTACCCAAAAGATCATCCCCCAAAGGCTATTTTCTTCTGGAGTCCCAGAACACCCCAGGCATAAGTCTAGACTTAGTACCAAGTCACACTCAATGGGCCCTGCACAGTTCCAGTCTCCACTTTTTCACGAAAGCTGTTTTCTCTTGTTTATCTTTGTATCCTCACTGCTTAACCCAATACTAGCTCTCATAATAGATAAACAGCAGAGATTAATGAGTTGAAATTAAATTATCTCTATTGTCAGATATGGGTCAGTTTCCACTTGATGGTACAAAATAATAGCATTGTGGTAATAGAGATACATATCCAAACTCACTGTGGTGGAGTAGATTCTGAGTCTTAGCAACCCTCTGTGGGATTTCCAAGGCTATACATAATTACAGAAGAAGACTACCCATCTTTATCCTCTAAAGCAGTTGTTAGATTCAAACCACTGACCTTTCGGTTAGCAGTGTGACATACTACATACTATACCACCAGCACTCCTAAGAGATATTTGCACTAGAAAATAGAAATAATACTGATAATAATGTTCCCAGAAAAAGTCTGATCAAGTAATCTTCAAAATAAAATTAAAATATTAAAGTTATAATTGAAACATATGTAAACAAATCTTGGTATTTCATACCTCACTTGTTTAAATGCTTAAAATTACACTTGTTTTTTACAGTATAGTTAGTTATTCTAAGAACAAATTGATATGCAATATTAGTTCTGTTTATTTGGGCAGTATCAAGTAAAACAAGTTTGTTTTTCATTTACAAGAAACAATTATACTAAGGTGGTTCATTTTAATTTTTTATTTGTTTTCTAAAAGAATGACTACATATGAAATAAAAATTTTTCATTATTTTTAACAAGATTAATACCCTAAATTGTGTGATCTGATGTAGTTTCTTATCAAGACCTCCAATTTCTTATGAGCATTATGACTTTCAGATGTTCAGTGTGTGTTAAAGAACAAAAAGATATCATAAAATATTAGTGACAATTATATGCTGGGCAAGGAAACTGGACATTGTTTCCTAGCATTGTATGGATTGTGGAAATTAACGTTACTCAAAGTAGAGTGGTGATTTATAACCAATTTCCGCCTTCAAATTAGGGCCCAAGTAAAAGCAAACGAAATTGAGTAAAACATTCCAGTGTATCATTTCCTGCAGCAGAGACACCCACTCCTACCAGTGCCCTCACTATGTACAGGACAATAAGCAGCAACCTGAGGGAAGCCCACAGGCTCGCAGGGCTACTGGCTGGCTCTTTGTCACCAAATGCAGCAGGTTGAAGGCGGACATCACTGTGATATCTTCACCAAGAAAACGAGAAGCAAAAAACGGGCAAAAGCTGAGTAGGAGAAAAAAGAAAACAGAATCAAATTAAAACCTCACAATGATAAACACACTCATTGCACAGTTGATGGCTACAGTTTTATCTAAAACTGAACATACACACACAATGATAATACCATTTCAAATGTCTATTCTTCAGGCAGTGTGTTTACATTCAATCTAGGCTTATTTATGTCTTATTAGTGAAGTACATACTATATAATGGCAGTGTAATCTGTGAACACGGTTTGCAAGAAGTTGAGAGAAGAGACAAAGTTTAAATAGCATCTACCAAATTCCTACCATGTGACAGGCACTATTATACACATTGTATTGTTTATTCTTACAATAAACCTAGGAGGTAGACTTTATTCCCCAATATATAAGTGAGGAAACCAAGGCTCAAAGGTCCAAGGGCACAAAGCAAACAGCCAGTGGAAAAAGGATTAGGAAACCCTGTTATATCTGATTGCAAAGCCTTGTTCTTTCCTTAAACCATGCTGACTTATTCCAGCAATTATTTGCAAATCTCTCTCCCTAGAGAAGACTGTAAAATATTGTAAGATGAAGAGATTTCTTTTGCTGGAATAACCTAGAAACAAATAACCTAGAGACAAGTAGGAACTTCACATTACAAAGAAGGTTAAGGTTAGAGAAAGCATGGCAAATACAAATTTTCATTCAAATTTATGATTTATCATTTCTAGGTCACTTCTGTGAATAATAGTCATAGCTTAAAATTACAAAGCATAAGTGTATTTTTAAAGTTCTTGGAAATTAACCATATGGAAGAACACTAAAAGTATATGAATGTCAAACAAGTTCAGATTTTAAGATAGTTAAAAAGATTTTAGAAACTATTTCAAACTACATTTAACTTGCAACATAAATGGGGAAATACAGATTAATGTCTAATACTTTATTTAAAATCAGTAGTATAAGTGATTTAACTACTAAATATCCAAAAAGGGATTCAAATTAATGTCTTGTTCATTTCCTACCTTCCTCCCTGCCCTTTCTACCCACCCCCCAAAGAACTCTGTTCGTGGTCTCTTCTGACCTCCTTGAAGAACAAACACATAATACACAGTAATATATTTTACCAAATCACTCTGGAGTATATCTGACAGAAATCTGCTTGTATTAACATGCCTGAACTCTGACTTCTCCAAACTAAACTCACTACAAAACTAAAACATTTTTTCGTTACTAACTGGAGACAAAAGGGAGGAAGAGGGAAGGTAAGTATCACAACGCACAGCCTGAAAGAACCATTAAACATAAATAAACATGTCATTTCCACGAGTGAACGCAGAGCAGGGAAAGGAGAGCATTTCTTTGGAGCAGACTACTGACTAATAAAAGATCAAAGGTCTATACCTCACAACACTATAAATAAAAATGCTTTTTTTTCCTTGTGACCTATAAAAGGGTGCACAGTAAATATAATTACTTAGCAAAGGAATAAAGTGTGCACAGTAAATGTAATTACTTAGCAAAGCTATAGCCTCATTGTGCTCCCGCAGCTGACCATAAAACGTCTTCCTATTTTGTTTCATCAACTGCTGTACCAGGCGGTCTCCGCGCCTACCGATCGCCACAGCCATCTGGCTTGTGTCAAAACCGGTGCACAGGAAGAAAGGCAGTGATGTCACTCTGCAGGTCAGGCAAAGAACAAAGATGCATTCTACAATTAAAAGCTGAAGGCCTCACATACCAGGGGTCCTCCAGCACGATACAACTCCATGATTTAAGGTTAAGGCTACAGTGTATTCATTTCTACCCAAATAGCCAGGGCTCCATCTAGTGGCAAATCAATTTTGCCCAGTTTCTGCTTTTGCTTTGTTTTCATAGCAGACATGGCAGATGCTACATTTACATCAACAATGTGGAACAATTAAGGGGATTCATTTTAGCATAGTCTCAGTTTATCTTCAATATGGATTGAAGCTCAACATCAAGAAGACAAAGATCCTCACCACTAAGCCAACTGGTAGCACCATGTTGGAGAAGAGATGGAGATGGTTAAGAACTTCAGCTTGCCTGGCTCTGAAATCAACACTCTTGGCACCAGCAGTTAGGAAATGAAAAGAAACTAATTACATTGGGGAAGTCTAATTACATGAGGGAAATTTCCAAAGGGCTAAGGAGTAATGATGTCAGTCTAGGGACTAAAATGTGTCTCATCCAGACCATGGTCTTTGCAATTATTTGCTATGTATCAGAGAGCTGGACAATGACTAAGGATGACAGAAGAATCCATGCCTTTGAGTTCTGGTGCTGGAGAAGAGTACTGAACATACCATGAACTGCTAAGACAACAAATAGGTTTGTTTTAGAAAGGGTAAAACCAATTTTCTCCTTGTAGGCAAGAATTTTGAGACTCCATCTCACATACTTTGGGTACATAGCCAGTAGGGAGGGACCAGTCCTTGAAGAAGGACATAATGCCTGGAAGAATGGAGGGACAGCACAGGAGAGGAAGACCAGGGATGAGATGGTTTGACACAATAACTAGGGTAATGGGGGTAAGTGTGTCCAACTCATTAAGACTGGGTCAGAACAGGGCAAAGTTCAGAGCTATTGTACATAGGGTCACTATCAGTTGCAGGTGTCTCAATGGCACATAACAACAACAACAGTTGTTTTTATACTGAAGAATGCCAAAAGCATGATTTGTCACAATGTTGTCCAATTTTAAATCCTACAAAACATGAGTTTCATAGATTAGGATTTATGATAACCTTAGGGGGCTCTGGTGGCTTAATGGTAAGGAGTTGCACTGCCAATCCAAAGGTATGTGATTCAAATTCACCAGATGCTCCATGGGGAAAATATGGGTAATCTCCTGTGCAATTAAATGCCTCTACCTGCTGGAGAATCATGTATAGGTCGGTTCCTACTCAACAGCACACAACAACATAACCTTGTTTTTAATGCTTACAAGAGTTATAGACCAACCTGCTAATTTTGTAAAATACATGCAAAGGGGCATCACTCACACAAAACCCTGAAAACATGGAGGGGGGTGATGTTAAATACCATGTAATAATACCACTATCATTCAAATACATGCATCAACAACCAGGGCAAAAGAGAAGGCAATAGATTACTTCTACCAACTTTTGTAATTGGAAATCAATCAAACATACAACCAAGATACTTTGATAAGAGTGGACAATTGGGATGCAAAACTTGGGAACAGGGAAGAAGGATTAATAGTCAGAAAGTATGAACTTGGTGAAAGAAATGAGGCTGGAGACAAAAGAATAGAATTCTGTACAATCAATGACTATTCATCACAAACACCTTTTATAAGAAACTTATACAGCAGCTATGCACATAGACAAACCTGATGGTCTACACAGGAATCTGTATAGATTGACTAGATCTGTGGAAAAAAATTGTTGGAGACGTTCAATATCAGCTGTGAAAACTAGGCCAGATGCTGATTTGGGGACAGACCATCAACTACTCAAATGCAAGTTCAAACTGAAGTTAAAGAAAATCAGATTACATCCACAAGAACCAAAGTTTGATCTCAAGTCTATTCCACCAAAATTTAAAGACCATCTCAAGAACAGGTTTGAAGCCTTGAGCACTAACGAGCAAAGACCAGATGAGCTGTGGGAGGATATCAAGAATATCATTCATGAAGAATGAAAAAAGTCTCTGCAAAGACAGAGGAGAAAGAAAAGACCAAGATGGATGTCCAACGAGACTGAATATTGCACTATAACGTCGAGAAGCCAAAGCAGAGGGAAGAAATGAAGACTCCAAGGAGCTCAACAGAAGATTTCAAAAGACAGCATGGGAAGACAAAGCAAAGTATTATAATGAAATGTGCAAAGAGCTGGAGTCAGAAAATTAAAAAGGATGAACTCGCTCAGCATTTCTTAAGCTGAGGGAACTGAAGATCAAATTCAAGCCTCAAGCTGCAATGCTGAATACAGAAAGCATCAAAAGAAGATGGGAGGGATACACAGAGGAACTATACCAAAAAGAATTGGCTGACACAGAAGAATTTCATGAAACAGCATATTATCAAGATCCTATGGTGATGAACAGAGCAAGGGAACACTGCATGGTTCAAAATTGGGAAGGGCGTACGCCAGGGATGCATACTATCTCCATACCTTTTCAACCTATATGCAGAACAGATTATCCGGGAGGCTGGGCTCTATGAGGAGAAATGTGGGTTCAAGATTGGTGGACGATTTATCAACAATCTGCGTTATGCGGATGACACAACCCTGCTTGCTGAAACTGAAGAGGACCTGAAGCGCCTGCTGCAGAGTGTCAAGGACTGCAGCCTCCAATATGGATTGAGGCTCAATGTCAAGAAGACAAAGATTCTCACCATTGGACCAACTGGCAGCATCAGGATGGATGGTGAAGAGATTGAGATTGTACACAGCTTTAGTTTGCTTGGCTCCACAGTCAAAAGGCGCATTGCCATGGGAAAGTCTGCTGTTAGGGACCTCTCCAAAGTACTGAAGAGCAATGGTGTCTCTCTGGAGACTAAGATGCGTCTGATGCAGGTCTTCGCAATCACTTGTTATGCATCAGAGAGTCGGACAATGACCAAGGACGACAGAAGAATTATTGATGCCTTTGAGCTGTGGTGCTGGAGAAGAGTATTAAGAATACCATGGACTGCTAGGAAAACAAACAGATTTGTCCTGGAAAGGGTTAAACCGGGTGGCTCCTTGGAGGCAAGGATTCTGAGGTTCCGTCTAACATACTTTGGACATGTTGTGAGGAGAGACCAGTCCTTAGAGAGGGACATCATGCTTGGGAGGGTAGAGGGACGGCTCAGGAGAGGAAGGCCCTCTATGAGGTGTATTGATTCAGTGACTGGGATAATTGGGATGGGAGTGTCAGAGACAGTGCGATTGGCACAGGACAGAGCGGAGTTTAGGGCTGTTGTACATAGGGTCGCTATGAGTCGCAAGCAACTTGATGGCACATAACAACAACAACAAAACATGGTGATGAATGAGGAAGCTCAAACTGTTCTGAAGGAATTGGCAAAAAACAAGGCCCCAGGAATTGACAGAATATCAGCTGACACATTTCAGCAAACAAAATCTGCCCTGGACACACTCACTATATTATTCCAAGAAATATGAAGGACAACTACCTGGCCAAACTGACTGGAAGAGATCTGTATTTATTCCCATTCCAAAAAAAGGTGACCCAACAGAGAGTGGAAATTATTGAATGGTATCACTAATATCACACACAAGAAATATCCTGAAGACTATCCAGAAATGACTAGTAAATCAGCAGAGAAATGCCAGATGTACAGGCTAGTTTTAAAAGAGGCTGTGGCACTAGGGACAGCATAGCCAACATTAGATGGATCTTGGCTGAAATCAGAGAGTTCCAGAGGAATGTCTATGTTTCACTGACTACGCAAAGGCATTTGACTAAGTGGATCACAACAAACTGTGGCTAACTTTGAGAAGAATGGGAATCCCCGAACACTTAATTGTGCTCATACAAAACCTATATACTTGGACCAGGAAGCAATAGTCAGAACACAGCATGATTCAGAATAAGGAAAGATGTACCTCAGGGATGTATCATATCTCCATACTTTTTCAATCTATATGCAGAACAGATAATTTTGAAAGCTGAACTTCATGAGGAATAATGTGGCATCAGGATTGGAGGAAGATTCATCAACAACGTGCTTTATGCAGATGACACAACCTTGCTTGCTAAAACTGAAGAGGACACAAGGAATTTGCTGCACAAGGTTAAGGACTGCAGTCCTCAATATGGACTGAAGCTCAATATCAATCAATAAAACAAATATTCTCAGCATTAGGCCTATTAGCAGCTTCATGATGGATGGAGAAGAGATTGAGATTGCTGACAACTTCAGCTTACTTTGTTCCACAATCAACACTCTTGGCACCAGGAGTCAAGAAATCAAAAGGTGAATTACATTGGGAAAGTCTGATGTCAGGGTCTTCTCTATCGTACTGAAGAGCAATAATATCAGTTTGGAGAGTACGGTGTGCCAGATCCAAGCCATGGTCCTCACAATTACTTGCTATGCATCAGAGAGCTGAATAATAACTAAGGATGACAGAAGAAGGATCAAAACCTTTGAGTTGTGTTGGTAGAGAATAGTGTTGAACATACCATAGGCTGCCAAGAACAAACAGGTCTGTCCTGGAGAGGGTGAAATCAGCTTGCTCCCTTGAAGCAAGGATCTTAAGTCTTCATCTCACAAATTTTGGGCACGTGACCAGGAAGGATCAGTCCTTGGAGAAGGACATCATTCTTGGAAGGGTGGAGGAGACAGAGCAGGAGAGACTCAGTGAATGAATAGATGGATAGACAGATGGATAGACTCAGTGACTGAAGCAATTAGGTCTCTCAGAGACAAATTAGGTCTGTCAGAGACAAAGGGATTGGCACAGCATAGGTCAGACTTCAGAGATAATGTACATGGGGTTGCTATGCGTCACAGTTGACTCGACGGCACATAGCAACAGTTAGTCAACTGTGAACTCATAGCAATCCTATGAATCATAGATTGAAACCTTGCCCTATCCTGAGACATCCTCACAATCTCCACCATGCCCAAGCCCATTGTTGCAGTCACTGTGTCAATCTATCTGGATGAGGGTCTTCCTCACCTTCACTGACCTTCTACTTTTCCAACTATGATTTTTCCCCCCAAAGATTGGTGCCTACTGACAACATGTCCAAAGCATGTGAGAGGAAGTTTCACCATCCTTGCCTGTAAGAAGCACTCTGGTTGTACTTCCTCCAAGACAAATTTGATATGTAAAAGGAAAAGTATTTCTCCAGTATGTACTCTTAACATGAAACCAGGACTTTCACTAATTAAAGGAATTGTGATTTGCAGTTAAATTTCAGTTGGGACTGCTGGACTAAACCTGGTTTTGCACTGTGAGATATTCTTTGCTTCTCCCACTCAACAATCCATTTCCCTAATAAACTCCTCTTGGTACCACAACTGTGAGTAAAGTCTGTGAGTCAACAACAAATATTAAACCCAGTGACTGGTTGAAATAGGTGCAGGATCATGCAGGGTGGCACGTCAGATCTAGTAGCTTCTTTGTTTGCTGCTACGGATTTTATTGATGAGGACAGTTCCCATTTATGAAGTGCTTAGAAATCAGACTTGGCCATCCCAGGTTACAAATGCTCCTTTCACAATTGATAAGCGTGGTAGCTAAATAATTACCTTATACTTCTAGAGGACAAAAGAATCACAAGACTGTGGCTCTTGTATCTCTATGACCAATTCTTTTCCAGAAGAGGAAATGCAGTATTTTTATCCTGAAATGTTTTAGTAAAATTAATCTGTAGCTAGTGTCTTCCAAATATCTCAAGTTTGTAGTCGATGAAATAAAATATTTTGACAAGGAGACTGAAAATGCATAGTGCATTTGCGTTAAAAATTAGGTAAGTGTAAGTTTATGGACTGCCCGAGTCTGAATCTGGCTCAGCCTTTAAACATTGTGACCTTTTGGGTAAGTTGTTAAGCTCTCCATAGTTCAGCATTTTTTAACTCTAAAATAACTACTAGATATTCATTGATCCAGTAGTAGAACAAGATAATGAGGAGTGGATGCTCCCATTTAACACCAGCAACTAATTTACCAAATTTATAAAAATTAGTGTATCTAAAAGCTCGGCACTCCGGATCACAGCTGAGCTGCTGGAGAGCTGTGACGAGACCAGAAGAGGAGTGGGGGCAGCACAGAAGCAGGGAGAACCCATATACTAGAGACCGCTCACTTATCCTAAGCATTTTGGGACAGGACTGAGCAACACCACAAAGAACACTGAAAGAGAGCTAATCTGGGAATTTACATCCAAATTTTCCAAGGCTGGGCAAATTAGTCATGGGATTTTGAGGGCAACTGAGAGAGGATGAATGGAGAGTGGCATCTCCCTCACCGCTGTCAAATAAAAACTGACTTCTAGGGAACCCTCCATTGAGTTTTTGAGGCTCATACTGCACAGGAGGAGACTGTCCATCTTTTTCCTATGCAGCCGCCAGTGGAGTCAAACTAATCTCACTGAAGTGCAAAATGGACAACTACTAGGACCAGAAGAAACTAAAAGGTCTACAGGTTGAGCTGAATCTTCCGACTACTAGTCAACACTAAAGGAAATGACTAGCTCCACTGTGCCCAGTAGGACACCTCTGATTGGTGAGCTTGTACTAAGTAAGGCACGTAGGAAGTAATGATACAGAGCACTCCATTCTCATTGCAGGAAGGTCAAGCCCCATAACCTACATCTGCACGTGTGATCATCTAAGGAAAGGAAAACACACACACTCACATGCGCGCACACATATACATACACACACACACACGCACACACACGCATCCTTTATGGCATACTGAAATTCAGAACCTATGTTCCTAAGGCAACATGGAGTCAAGGGGAAGTAGAGGGAGAGGAAGAAGCTAAGTGTAAGAGTGCCCTCCAGTGGTTCTCAAGAGAAGGCAGCAAGCCTACATCAGGTTTGATTCTGACTCAGAAATCCAGTGGAGAGGAGCAGAGCTGCCCCAGAGTTCCCAGGGTTGTGAGCTGGTTGAGATAGCTGCTATACTTTTCTCTCATGGAACTGACGATTGGTGGGTGCTGGCATCAGCCTTTTGGCTGGCACTCAGGCACTTGACTGCTGTACGACCAGGTACCAAACTGGAAAATTTCCATAAAAACCAGAATACAAAATTCAAAGTAATAAACAAAAAATATAGCATAATGATCTATATTTAAGGGGAAAAATCATAAAATACAGAGAAAATATATTTTAAAAGAACATTAAAAAGCAAAATATCAAGAGTAAATTTCCCATATGGAAGCAGACTAACAGAAAGAATTGATCATTTTTAGCTCAGAATAATAAGTATGTTTAAAAAAAATCAAAAAGCAAACAAAACAGTAAGTAGATCAGGTTAAAAATGAAGGAACAAAATTAGAGGCTCATCTAGGATAGGGCAAGGTTCTCATCTAGTTCACAGGGTCACTGAGTCACAGCCGACTCGACATGTTCTAATATGATGTGGACTTTGTGCAAATACCATATTACACACAGTCTCCAAGTTATGAAAGAGTTATATTCTTAAGTGTCTTTAAGTAGAATATGCTTTTAAATTGGAACAGCTAGGTTCATATGTAACATCAGTTAGCCCAATGTTCACCTTATTGTCCACAGGTGCTGTGGACGTTATGTACAAGAGACTAGAACCCTGTCTGGCCCTGTGCCAACCTTACAATCTTTGCTTTGCTTAAGCCTATAGCTGCAGTCACTGTGTCACTCCATGGCATTGCTGGGCTTCCTCTTTTTTTTGCTCACCCTGCACTTATCTAAGCATGCTGTCCTTCTCTAGGGGACTAATCCCTGATGATAATGTGCCCAAAGTATTAAGACAGTCACACATGTTTGCTTAGAAGGAACACTCTGGCTTTATTTATTCCAAGACATTTCTTTATTCTTTCAGCAGTCCATGATTTCTTGACTGCTGCTTCCATGGATTGTGGATGCTCAAATAAAAACTCAAACTCACTACCATCAAGTCATAGCTAACATTCCAGGTTTTCAGAGGCTGTAAATCACACAAGAGGAAACTGTCTATTTTTCTCCCATAGAGCCACCTTTCAGTTAGCAGAGCAACTCCCTATGGACTAGGCTACCAGACCTCCCTAATATGTGGATCCTATAAACAACAGATCTCACCCTTGCCCGATCCTGCACCACCCTTGCATCACCAACTTGCTTAAGCCCACTGTTACAGACACTTTGTCAATCTATCTTGTTGAGGGTCTTCCTCTCTTCCCCTAGCTCTCCATCTTTCCCTGCATGATGCTTTTCCTAAGGACTGGTCCCTCCTAACACATGCTCAAAGTCCGAGACAAATTTCCACCTTCTTGTCTCTAAGAAGCACCCTGGTTTCATTTCTTCTAAAACAGACATGTTTACCCTTTTGAGAGTCCACAAGATATTCAGTACTCTTCACCAAAATTGCAATTCAAAGGCCTCGATTCTGCTACGTCATAGTATATTGCTAAGTGCCATCAAGTAGAGCACAACTAATAGCAAGCCTAAGCACCTATGCACAACAGATCTGAATCCTGTCCTATTCTGTATCATCCTTATTATCCCTAACACATCTGAGTGCACTGCTGCAGAGCCTGTATCAATCCATCTCTTTGAGAGTCTTCCTCTCCTTCACTGATCCTCCAGTTTTCCAAGCATGATGGACCTTCCCAAGGAATAGTCTCTCCTAAAAACATGTCCAAAGTATGTGAGATGAAGCTTCACCATCCTTGCTTCCTAGAAACATTCTGGTCGTACTTTCTCTAAGACATATCTGATTGTTCTTTTAGCCATCCCTGGGATATCTAGCACTCTTCTTCAACACCACAACCCAAAGTCATCGATTTTTCTCCTGTCACCTTATTCCCTTATTCACTGTCCAGCTCTCAGATGCATAACAGGTGATTGGAAAGACTGTGGCTTTTATCAGACACATCTCAGTCTTTAAACAAACATTATTGCTCTTCATGACCTTGGAAAAATCTCCGACAATGCTATACATCTCTGATCTCCTGACTGCTGGAATCAGGATGTTAAATACTACATAAAATCCAAAGTGATAGCCACTAAAGAAAAAGGATGTTCACTGTGGATCAAAGCGAGACAAAATCATTAATAATTTTACTCTTTTCTCCCATCACAAAGTTGCCTACTAACCCAATGGTGAGGATTTTTATTTTCTTGATGTTGAGATGTAATACATATTGAAGGCTGCAGTCCTTGATCCTCTGAAGCAAGTGCCTCAGGTATTTCTTGCTTTCAGCAAGCAAATCTTCATAACACAAGTTGTTGATGAGTTTTCCTGCAGTCCTGAAGTCTACAGTCTTCCTCATAAAGTCCAGCTTTTTTTTTTTATTTCCTCAGCATACAGACTGAATAGGTATGGAGAAAGGATACCACCCTGAGGCACACCTTTTCTGATCTTCAGTCATGTAGTGTTCCCTTGCTCTGTTTGGTCAGAAGCTTCTTGTTCTAGGTATAGATTTAGTATAAGCATAATTAAGTGTTAGAATTTCTATTCTTCCCAATGTTTGTTACTTAAGATCTGCATAGTCATATGCCTATATTTATAAGTATGTATACGTTGTTGTAATGTGCCATCAAGTTGCTTGTGACTCATAGCAATCCTATACAGAACAGCTCTGCACCATGCTCTATCCTGTGCCAACCTGATTGTCTCTGACACACGTATTCCAATTACCCTAGTCAATTAATTAATCCATCTCATTGAGGGTTTTCCTCTCTGGCACTGTCCCGCTACCCTCCCAAGCATAATTTCCCTCTCCAAGGACTCCTTGCAACATGTCCAAAGAATGTCAGATGAAGCTTCAGAATCCTCGCCTCCAAAGACTAGCCTGGTTTTACCCTCTCTAGGACAAACTTGTTTTGTACTAGCAGTCCATGCTATATATTCAATACTCTTCTGCAGCATCATAGCTCAAAGGCATCAATTCTCCTTCTTTCATCTCTGGTCATTGCCAAGTTTTCTGATACATAGCAAGTAATTGTGAAGATATGGCCAGGATCAGGCACAACTTAGTTTCCAGTCCGACATCAATGCTCTTCATTACTTTGGAGAGGTCCCTGACAACAGACTTTCCCAATGCAATGTATCTTTTGATTTCCTGGCTGCTGGTACCAAGAGTGTTGATTGTAGAGCCAAGCGAACTAAAGCTGTTAATAATTTCAATCTCTTTACCATCTATCATGATGCTGCCAATCGGCCCAGTGGTGAGAATTTTTGTTTTCTTGATGTTGAGTTGCAATCCATGTTGAAAACTATAGTCCTTGACCTTCTGCAGCAAGCGCTTCAGGTCCTCCTCAGTTTCAGCAAGCAGGGTTGTGTCATCTGTGTAATGCAGATTGTTGATAAGTCTTCCTCCAATCCTGATGTTACATTTCTCCTCACAGAGCCCAGCCTTCTGGATGATCCATTTTGCATATAGATTGAAAGGCATAGAGATAGGATGCATCTCTGGCATGTACCCTTTCTGATTTTGAGCTATGAAGTGTTTCTTTGCTCTGTTCCAACAACTGCCTTTTGGTCCAAGTATAGGTTTCACATAAGCACAACTAAGTGTTCTGGAATTCCCATTCTTCTCAGAGTCAGCCACAGTTTGTTGTGATCCACACAGTCAAATGTTTCGCAAAGTCATTGAAACACAAAAAGACATTCCTCTGGTACTTTCTGCTTTCAACCAAGATCCATCTAACATTTGCTATAATATCCCTCTTACCATGGCCTCTTCTAAGCCCAAGCTACACTTATGGAAATTCTCTATTGATGTGCTGTTCCAGTCGTTTTTGGATAATTTTCAGCAGAATCTTGCTTGCATATGTTATTAATGATATTGTTTGATAATTCCCACACTCTGTCAGATCACCTGTCTTTGGAATGGGAATATAGGTAGGTACAAATATGCACATAAGGTAGGACAGAAATACCTACTTAAAAAAAATAACAACAGCACAAACTTACTGCTACAGGGTTGAAATCAACCCACAGTTGACCATGACTGGATTGCCAAGACTATAAAATGGATGGGAAGAGAATGCCTATCCATCTCCTGCAAAGCTAGGGGTGTATCTGAACCACCAGAGACGCATGGCTTTTTACTTTGCAGAAAAGTTGCAGTGCATCTGGCCAGCAGAACTACAAGTAAAAGTAAATGCAAGCACATATATTAATTGAAGACACAAATATGGATAATCCACAGTCATGGCTTTTATATTTTAATATTTGTTTTCTGGGTTTGAAGGCTTAAGACCAGAGTCCCATAGGACAACTCAGTCAATTAGTATAATATAGTTCACAAAAATCATGATCTGCATTCTAACAAAGTATCATCTGAGGTCTTAAAATCTTATGAGGTAATCTAATATACAACTACCAGTTCTCTCCTTAACAGGAGCAAAACAGTAGGGGAAAACCCAAAAGCCCAGAAAAGAAACAAGTTTACACAAATCACAATCTCCTTGACTTTGAAATCAGCAAAAGCAAGCCATGTAGACTACAGTTACAATAGCTAGAGTGAGATTGTTGTTGTTGTTGTTGTTGTTGTTGTTATGTGCCGTCGAGTCGTTTGCGACTCATAGCGACCCTATGTACAACAGCCCTAAACCGTGCTCTATCCTGTGCCAATCTCATTGCCTCTGATACACCCATCCCGAGTACCCCAGTCACGGAATCAATCCACCTCATAGAGGGTCTTCCCCTCCTGCGCTGTCCCTCTACTCTACCCAGCATGATGTTCCTCTCTAGGAGAGGGAAATATGGAGCAGAAATCAAATTCTTATTTAATGATTGTAGTAAAAGCTAGACAAATGTGAACACTAGGGAATATGAAGCTATGGCCCAAAGACACTCTTTAAACCCAGAGCAGAGCCTACCTGAGATTACCTTTCAAGGAAATAGCAGTGACACACAAAATAGTGGATGTTACCTGTTAGAAGGTCAAAGATCTACTTTTTTTTTCTAATGATTTTTTTTAATTTAGATTTTAATGAAAGTTTATAGAGAACTTGGATTTCCATTCATTCATTTCTGCACATTTTTCTCCCTGCCACCCCTCTCCCCGAGTTCGCTTTTCTCTTGGAAAAAAAAAAAATTCTTTCGTTGTTGTACAAAAATCTACTTTTAAGAAGGAAAACATTCAAAGACCAAAAATGTAAGTATGAGACAAAAAAGTCAATAATCGCTCTCCAGTTGTGGGCTCCTCAGAGGGAAGGGGCGGTTGGTGTGGTCTCCATTGTTCAGGATTTAAGGCACCAAAAGGGGTGACAGAGGCTGTGGTCGTGGTCGGGGTGGGCGCTTTGGCTCCAGAGGCGGCCCAGGAGGAGGGTTTAGGCCCTTTGTGCCACATATCCCACTTGATTTCTCTTTTTGTGAAATGGCCTTTCCCCGGGTCAAGCCAGCACCTGATGAAACGTCCTTCAGTGAAGCTTTGCTGAAGAGGAATCAGGACTTTGCTCCCAATTCTGCTGAACAGGCATCTATACTTTCTCTGGTGACCAAAATAAACAATGTGATTGACAATTTGATTGTGGCCCTAGGGACATTTGAAGTGCAAATTGAAGAAGATCATATAAAAAGGGAACGATGACTACAGGACACAATGTGGCTGACCTAGTAGTAATTCTAAAGATTCTGCCAACATTGGAAGCTGTTGCTGCTCTGGGGAACAAAGTTATGGAAAGCCTGAGAGCACAGGATCCTTCTGAAGTTTTGACCATGCTGACTAATGAAACTGGCTTTGAAATCAGTTCTTCTGATGCTACAGTGAAGCTTCTCATTACAACAGTGCCACCCCATCTTCGAAAACTGGACCCAGAACTCCACTTGGATATCAAAGTGTTGTAGAGCAGCTATCAGGCATGCCCACTGGTTTGAGGAAAATGCTTCTCAGACCACAAAGTTCTCATTCGACTGCTGAAAGACTTGAGAATTCGTTTTCCTGGCTTTGAACCCCTTACACCTTGGATTCTTAATCTGCTGGGACACTATGCTGTCATTAACAATCCCGGGAGACAGCCTCTGGCCCTCAATGTGGCCTACAGGCATTGCTTACAGATTCTGGCCGCAGGACTGTCTCTGCCAGGTTCAGTGGGTATCACTGATCCATGTGAGAGTGGGAACTTTAGAGTACACACAGTCATGACCCTGGAACAGCAGGACATGGTCTGCTATACAGCACAGACTTTAGTCTGAATCCTCTCACATGGAGGCTTCAGGAAGATCCTGGGCCAGGAGGGTGATGCCATCTATCTTGCTTCTGAAATATCAACCTGGGACGGAGTGATAGTGACACCATCAGAGAAAGTTTATGAGAAGCCACCAGAGAAAAAAGGAGAAGAGGAGGAGGAGAACACAGAAGAACCACCTCAAGGGGAGGAAGAGGAAAGTATGGAGAAGTGAGCCTTCCTCTCTTCATCCCCTTTTACTCAAGGGGGGAGACTGGGAGCCTAAGCTAACCGCTACTGGGCATTACTTGGTGGCATTTCTGTGGGATAGGGGAAGATAGCAGATAGGAAGTTAAACCTATGGAAGGAAGTGTCGTTCTACCAGGTTCTGATAATGGCTAAGCTATTATCATTAGACTTTGACATCCATCCATATTGAAACAGGACACAGACTTTTTTCCTATTAACTCTAGAATTCCTAAATCCTGAAAATGGCTTTTAACCAGTACTTTGTTTTTGAAATGTTGTGGGCTGTTAAAAGTGTGGACATTTTTTTTTCCTAAAGAAAACTATTAAAGTACTACACAGTGGTGGGGGGGAAGGAAGTCAATAATCAAGTTAACATGAGACGAAAAGGGAACTGGGAAATTAGGAGAGATGGAAAACAAAGCACAATTAAAGAGAATGTTGACATATTGCAATAAATGGGACATCACTAAACAATCTGTGCAGAAATTAGTAAATGAGAACTAACTAGCTGTGTAAACTTTCACCAAAAACTCAATTAACTACTATTGTGGGGGGAGGGGAGATGAGATGGATTGACACAGGACCTGGGGTAATGGGAGTAGGTGGGTCACAGTCAATGAGACTTGCTCAGGACAGGCAGGCTTCACAGCTGTTTTACATAGGGTTGCCATGAGTTGCAGGTGACTCAATGGTACATAACAACAATAACAGAGGAAGAGAAGAATTTATTTTAAAAAGCACTTAGTATATAGTCTGGCACATAATATTCAGTAAGTATAATAATTATTTAAATGTGATACTTACAATGATTTTAAATTATATTAATTAGAGAATTCTAATTAGAGAGAACACCATCTATAGTTAGCAGGCCATTCTCCAAAACCAGAATCCTACATAAGCCACATACCATACCATGCTAGGTTTTTTTAAATAAAGTTTTTATTTTATACTTGTTTACTTACAAAGTTAATATATATTGTTTTTTACACTGAATCTTTCCCATTTCCTTTACCTACTCCTCCCTCCACCCATCAAATTGTGCAACCCTATGATGAAATCAAACACCCCCCCAACCCCTGCCCATCCTCACTCTTCTGCTCCCACCCTCCTTCCTCTTGGATCCGCATGCACATTCTACATTAATGATTATATACAGTATTTGTCCTCATGAGACTGAGTTAGTTCACTTAGCATAATGCTCTCCAACAGGATCCACATCTCACACCATAAACAAAAATCAAGGTGGATCAGAGACCTGGGAGTAAAGCCCAAAATCATAAAGTGCATCAGAGACAACTGGGATCAAGCTTAGACAGCCTAGTCTATGGTGTAAAGAGACTGCCAAATACAGTCAGAAACGCACAATCAGGAGATTGTGTCAACCCATGGGTCTGCAGTGCAACTCCTACCCACTAGGCCCCAAGGCTTACTCAATGAGAATCTCAGACCATTTATTTGCAAAACTTACACATAGACCAAGAAGCAACTGGCTAAATAGAACAAGGGAATACTGCACAGCTTAAAATCAGGAAAGGTGTGTTTTCAGGGATGTAATTTTTCACCAAATCTATTCAATTTGTATGCTGAGAAAATAACCCAAGAAGCCCGATCATATTAAGAAGAATGTGGTGTCAAGATTGGAAAAAGATTCATCAATAACCTATAAAATGTAGATGGCAAAACCTTGTGGACTTGAAGCAGATACTGAAGAAAATCAAAGACTACTTTGGACATGCTGAAAGGAGGGACCAGTACTTGGAGAGGGACATCACACTTGGGAGGGTGGAGGAAGACCCTCAATGAGATGGATTGATTCAGTGACTGGTGTAATAGGGGTAGGTGTATCAGAGACAGTAAGATTGGTACAGGATAGAGCAGGGTTTAGGACTGTTGTACACAGGGTTGCTATGAGTCACATGTGACTCTACAATAACTGCCTTCAATATTAATTACATCTCAATATCAAGGAAACAAAAATCCTCACACATGGACCAATAGACAACACCATGATAAATGGAAAAAAGACTGTAATCAATTATTTCATTTTACTTGGATCCATAATCCACATCCATGGAAGCTGCAGTCAAGAAATCAAATGATGGGAGGGGGGATTTGATTGGGGGGGGTGACATAAATTGGAAGAATCTGGTGTGGAAAACAATGTATTTTAATTTTATAAATAAACTAGTATAAATTTAAAAAAATTAAAAAGAAGAAATCAAATTATGAATGGCATTAGAAATTTACTGCCTGAAACTTCTAAAAAGTGCTGACAAGGATGTCCTTTAATGACTGAGGTATATCTGACTCAAGCCAGAGTATTTTTCAGTTGTTTCAATATGCATATGAAAGTTGGCCTCTAAATAAGGTAGATACCTTTGAATTGTGGTACTGATGAAGAGTATTGAATAGACAATGGAAAACCAAATGAATGAGTAAATCTACCTTGGTAGAATGTAGCACAAGTGCTACTTGGAGGTGAGGAGGTGATACTGTCTCACATACTTTGAGTATGCTATCTGGAGAGGTCAGTCCCTAGAAAAAGAAAACATGGGTTGGAAAATGGAGAGTGTGTAGAAAAGACGAAACCTCTCAACAAGATAGATTTGAGACACTGACTAAAATAATGGGTAGACAGTGTGAGGGTGACACACGCAGAATTGGGCAAAATTCTTCTTTTATACATATGGTTAGTATCAGTATCCAACAACAATAAAAATGTAAAAAAATCAAATCTCTCTCTCAGGTTCTGAATTTGCTCTTTCTGGACCACCAGATACAACCTTCCCTTCTCTATCACTCTAGATTCCCCCCACCCCCGCCTCTAAACTCGCCGAGTGTCAATTTAGGCTATATCCTGAAGATAACAGGCTATGATTCAGCTTTCATTTACCGTTACTACACTGATGATATGTCACTTTTATAACCCAAACAAAGCAACATTAGTTTCCCCAAAAGCTTTTCAAATTTCAATTTGGCAGCTTTCTTCCCTCTGCACACCTCTGAGCTGTCTGGGTGAGTGACTTAATCAGAAACAATTCTATTACATTAAAAGGCAAAAATAACCCCATGTATTTGATGCCATAACAATCCATGGGAGAATTAGCACCAAATACCATGTGAAAATTGACACTGAGAAAGAATCACTTGGGACATTTATAATTCTTCAAGTTTATTCTCAACTTCCTCATTTCTGCAGAGCCTTTGATGCAAATAATTCACACAGGTGAATATTAGAGTAAACTGACAATTTTTTGAAAGCCTGAAATCATGACTTATGAATCTGTCTAATCTCTCAGTATATGTAGCACATGACTGAAAACAGTAGACACATAAATAGAACTGGTTGAAAAATACATTCAAAGTAGTATAAGCAAAATACTGCTGATGATCATTCAAAAACTTCTAGCGCAATATACATAGAGAACTGTCAGAAAATTCAAACTGTGGCTTTAGAAGGTTGTGGCACCAGGGGTATCATTGCTGATGTCAGAAGGATCCTGGCTGAAAGCAGAGAATACCAGGAGAATGTCTTTTTGGGCTTTATTAACTATGCATTTGACTATGTGAATCATCACAAATTATGCCTAACATTGAGAAGAATGGAAATCCCAGAACACTTAATTGTGCTCATGTGAAACCTAAACAAGAGGTTACAGTGTAAACAGATCAAGGGAATACTACATGGTTTAAAATTAAGGAAGGTGTGTGCCAGGCTTGTATCTTTTCTCCATATTTATTCACTAAGCAAATTCTGTAAAAAGCTGGACTCTTATTGAAAAAGGATATGGCATCAGAATTGAAGGAAGACTCATCAATAACCTTCACTTGCTGAAAGTGAAGAGGCCTTGAAGTGATTGCTGCAGAAGGTGAAACACCACAGCCTTCACTATGAATATATCTCAGCGTCAACAAAACAAACATTTTCACCAGGCAACATCAAAACAGATGAATAAAAAATTAAACTGTCAAATACTTTATCTTACTTGGATCCACAATCAATACACTTGGTACCAGTGATCAGGAGATGTATTGCACTGGGAAAGGAGCAATGAAGTGAGTTGTGCACCTGACCCAGGCCATTGTCTTCACAATTATTTGCTATGTACCAGAGAGCTGAACAATGACTAGGGATAACAATAAAATTGATACTTTTGAGTTGTGGTGCTGGAGAAGAGTACTGAACATACCATGGACTGCCAAAAGAACTAAGATGTCTGTACTGGAGAGGGTGAAATCAAGCTGATCCTTGGAGGCAAGGATTTTGAGACTCCATCTCACATACTTTGTGCAAGTAGCCAGGAAGGACTAATCTTTGGAGGAGGAGATCATGCTTGGAAGGAAGGGTTCGAGGGACAGTGCAGGAGAAGACACCAGAGGAGATGAATTGACACAATAAGTGAGATAATAAAAGTAGATGTGTCAGAGAGTAAGAGTGGCTCAGGATAGAGCAGGGTTCAGAACTACTGTGCATATAGGATCACTATGAGTCTTAGTTGCACCAACAGCATATAACAACAACAACACTGATGTGAGTCTGAGAAACTAAAGTGTGCCTAAATCAGGTAACAGTCTTTTGAATCTCTTGCTATGCTGCTGAGGGCCAAACAATGAGTAAAGATAACAAAACAAAACCTGATGCCTTTGAAGTGAGATGGTGGTGAAGAATACTGAATATTCCATGGACTGATAAACCAACAGACAGATATATCTTGGAGAAGGTGCATCCAGAGCGCTCCTTGGAGGCAAGGATGATAAAGCTTTGTTTCACATACTTTGGACAAGATGCTAGGAGAGACTATCCCTTGGAAAGGGATATCATGCTTGGGATGGTAACAGTATTATAAAATAGAGGAGGACCCTCAACGAGGGTCTTGACACAGGGACTGACACAGTGACTGCAGCAATGGGCTCAAGTGTGTCAAGAGATTGTGAGGTTGGCAAAATCTGGAAGAAGGTTCAGATCTGTTGTTCATAGGGTCACTATAAGTCATACTCAACTTGACAGCACCTAATATCGTATAAGACTACAGGGAGAGAATAGAATTAGATTATATAACTGTCTATTATTCCCAGTTTAATCCTCTTTGGTGGTTCCCTATTGCATATAGCTGTGTTTCCCAAATTATGTTCTAAGAAGCACACTACAGCCCTTCCTATAAGCTCAATAGTAATATCTGTAGAAATGATACCCGATGTGAAAAGATGCGGTGAAGTTCTGGTGGAGTAATGTGTAGGGAATTGTAACTCTAAGACAGTAAGTCTTTAGTGGTTCAAATTCACCAGCAGCTCTAGAAGAGGGAGATAAAGATGGGCAATCTCCTCCCTTGGAAATTACAGCCTCTAAAAACCTCTGTCTTTACAAATCTTTTGACAAATTTCCAAACCACTTAAGAACACATTTAAGACTTGGAATTTTTAAAGTTACTCAATTCACATATACAAAATTCTACTGCATGGGAAACAATGTATCATGTATTTATGAGTATGTAAAAATACAACATTGGTTCTGATGGGAACATAAAACAGATGCTAAAATGGTTTAATAAAGATAGAAGGTACTGGGGAATTTCTGAAAAAGACGAACTGCTACCAGGTTTGAGGGAGAGAGTTAGGATACAGAAAGGTTTAGAATCAAACACAAACTACATGGAGACTTTTCTATCTGGAAGGATAACAGTTCTGGAACTTTTTTTTTTAGTGCTCTTCACTCTCTAAAATCATCAAAGATCCGAAGTAAGTTTTGTTTAGGTGGTTCTCTAAATTGGCATTTACTATAATGGGAATTATAACAGAAAAAAAGTTTAAGTATTTATTAAATTAAAAATAATTTCAAATATAAAACACGATATAAAAATGGCATCTTTAATGAAAATCACTGTATTACCCAAAATATGAATCTAATGGATATATTTACTGAAAATTTCTATAATATCTGGTTTAACAGAAGACATGTGGATTCTTGCAAGTGTTTCTATATTCCATCTGCTGTGATAGGCTTAGTTAAGGAAAAGAAAATTAAAAACAGGTAAAGAAAATCGAACCTTATGAAAAATAAGCACTTAGTTAGAAAAAGGAACAGTATCTTAGTAGCCTTTTCATATAACTGCATTTTCCTTCTTTGATACTATATCAAAAGTCAAAAAGTAATCTAAAACAAAATCAATACCTTTTCATACTATTATATTAAAACCAATTGTTCTACTTTGTACTTTGTAGATCTTTAACCATCTATAATTTTGTAATATTCATTGTTCAGTTGGAAACTATTCACTAAATTATATGCCACATTTTTTGGCATATTTTTGGCACACTAAATTAAATGTCACATTTCATTATATGGTATTTATATATATACATACACACACAAACATACACACACATATACATCTATATCTATATCTCATCAAGTTGGAACCAACTCTTAACTGATCCTACAGTGGGTTTTCAAAGGCTGTAAACTGCACTGAAGAATCTGTCTATACTTCTCCCATATTCATTGCATAGTATCAAAATATTTTATTCATATATAGCATCATTGATTTTTATTCAGAAAATGTTAAATCTTGAAGATACTACTCTTCTGTAACAGTTAACAATTAACTTAATAATATTTTCATTTTTATAACAAAAGTGGCCACAGAGATTCTCTAATTCTGAGAAAGAAGGAATGCCTACAGCAGAGTAGGGCACAACAAAGCTAAAGGACTCCTCTTATGACAAATGAGAACTGAAATCTATTTTCCCTCACATAATTGTATCTACCCCTGTCCAAATCCCTACCATAGTTTACCAAGAGTTTGTTAAATATGTAGTACATAGTAGATTCTGTACTAGAGGATATGGTAAGGCTCCTGCCTAGCTAAGAAATAAATCAATTAGTTAGTGAATAAACACTAAGACTGATAGAAGCTAGACAATTGAGGGCCTGCCTTTTAATTTTATTTTACTATTGAAAAAAGGAAAGGCAGGAAGAAGTTACACTTAATCTTGGTTTTCAAATGTTGCAGCACCATTTTGTTACTGTTTTCTGTTGAAAACAAGGAAGGACAGGAAACAGTCATGGGATCTTATATTCCATCTGAAGCTAAGTTTTACCTGTCCTAAATTTCATATTAATTTAAAAGAAATCTATAGTATGTTAGCAGGCTTTGAGTTTGTCCTCAAATCACGGTCCCACCATGTACAACAGGATGTAACTTTTTGCAGTTCTCCATCACCCCCATGCCTGGCTGCAGATCAGGGGATTGTGCTCTACTGATTGACATATGGAATTACGTTGTTAAGTCTATCTTCCTAGTCCAAGTCAGAACTGACTCAAGGGGATCCTCCCTCTGGTTTAAGAGGCTGTAAATCTTAATGAGAGGAGACTACCCAACTTCCCACCATAGAGCAGCTGGTAGATTCGAAACACCAGATATGAGAGGCTTTTGGGTTAGTGAAGCATCTTGCTCTGACCTACACTACAACAAAAAAATGTAATGTATTTGTCAAGGAATTCCTTTTATTATGATCCAAAATCAACATCTATGGAAGCAAAAGTTGAGAAACCAAATGACATGTTTGCATTTGGCAAATCTGCTGTTAGACTTCTTTAAAATGTTACAAAGCAATGATTTTACTTTAAAGACTAATGTGCATCTGCTTTAAGGCCATGATATTTTCAGTTGCTTCAAATGCATATGAAAGTTGGACAAGAAATAATGAATCCTGAAGAATAATTAATCCATTTAACAGTGTTAAGTGAAGAATATTGAATATATCATGAATTTCCAAAAGAACAAAAAATACAACTTGGAAGATGTGCAGTAAGAGTGCTCCTTGGAAACAATGATGGTGAGCTATCATTTCACATATTTATCATATTGCCAGTCCCTGGAGAAGGACATGGCACTTGTTAAAGTGGATGGCTAGTGAAGGGGAGGAAGGCCCCCAACCAGATGAACTGGCACAATGACTGCAGCAATGATCTAAGCACAACAGAGAACATAAAGATGGCCTGGGATAAGGCAAGGTTTGGTTCTGCTGTGCATAAGGCTAACTTAATGTTACCTAATAATACTTGCACGTCAGAGCACGTAACTATTAATATGACCCCTTTCAGACATTTCTATCCCTATTCAACAACAACTGGAAATATACAGTAATTAGCTGATTTTTGTTGTTGTTTTACACCACAGAGTCTGAATCAACCCATAGCTGACCCCCAAGCAAGTTTTCAAAACCAGGAAATTACATGGGAGAAGAATGTCCATCTTTCTCATACAGAGCAGCTAGTAGATTCAAATCAAGTGCCTTTGGGTTGACAGAGCAGCTGCTCTACTAATTATAATCCCAGAATAAAGAGACTAGACTAGAGATGCCATCTGACCCACAAACCCTAATACAGGCAAGAGATCAACGTTTGTCACTTTTAACCATTGTGATTTAAGATTTTTATTCCAGTAAAAATTAAGATTCTCTTCTCTCTCACGTTATTTCTAGTACCTCCCAAAGTGCCTGACCTCTCAGGCTGTAGTTGTTGGTGCTGTTGCATCCATTCTGACTCAAAGTGGCCCAATATGACACCACAGAACTTCCCCATAATGTTTCCTTGACTGTAATGTTTATGGAAAAAGGTTATCAGATCTTTCTCTTGTGGAAACAGTAGGGAGATCTGAACTGCCAACCATGAAAAGCACTTAACTTTTGTACCAAAATTTGACTAACATTATGTTCTAAAAGAGTCAATATTTTATAATTCCAAGCACAACTATTTCATCATCATAACATCACTCATATGCTTTCTGGTATGTTGTTGATAGATGCTATTAAGTCAGCCCCAACTTGAAAGGATCCCAAAAACCACGGAACTAAACAGCCTGCAGTACGTCAATGCGACCAGCCTGACACACTAGCTTCTTGTGGCCAAAGCCATGCTCACCAGACAGTATAAATTTTAAGTCTGACTCTGGGTGACCCCCAAAACATGGCAGAAGTTAGATGGATTCTGAGTTGCTAATCAAAGAGTTTTCAATTAGCTGATTTTCAAAAGTAGATTATTAACTCTTTCTTCTCTCCACATTCTACAGAGAATAAACCCTTACTATTTTAACATTTAAAACCCAGTTTAAGTGTCACCTTCTCTGGGAAACCTTCCCTCAAATCTGTTTCCCAATATCTTCTTCCCTCCTCTTACATTAAATAATCATTTCTTTCATCAGACTTTGTTGTTTTGTTGTTATGTGTGCCGTCGAGTCATTTCCGACTCATAGAGACCCTATGCACAACAGCCCTAAACCCTGCTCTATCCTGCGCCA
>NW_006399797.1:9607522-9689298 GCF_000299155.1 Elephantulus edwardii | reverse complement strand
TAGAAATCATCTATTTCTTCTTCTTTGGCTCTGGTTGTTGGTGCATATATCTGAATGATAGTGGTATTCACTGGGCTTCCTTGTAAGCATATGGATATTATCCTGTCACTCACGGTGTTGTACTTCAAGATGGATCTAGAAATTACTTTTTTTACTATAAAGGCAACCCCATTTTTCCTTGTCATCAGACTTTTGTATCTTTAATTTTGTATCTAGTATTGCATGATAAAATTTTATCTTCTATAAACTCTATAAACTCACTGATAGTAGTCAAAGATCTTTTATCTGTGAAAAAGAGGGCTCAATACATGTTTGGGGTTTTTTTTAATGGAACTTAGCATAAATGTAATTTTTTTTTGTTTTCTCCATTTATGTGCATAATGTTCTAGCTTCCAGAGGACTAGAGGTATGTACTGCTATCTCAGCAATTTGAGAATATAGAAAAAGTAGACCTGGATTTAAATCCACTTAACCCATCTACCAAGCCAAAGGTGGGTGACTTTTAATACGCGGCCCTCAGGCCAGTCTTTCATTGTTTTTTTCCAGACATTCCTCTAGGTCATATAGCCCTGGTGTACAAGTTGCCGTATTGTGGTTGCTGTGAGGCTGAACACTGTGACACTGATGTGTCAAATGCATTAATGATTGGCTATTCAATGCAGACAGAGAGTGGGGTGGAGCTCCCCAATTAAAACAAGCTTAGAAGGAGGAGTGGCATCCACTTCCATAAGAGCTTGCCTTCGGAAACCCTATGAACCTGAAGAGAGGATGAAAGGCACCCAAGCGTCGAGGACTCTCCTTCATAGGGTCACTATGAGTCGCCTGCAACGCGACGGCACTTAACAACAACAAGCCATTTATAAACCCTGAAATTCTAATTCTCAATTTCTTTGTCTGCATACTGTGAGTAAAAACACCTATTTCACCGGGTTTTGTTGTTTGTTATTTTTCTCTGCTATTGAGTCAGAACCAGCTCATAGCTGAAACATCAGGAGGTTTTCAGAGACTGCCCATCTTTCTCCTGTGTTGAAGGTGGTGGACTGAAACTGCCTGC
Source organism: Elephantulus edwardii (assembly GCF_000299155.1). NCBI lineage: Eukaryota > Metazoa > Chordata > Mammalia > Macroscelidea > Macroscelididae > Elephantulus > Elephantulus edwardii. Next base: position 9,688,244 of record NW_006399797.1, on the reverse strand, counting down.
CTTTGGGTTAGCAGTGCAATTCTCAGCCACTAGGCCACCAGAGCTGACTAAGATGTTTTTTAAAGTATCTAGGAGAGTAGGAGAATGCTCAATGACTTTTACTTTCCTTACAGAGAAGGGAAACAAGAAGAAATTTGAAAGAAAAATGTTTGCCCACATGTGCAGAGGAATGGCAGTTTAAGGGTTTTTGGTTTTTTTGGGTTTGGGGTTTTTTAAATTTTGGCAGACTAAGATGGATTGAGGCTCAATGTCAAGAAGACAAAGATTCTCACCACTAGACCAATTGGCAGCATGAGAATGGATGGTGAAGAGATTGAGATTGTTCAAAGCTTTAGATTGCTTGGCTCCACAGTCAACACTCTTGGCACCAGTAGCCAGGAAATGAAAAGATGTATTACCTTGGGAAAATATGCCATCAGAGACTGCTCTGCTCCAAAGTACTGAAGAGCAATGATGTCTCTCTGGAGACTAAGGTGCGTCTGATACAGGCCATGGTCTTTGCTATCACTTGTTACACATCAGAGAGTTGCATAGTGACTAAGGAGGATAGAAGGAGACTTGATGCCTTTGAGCTGTGGGGCTGGAGAAGAGTATTGAGAGTAACATCAACTGCTAGGAAAACAAACAGATTCATCCTGGAAAGGGTTAAACTGGGCGGCTCCCTGGAGGCAAAGATTCTGAGGCTTCGTCTAACATACACTGGACATGTTGTAAGGAGGGACTGGTCCTTGGAGAGGAACATCACGCTTGGGTAGGTGGAGGGACAGTGCAGGAGGGGAAGGCCCTCTATGAGGTGGACTGATTCAGTGACTGGGGTAATCAGGATACGTGTATCAGAGACAGTGCGATTGGCACAGGACAGAGCAGAGTTTAGGGCTGTTGTACATAGGGTCGCTATGAGTTGCAAGCAACTCAATGGCACATAACAACAGCAAGTTTGATGTGATTTTGACTAAGCTTGATGTGATTGTCCATGTCAGTGACTGTGTTTTATTTATATACTGTTGTTGTTGTGAGCCATCAAGTCACGATGACTCCAACACACCTACCCCCATTACCCCAGTCACTTACTTCAGAGTCAGTCCATTTTACCGGAGGTCTTCCTCTCCTATGCTGTCCCTGCCCCCTTCCAAGCATGACAAGCTTCTCCAAGAACTGGTCCCTCCTAGCAACATGTTCAAAGTATGTGAGATTGAGCTTCAAAATCTTTGCCACCAAATAGAAAATTTGTTTCACCCTCTCCAATATAGACATGTTTGTTTTCTTGGCAGTCCCTGGTACATCCAAGACTCTTCTCCAGCACCACAATTCTGTTCCTAGATTGTTCTTCCATACAGAATGCAACTAACATGTTATATTTCACGTCTACATTCAAGTTATTCTTTACGTATTTAATAGCCCCACTATTATTTTTTTTAATTCTCCTTAGGAACTAAATGTTGTTTTGAAGGGAGGGCTGCATATTACATAACATTCTTAAATTTTGTTAGATAATGGAAGGTCTTAGGGAATGTAAAAGCATATCTATTTTATAAAAATCAACTTGAGGATGGACTTTAGTCAAATGGCATATGAATCAAAATATCCTTTAGAATGAGGAGGTTATATTATAAAAAAATGAATGTCATAATAGTAATCACTGATTATTGCTATATAATTAAATGAAAATGATAAAAAATTACTTAAAAGGGATAACACATGCAATGGATCCACCACAAAGAGACCTTATTTGGAAGAATTTCTTTAGGAAAAAAGAAAAGAAAGAAAAATAGAAACCCAACCCATCTGCCAATTATTATGCCTACAGTCTGAGTAGTTAGTATCATAATATGGAGAGATCACACTGAAAGGCAGTACTGGGCAATCACATTTAGTAGAATAAAATCTCTCAGGCTGGTACACAACACTATGGCAGTTTGAGACAATTCTTTAATATATAAATTATAAATCAGGGATCTCCAGGCCTTCTTTGTGGGAGTATTAAGGACAGAAAATAAGTCCTAGTGGTGCAGTAGTCAAGCACTTGGCAGCAAACCCAAGGTTAGAAGTTCAAACCCACCAGGTGCTAAATAGGTGGAAGACATGGCAGTCAACTTCAATAAATACTGTTTTTCTATCAATTCCAATTAATAACACTCTGTAAGACAAAGTAGAACTGTCCCACAGGGTGTCTGTGGTAAACTTTAATGTGAGCAGACTGCAAGACCTTTTGTCCTATTGAAACCACCAATGGTTTCAAACCACTGACCTTTCAGCTAGCAGTTAAGTGCTAACATTATACCACTAGGACTCTTCTGTACAGATCAGAGCCTTGGAAGTCCTATAGAGCAGTTCTCCTGTGTCCTGTAGCATCACTGTGAGTCAGAATCAACATGGCAGCAATAGGGTAAAGGACATAAGGGAAAAGAAAAAGTAGTTTTAATTACTGCAGAACTGAATTCTTTGGGACTATCTCCAGCTTCTGTGCTCCAAGAGTTTCCTTTGCATTTCCTTAAAAAATATGACCCAATGTGGGTGATTTCTCTAAATTATCAGAAATAATCTTAGCAAAAATATTTGTTTGGAAGCAGGAGTCGCATCCACTTCTAAACAACATGCCCCTGGAAAATCCACATACTTGGAGAAACAATGATAATTATAGAAAGGCTTCAGGTCTTTTGTTCATAGAATTGCTATGAATCATGCTCAACTTGTCAGCAGTCAACAACAAAAACCACAAAGAGAAGTGAAATCCTGATACATGATACGATACACGTTAACCTTAAAATGTTGTGTTAAGCTAAGTAAGTCAATCACAAAAGGACAAAACATCATATGATCTCACTGATATGAAACATCAGGTTTGGTCAATATGTTTAAGTCAGAGTCTAACAGTGGTTATGGGAGAGGAAGGGAAGGGAAAAGAATGTTTGGAAAATTTGGCAAGAGATATTTATTGGTTATGGTTGTGAACAGAAGGAGTTCTGGTGGCACAGTGTTTAACACTTGGATTCTAACCAAAAAGTTGGCAGTTGGATCAGCAGCTGCTCTGCAGAAGGAAGATGTGTCAGTCTGCTTCTCTAAGAATTACAGATTTGGAACCCCATGGAGTAGTGCTACTCCGTCCTACAGGCTCTTTGTAAGGTAGAATTGGCTCAATGATAACAGGTCCATGCGTGTGTGCACATGACTGGGTGTGCAAATGTACCTATGTAAGTCAACACATGTGTGCATTTACATGATTCATATAATGGGTGTCACTGAATTGCACATGTGAAAAATGCTGAATTAGCGAATGTTTTCTCTATTTTTGTAATAAAAAATTTTAAGTGGAAAGCATATTACATAAATTAATAATAATAATCATATTGATCTATAGGCCTCACTTTAGTAATAAAAGCAGAACAAATAAAGGTAAAAGAATATTAAATTTCTCCTACAGATAACAATCAAACGTGGTTACAAACGTGGTTATACCATTTACTTTAATTTCATAATTTGATTCATTCAGGCTCAAGAATGGTTTTAATCACTTTTTCAAAGTCATACAGTCAAAATAGTCAACCTTTCAAATTCCTAAGAAAGACAAAGGCAAATAAAGTATAGAAGTATAGGGCAAAATAATGAAAAGCAAGGAGAATAATTATTAAAAGAGCATAAGAGAAAGAATATAACAATATGCATCATCAAATTAATCCATAATGACATAAAATAGAAATGGTCTAAATATACCTACTTTAAAATTGCTTGGCGCAGGATAGAGCAGGGTTTAGGGCCGTTGTGCATAGGGTCGGTATGAGTCGAAAACGACTCGACGGCACATAACAACAACAACAGGGCATCAAAACAGAGGACTGACATAAAGGAATTTTATGTTTAAAAAAGATGAAAAGGAAAGAGAAAATGCACAAATGTGAGCATATACCAGTAATACAAGATGGCAATGGAGAAATATAAATGCCTTTCAAAGGAGAACATACTCATGTTCTCCCTCAACTTGATTCCCACCAGTCTCCATTAAAATTATAATATGAAAATATCTGGACCAGGAGGCAGTCGTCAGAACAGAGCAAGGAAGCACTGCTTGGTTCAAAATCGGGGAGGGTGTACACCAGCTATGTGTCCTATCTCCATAGCTTCTCAATCTATATGCAGAACAGATCACTGGGGAGGCTAGGCTCTATGAGGAGAAATGTGGCATCAGGATTGGAGGTAGACTCATCAACAACCTGCCTTACATGGATGACACAACCCTGCTTGCTGAAACTGAGGAGGACTTGAAGCACTTGCTGCAAAGGGTCAAGGACTGCAACCTTCAATATAGATTGAAGCTCTACATCACAAAGATTCTCACCACTGGGCCATTGAGATTGTTAACAGCTGTGGTTTGCTTGGCTCCACAATGAACACTCTTGGCACCAGTAGCCAGGAAATTAAAAACAAATGCATTGGGCAGGACTTCTCCAAAGTACTGAAGAGAAACAATGTCAGTCTGGAGGCTAAGGTGAGCCTGATCCAGGCCATAGTCTTTGCAATTACTTGCTATGCATCAGAAAGCTGGACAATGACTAGAGATGAAAGAAGAAGAATTGATACTTTTGAGCTCTAGTGTTGGAGAAAAGTATTGAATATACCATGGACTGCTAGGAGAACCAATCAGGCTGCTCCTTGGAGGCAAGGATTCTGAAGCTTCGTCTGACATATTTTGGACATGTTGCAAGAACCGACCAGTCTTTGGAGAGGTATGTCATGCTTGGGAGGGTGGAGGGACAAAACAGGAAAGGAAGACCCTTGATGAGGTGGATTGATTCAGGGACTGGGGTAATGTGGGTAGGTGTGTCAGAGACAGTGAGGTTGGCACAGGACAGAGCACGCTTTAGGGCTGTTGCACATAGGGTCACTATGAGTCATATGTGAGTCGACAGCACATAACAACAATATGAAAATAGAGAGAAACTCTACAGCAGCATTGAAAAGTAAAGCAAGACAAATTCCCTTTTTTAAAAAAAAATTCAGTTTAATTAAAGTTTACAGAGACTTAGGGTTTCCAGACATTCATTGTTGCACTTTTCTCCCTGTCACCCCTCCTTATATCCGGAATTTATAAAATACTTGAGCACCACAGTAAGATAAAGGTAAATAATCCAATTGAAAAATGGGCACAGGATATGAACAGACACTTCACCAAAGACGACATTCAGATGGCCAACAAGCACATGAAGAAATGTTCAAGATCCCTAGCTCTAAGAGAGATGCAAATCAAAACAACTATGAGATAACATCTCACCCCAGTAAGAATAGCAAAATTTAACAGAACAGCAAGCAACAAATGCTGGTGAGGTTGTGGAGAAACTGGAACACTTATTTACTGTTGGTGGGAATGTAAAATGGTGCAACCGTTGTGGAAAGCAGTGTGGCGCTTTCTCAAAAAGTTGCAAATAGAGATACCATTTGACCCAGCAATCCCATTACTGGGAATATACCCCAGAGAGACCATAACTGCCATCCAAGCAGATATATGCACACCTATGTTTATTGCGGCTTTGTTCACAATGACAAATTCACTTGTAAAAACTTCTGCTGGGTAGAGAGAGGATGCACTGAAGAAAAGATCAACTTCCAACACATCTTACATGCAAATATTGTTCCTGCAAGTTAGTGAAAGAAAATCTAACAAAATCTCAGTAGGATTCTGGATAAAGAGAATAAATGCCAGAGAGCTATGTGTAACCAAGTATTGGGAGCTTAATAATTCGCACAGGATCTATCTGAACCAAGCAAGTGGGCAACACTAAAAGCACATCAACCCTGGAAAACAATGGAGACACTATGCAAGGAATTCTGGATGTCACTCCAATAAGGAAAGGGGGGGGGGAAGGAAAAAAACAAAACATCAACAAAACACCAAACCTCATTTTCTCTGCTATAGCCACCTATATCTCTAATGTTGCTTCTCTCCTCTCTACCTTGAAAGTTAAACAACAATAAATCTAAGCCTTGCTTCTTTCCTTTTCCTCATCTTGAAATAATATGATTAAGACAAAGTCAATCTCTAAAAGAACTCTCCTCATCTTTGGAAGCAAAGGCTGCATTTATTATTTACTTATAGACAGATTCTGGCAACAAAATAGGAAACAATATGCCACAGTCTTTGCCACCATGAAGCTCATGTACAGGTGAGGGAGAAAAGGTAGGACTAAACAAATGCAATAAATATCTCAGAACAGCAAAGAAGGAATTAGATCCTATACAATACCAGAAAGAACTAGGCTTTAGATATGCAAAAGTCTTCCTGAAGATAGTAACACTCAAATTAATTAAAGGATAAGATTGCATTATCCAAAGCAAGAATAAGGGAAGGAGTGTTCCAGCAGAGAAACCAGTATGAGCAATGGCCCTATATTAATAGTGAATGTAAAATAATAATAATAGTGAATGTAGCCCACTGAAGGTTCTGAACGAAGAGCTATGGGGCTGGAAAAGACGTTGAGGCTGAAGAAATAGCAAAAGCAGATACTGAAAGTAATTCATTACAAAAATTTAAAACTTTATCCTGAAAGGAATGATAATTAATTTAAGAATAACACAAAATCGGGAAATTTAAAAGATTACCACAGCTGAAACATATATATAGTGAGTGGCCTAAGATCAGAAGTAATTGTTATGAGCTATTGAGTTGACAATGAGTCAAAGTGACCCTATAAACAACTGACTGGAACCTTGCCTTATCTTGCTCCATCCTCACACACTGTTGTAGTCACATCATATAGTTAGACAATTTCCACACTCAGTTGGATCAGCTTTTTGGGGTATGGATGCAAATAATGGATCTATTCCACTCAGCTGGCCAGGCAGCTGTCTTCCATATTTCACAGTTGGGACTGGTGAGCCCATTCAAGGCTGCATCTGTTTGCTGAGACTCAAAGCGTACTCCATCAAATCCTGGGGACTTATTTTTTTCCAATACCTTCAGTACAGCTTGCAATTCTTCCCCCATTACCATTGATTCTTGTTCATAAGCTACTTCTTGATATGTTTGATTGTCAGACAATTCTTTAGTATGGATTGCATCTCAATGTCAAGAAAACAAAGATTCTTACAAATAGGCCAACAGGCAACATCACGATGGATAGGGAGGAGACAAAAACAGTCAACAGCTTCATCTTGCTTGGATCTTCAATTAACACCCTTGGTACCAGCAGTCAGGAAATAAGAAGACACAATGCATTGGGGGAAATCTGCAGTTAAGGACCTCTACAAATTATGAAGAGTAATGATGTCAGATTGAAGACCAAGGTGTATCTTATTCAGCCCATAGTCTTTTCAATCACTTGCTATGCATCTGAGAGATGGATAATGAATAAGGATGACAGAAAAATAATTGATGCCTTTGAGCTGTGGTTTTGGAGAAGAGCACAAACATCCCATAGATGGCCAAAAGAACAACAGGTATGTCTTAGAGAGGGTACAGCTGGAGTGCTCTTTTGAGGCAAAAATAATGGGCCTTCACCTCACATATTTTGGGCATATTGCTAGGAGAGGCTATTCCTTGGAAAGGGGCATGATGCTCAGAAGGGTGGAGGGTCATACAATGACTGCTGCAATGGGCTCTCTTGTGTCAGGAAGTGTGAGGATGCCACAGGATAGAACAGGATTCAGATGTTTTGTTCACAGGGTCACTATGAGTCATACTCAACTCAATGGCACCTAACAATGACTCTGTGTATTCCTTGCATCTACTTTGGATGTTACTTGCACCATTCAAGATTTTGTGTATAGGCTCCTTCAGTATTGAAAATCAAATCTGAAAGTGTTCTTTAATTAGTAGAGAGTTACAGAAAAAGACTGATGCAGGTCACAACACTGATAAAGGACACCAGATAGAGAAATTTAGGAGAACTCTAGCTCTGGCTCAAGCAACTAAGTAAAAAGCAGTATCATTTACTAAGCAAGGGAACAAGTTGTTGTTGTTGTTGTGTGCCATCGAGTTAGAACTGACACATACATAGCTGACCCTCAGGTGGGTTTTCAGAAACACTGGAGGAGATTGCCCATTCTTCTCCCATACAGCAGTTGGTGGATTCAAACTGTGTGCCTTCATGATTGCAGTACAGCTTCTTGCCACTAGTCCACCAGAGCTCCCTTTGGGAAGGGAAAATGTTGTTGTTGTTGTTGTTGTTGTTGTTGTTGTTGTTGTTGTTGTATGCCATTGCGTCACATAGCAACCCTACGTACAACGGCCCTAAACCCTGCTCTATCCTGTGCCAATCTCTCTGTCTCCGGCACACCTACCCCCATTACCCCAGTCACTAATCAATCTCAGATGGTCTTTCTCTCCTGTATTGTCCCTCCATCTTCCCAAGCACGACGTCCCTCTCCAAGGACTGGTCCCTCCATGCAACATGTCCAAAGTATGTCAGACAGAGCTTCAGAATCCTTGCCTCCAAGGTGCAGCCTGGTTTAACCCTCTCTAGGTCAAACCTGTTTGTTCTCTTAGCAGTCCATGATATTTTCAATACTCTTTTCCAACACTACAGCTCAAAGGCATCAATTCTCCTTTTATCCTCCCTAGTCATTGATCAGCTATCTGATGCATAACAAATGATTGCAAAGACCATGGCCTTCAGGCTCCAGACTGACACTGCTGCTCTTCAGTACTTTGGAGCAGTCTCTGATGTCAGATTTTCCCAAGGTAATACATCTTTTCATTTCCTGGCTGCTGGTGCCAAGAGTGTTGACTGTGGAGCCAAGCAAACTAAAGCTGTGAACAATCTCAATCTCTTCACCATCCATCATGATGCTGCCAATTGGCCCAGGGGTGAGAATCTTTGTTTTTGTGATGTTGAGCTTCAACCCATATTGAAGGCTGGCTGCAGTCAGTCCTTGACCTGCAGCAAGTGCTTTCGGTCCTCCTCAGTTTCAGGAAGCAGGGTTGTGTCATCTATGTAACGCAGGTTGTTGATGAGTCTACCTCCAGTCCTGATGTCACATTTCTCCTTATAGAGCCCAGCCTCCCAGATGATCTGTTTTGCATATAGACTGAAAAGGTCTGGAGACAGGACACATCCCTGGCATACACCACTCCCAATTTTGAAACATGCAGTGTTTCCTTGCTCTATTCTGACGACTATCTCCTGGCCCAAGTATAGGTTTTGCATAAGCACGAAGTAGGATTGTCTAAAAGTTTAGGGCAGAAAAAAAGAAATTTTGTTTAAGCATGTTGAATATGCCTGCAACACAGCCATCCAAATAAAGATAATTTAGAGGCAAGGAGATATACAGTAGCAGGGCTCATAGTTAGAACTGAAGAAGTTAACTGTATGCAGACGGAACTGAAGCCAGAGGGAAAATGAAATTACCTAAGAAAATATGCAACATGAGAAAGAAGATGTCAGATCTCTGAAGATCTTCAACATTTAGAGGTGAAAAGTTAGAGAAGAGTGGAGGGAAATAACAAGCTGGCAAAGAGGACACAAAAGGAGCAGTGATCAGAGATGGAAGAGGTCAAGGAAAGTACTATCACAAAATGGTATAATGACTGTAATGACGGCATTGCTAGCTACAGTGAGCTAACTCTGTAGAAGTATACTAAGTAATTAACATTAATTATCTCAATAATGACAACAGCTATAAGTAAGCAATATTATCCCCATTCTACAAGGGGTTAAATTGAGACAAAAATAATTAATTAGCCTAAGATCACATATCTAACAAAGAATTTGAAACCTAGAGAAAACTCAGAAACATTGGATAGGGTCAATGTATTAAGTGGCCTGTAGTCAGGAAGATAAAGACCAAATTCTATCCATTGGATTTAATGATACAGACCCGATGTGTGATTTCAATCGAAGTAGTTTCAGTGGAAACAGCACAAATGAGTCTTCTTTTTTCTTTATACTCTATATCCAAACTATTATCAAGGTCTCAGTTTGCCAAAACCACACTGGTACAAACCATTATCAGCTCTTATCTGAACCACTGCTGTTAACTGTTGTTAGGTGCCAATGAGTCAAGTACAACTCATAGGGACCCTATAAACAACAGATATGAACCCTGTACTACCCTGTGTCATCCTCGCAAACTCCGACACCCTCATCCCATTGCTGCAGTCACAGTGTTAATCCACCTAGTTGAAGGTCATCCTCCTCTTCACTGTCTCTCCACCTTCCCAAGAATGATGTTCCTCTCCAATGAATAACCTGTCCTAGCAACATTCCCAAAGTATGTGAGCTGAAGTTTCATTATCTTTGCCTCTAAAGAGTATTCTGGCTGCACCTTCTCCAAGAAGTATCTGTTTGTTCCTTTGGCAGCCCATAGGATATTCAGCAATCTTCTCCAGCACCACAGTTCAAAGGCATCAATTCTTCTATCACCCTTAGTCATTGTCCAGCTCTGATTCACCAAGACAGCCCTAAATAAATCATTTTTACCTGCTCCCACCACTGGCTCCTACAAACCATTCTCCACCCAGTGAAAAGACTGATTATTTTTAAATATAAATCCGTTTTTTTCATTGCCTACCTTAAATCCATTAATTTTCCAAAGACACATGGTTCAAATCCATTAGATGCTAAACAGTAAAAAGCTGGGCAATCTCCTCCCATGCAATTTATAACCTCTGAAAACCGGCAGATCCACTGGTTATTTTGTCAGTTCTGACTTGTGGACAAGCAACAACAATAAATATCTAAGCTTTTCACAAAAGTCTACAAGCCCCACAAGATCCAGCCCTTCCCTTTATCCTCAATTCCAACAGTTTTCTCTCTTAATTCTACCACAACATTATTTCTTTCTTAATATAGGAGGATAAGTTGCTTCGAATTTACAAATGGAAGCTTGTGTTTGTATGATTCTAATCCTCATAGATGCAAAATATTCGTGCCTGGCATGTAAAAGTGACATATTTTTGATGGACAGATGAAAAGGAAAATTAAGAACATAAACAACTTGTTTCATCATAGGAGTTGTGGGGTCAACACAGATTTTTGTTTACTTGGGGTTTTAAAGATGGGTAAGTTTAAGCAAGTTTAAATAAGAGATATTATGAAGGTATCCAAAAGTTTGGAAAGGCTGGAAGACATCATAAGGTCACAGAATGTGAGAGAAAGAAAATTCATTAGCTGCATCATTTAGAAAAAAAAAACATTAAAACAAGAGATTAATAAAATGAAGGTATTTTATCACCAAAATTCCAAAGTTTTCTCATCTGTAATTTGGAGAATTTAGTTAAAATCAGTGATTTCCAATAATTTCCTTTTATTTCATAATTTTACTTCATAATTTCCACTGTTTATTTAGCCTTGAAAGGAAGTTCTAGCAGTGAAAGGCTGATTAATAAAATAATTATTACTTAACAAATAAAACTTATTTTGGAAAACTGCAGCTCAGGAAGATTATGTGACTCATATAAGGTCACAATAATATTTTTCAAAGCAGGATGCCATTCATTGTTCAAATGTGAAGAAACTGGTCCAAGTTAGCACCGGAAATCAGTGAAATTAATTCCAAACCATAGACAAAAAGTACAAAAAAAAGAAGAAAAAAGGAAAGATTTTAGAAGGATAGTGAAGGAAGCACACTTTCCCCTCTCTAAATACAAAATAGCAATAAAGATAATAATTAACCCCAGCAGGAGTGGCATCCACTTCCTAAACAGCATGCCTCCGGAAACTCTATGATAAATGTCGATAGTTGTAGAGGGGCTTACAGGCCTTAGGGTCTCTATGAAGCACGCTCAACTCGAAGACAAAAAACAACAATTAAAGAGTTATGTAAGAAAATCAAGGTCTAAGCACAAAGCAAACTGTGACACAGTTATGAGCAAATTGGTGGTGTAAATAAAAACCCATGTGGATCATTTTCTTTTAAAATGCCAAAGAAGCTTGACCTTAAAAAACTAAGTAGGAAAAAATAAAATTTAAAAAGACTACTACATTAGGAGTCAGAATATTGTAATGACTAAGAACACTGACTGGACTGTTTAAACTCAAATTATAGTTATTCAAACTATGGAATATCTGTCTCTAATCTTAATAAATGAACTATTATAATATTGTACCTTCGTAATAAAGTTTACATGAGCAATAAATGAGTCAATACATGTCTTTTAAATAGTGCCTGGTGCATGATAACATCTGTATGTATTTAATGTATCTAATAATTAAAAAATTCATTTATCTATAATAATAGTTGTTATCATGTATTATTATACAGTACACATTTATTATTCCTAATAAATATATTGTTGCTGTTATGTATGTGCCCTTCAGTTAGAAGAGACTTGTAGCTGACCTTCAGTGGGTTTTCACAGGCTGTTAATCATGTGGGAGGAGAGTGCTCATCTTTCCACCAAAGAACACCTGGTGGATTCAAACGGGCCTTACTTTCAGTTGGCAGTGCAGCTCCTTATCATTACACAACCAGAGCTCCCTATAATAAACAGAATTAACTATCAAAAAACAATAATGCTTGGGGGAGGAGGAAGATGGAGAGAAAATAAAGGGGAAGGGAGTAAAATGTGCAACAATGAATTAATATAAATACTTGAATACAAAAATAATGCTATTAGTATCATTATCACTGTAACTATTTTTATCACTATTCTATGATCTATGAATGATGAAGCTTAAAAGCCAAGGCAGGAAATACAACTCTTTAAATGCCACAGAAAAGCATAAGAATGAGTATGTAAGTAACATAAATAATTTCAAAGTAGAAAAAAATATGAGTAATGAAATGCAAATGTTAAAAAAAATAATTATACACATCAATATGGATAGCAAACACATACTAGCAAAAAATCTCTCACATAAGATACATAACATTGGATACCATCTACATAATATTTTATAATGTTGTTGTTACTGTTGTTATGTGCCATCAAATTGCCCGTGACTCATAACAACAGCTCTGCCCCCTGCAACCTGAGCCATTCTCAATAACTAAACACTCCTAATCCCATTGCCCCAGTTACTATATCAATCCATCTCATCATGGGTCTTCCTCTCCTGCACTGTCCCTCCAATCTTCCAAGCATGATGTCCTTCTCCAAGGACTGGTCTTTCCTGGCCTCATGACTAAAATATGTGAGATGGAGTTTCAAAATCCTTTCCTCCAATGAAAAATTATTTCTTTCACCCTCTCCCAGACATACCTATTTGTTCTCCAGGTAGTCCATGTTACATTCAATACTCTTCTCCAGCACCACAACTCAAAGGCATCAATTCTGCCATGCTTAATCATTATCCAGCTCTCTAGTGCATAGAAAGTAATTGTGAAGATGATGGCCTGGATCAGGCACATCTTAGTCTCTGGACTAACATCATTGCTCTTTAGCACTACAGAGAGGTCCCTGTCAGCAGATTTTCCCAATGCAATTTCTCTTTCGATTTCCTAACTGCTGGTGCTAACCCTCCAGTGGGTTTTCAGAGGCAATTTAATTGCTGAAGAGGAGACTGCCTATGCTTCTCCTGCAGAGCTGCTGGTGGATTTGAACCAGGTACCTTTGGGATCGCCAAACAGCTTACCACTAGGCCACCAGACCTTTTTGTATCTTAGACAGATGTTACATATTACTTTATAATAAAAGATAAGAACTTATGAATAAATTTCAAAGGCAAAAAAATAGTCATTTTATCAGTGAAATTGTTAGGTGCTATCAAGTTGACTTTGACCCACAGTGACCCTGGGTACAAGAGAACAAAATACTGCCATGTTCTGCATCACTCTCACTACCCCTCTGTGCTTGATCCCACTGTTGCAGCCACTGTGTCAATCCATCTCATTGAGGGCCTTCCTCTCTTTTGCTGACCCTTGATTTTACCAAACATGATTTCTTTCTTCAGGGACTGATTCCTCCTGATAACATACCAAAATATGTGAGAAAAGTTTCACCATCCTCATTTCTCATTTCTAAGAGCATTCTGGCTGTGCAGCTTCCAAAACAGATTTGTTTTTTCTTCTGTCAGTTTGTGGTATACTCAATATTTTTGCCAACATCACAATTTCAAGTCATCAATTTTTCTCCAGTCTTACTTATTCACCATCTAACTTTCATATGCATAAAAGAGGATTTAAAATAATATGGCTTGGATCAGGCACACCTTAGTCCTTACAGTGCCATCCGTGAGACTTAAAGGGGATAATCTGAGGGAAAGAGGTTATTTTTAAAGGTTGCCGTGAAATTTGGTTTTTTGGGGTTTTTAAATATGGTTTTTCTGGTCTTCGGCCTGTAATTCTCCCCAAAATGATTGGTGGGGTTTAATATCGTAAGTGAATGACTTACTATCTTCATAAGTGGCATATAAGTGATTGGTCAATTTACAACCTGCTCTAATCCTGACCTTTACTGGAACTGGCTGTTGTCCCACTGTGTGGTCTTAGCCTCCGAACAGTTAAAGGGTCTGCCTTATAATTGACAAGAAGTGCATGAGCTCACCTATATAAAGATCCGAGAACTCTTGGCTTCAGAGAAGGCTTTCCAACTGATGAGCACCAATAGAGGCAATGCATCCTTTAGACATAGGCCCTGTGCTAGGGAACTTCGCAAACCAACCAAAGCTGTGAAAACAACAGAGGAGGCAGTGGCTGCAACTATAACCAACAAAAATGGGGGGGGGGGCAACCACAGAAACAAAAGCAGAGAAATTGTGGACCCAGAGAGTGGCAGCCAAGTGCAAAGATCAAACTTTAGCCAAGAGGTAAGAGAAGTGACCAAAAGCTAAGCCTGCTAAGTGACATCAATCGGTTCCCTGTTTGAAACTTTCCTGATAAGAGAGAGAAAACATTGGGTTTTGAGGAGTGTGTCCCCTTTAAGACAATACTGACACTGTGCTGGGACTCCTCCTAAACCTCATCCTTGGCCTATCTTCATTTCTGATCTATCCCTCTCAGTCATTCAAGTTTCACCGCCATTATGTTGTTTCCATGAGTTCTCTATGATCAATCCAATGAATTAACGAGTCCAACAGAGAAAGTTCTGTGAGAGGATTAAGTGGTGCAGAAATGGGGAAGTTGGAGGAAGGTTATGTCTGACCTCTGCTTGAGAGCAATCAGCTTAATGTGGATTGTTATAGTCAGAGTTATTACCACAAAGGTAATAACCCAAAGGTAAGTCTGATTTTAGTGTTTGTTGGGGTTTTTTACCACTAGTAGTTTTAAGAGTTAAGGCTATTTCTAGGTAGGCTGCAGGTAGTGTACCCTGGTAAAAGAAAAGTTTTCCAATCCGAAAGAGCCCCAGTCTTTCAATTTACCTTTCAATATTATTTTTGTTACACTACACTGATTGCCTTTCAACATACACACATACACAAAGATGAAAATATGCTAAGACTACAATGTTTCAACTGCTATACATATAGACAAACATCTTTCAATCAAGCCATGTTCCTCCCTAGGTCTCATGACCAACTAGAAAACATATCCATTCACCAAGAAGTCAGAAACAAGGGTTGTACCACACAGCAAATCTCAGGAAAATAAGCATCCACCTTAAGTGGGTACTGATTAAATGGCAACTGGTTTGATTTCTTGATTTATATATAATAGGCTCCATAGTTGCCACCCTACTCCAACCAAACCCAGATTCTCTGACAGCAAAGCATACAAAAACAAAGGAAATAATGTAAAGTGTAAGGTCTCTGAGTTATGCAATGTTTGTCCTGGTTTACTATAGACTCTGTAGGGCTTATTTTCGATACTGCCTTGAGTTTAACATATGTACTAAATGATGTATTTCATTTTCTTTTGTTTATTTATGTCTTTAAATAAGATAACTGACTCAAGAAACAATAAGGATTTGTTGTATAATTTAGAGTGAGAGAAGACAATTATGTAATGACTAGAACCAAAGCTGTTGTAGATATATACGTATACACATCACCTATTTAAAACAGGGGAAAAAAACAAACCCTAAAAGCCCTAAGAACTGTTCTTATATGCCTGAAAATACTATTTTTAAAGGCAGTCAAATACTTTAGAAAGTATCACTTAACTATTGCCGGGTGTTATCAGTATTACCATTGCCTGGCATAAAATAAGCAATTATTGTAAGAAGATGCCGAGAAGGAATATTCCTGGTACTTCAAAACTCCATGTCCAAATTTTCAAACAAAAAGTCTTTCAGCTTCCCTCTAAAATGAAGCAATGAGGTGCTAAAAATTGAAGTGAGAACTTCCTTTTGCCTGTTCTCACAAAGCAAGAAATCTCATGTGTTGTCTATAGAATTTACAAATAATAACTTCCACAAATGTTCCGTCTAAATAATTTTTTATTTAAAAAAATCATTTCAAAGCTTTATAGTGAGGGTTTTGGTCTTTTGTTATTATGTATTTTCCCAACTAACAACTATTAAAAGTACTGCTAGCATATATGAGAACTCCCAACTGTTTTTACTGAGATAGAAATTAATTATAGAAATTTCTCTTAGCAAATTATTATCGTGTATATACTATATACTATATGTAATGTGACACTTCATATGAGGATTATGAACAATGTATCATTTTTAGAAACTTAGAATGAAAATCTACCAATTGGTCATGAAGCTAGGCCTTGAGAACACTTTGGGTACCAGCAGTCTTGCTCTGTTTCATGCACAGTCATTGCCATGTTCACAAACTCCATATTTGATTAAATAAAGCCTTTTCATAAAGTAAATTAAACTCATCTTTCCTTCAGTAAGCCAAGTATCAAAAACTGGGCTAAAGTTTGCTAATAAGCATAATATAGTAATCATAAAGTTACATGACGAGCTGTTAAGGTACCTCAATCATACAAATGCCATTGTAACAATGTTGGTTTTATGGCTAAGGTTCAGAAGTCAGGAAGGCATGACCAATGTGGTAGATTCAGGTGCACAGGGACTTTTTTAGTAGCACATGAAGGAATAAGGATTGGGAGAAATCACCCAATACAGTTCAGATTAGGAAACTGTCAATTATTTTATAAATAATATTCTTCCTCCAAAAAGAAGAAGGGTGAGACCATCTAGTAGAAATTTTATCTTCTTCATGTTCTATTCATTCTTGGGATAGGTGAAGTGAGGAGAGAGTAAGAATATATACAGAATATGTTTAAGGTTAAGTGTTTATTCAAAATGGCTTTCCTAGCCTTTGAGTTTGACTTAGCCACATGGATGGGCGGGAATAGGTGAATCGGATGTGTCAGCCTATACACAAGGGAACTGGCTAGTCTTGACACTAAACTAAGCAGACTTGGGCCGAATTTGAGAATGTCACCACCAAGAAAGAAGCAGTAAGAGAATGCAGTGTGTCCTTCAGGGCAGAGATTCTTGTGCCATCTAGACCAGGGTCTACAGGGACAGAAGCCATAGCAGCCAGCAGGAGAGAACTAGAGATCTGACATGAGGCAGAGTTGATGCTGGGAATGCTACCCCAGGGAACCGAAGCTAAAAGCCTTTGCCCAAGTTTTCTGAAGGACTGGCGTGGGCGTGGGGAAAGATGGGGGAGTAAAGAAGAGCTGTAACCATCAGGACAAAGAGCCTAATGCCACAAGGCTGAAGGCGGAGATGCCTGCGGGCACATTTTAGAAACTGTCCTGGCTGAGTGATTGTATTCTATTACAAACTTAAATGGGAAGCCTTTTTTTTTTTTTTAATTGGGAAAAACATATTGGGGGTACAAGGAGGTGAGGGTGGGGGCAGAAGGGTGAGGATGGGCAGGGATGAAAACTGCAGGGGTGCAGTTGCAGAGCTGTATAATTTGGCTGGAGGGGGGAGCAGGTGAAGGAAATGAAAAGGATCCAGTGGGGACCAGATGCTACAGGGGAATGGTAAGCATCTTTCAATGGTGATTAAACCAACTGTCTGATTTGGGAACTGGATACAGACTCTCTGGCTTCTTCATGCTGAACAGAGGCGTAGATGTGAAGGGGGAAGGGGAGGACACTTTATCACCTTACTGGTGGTCTGAATGGGAAGCCTTTTGACTTCCCTAATGGTTTTGTGAGGTCTGTGAGCTGTTTCAATGGGTTCTGGACCCAGTGACGTAGTAACATTGGTATTGGAGTAAGTAGAAAGAGGTGTGGAAGCATGGAGGATATGTCTGACCTCAGAGGAATTGATTTTGTGTTGCTGATGTTGATTAGGGACGGTTCCCCTTGAGGAGTTGGTAAAGATCCGATATGACCATCCCCATGCTGCTTGCCCTTTCCCTTTACACCAACTGACCAAATGGTACGAAATGTATAATACAGAACAAGACAATGCTTGATGACTAAGGAGCTCTGCAAGACATTATCGTAAGCAGGCATGGGTTTGGATTTATGGCAGATCTGTCCTCATGGGTCTCCCACAGTGTTCCATGTCAGAGTGAACCTTAACCCTGAACCACTGCTTGGCTTCCTTGCTCATAGGCTGCAGGCACTGAAGTGGGTTGCACATTGAGAAGAAAAAAAAAAAGAAAGAAAGATGGCAATCCACTGAAGGCGGTTAAAAAACAGCAACAAAAATTCTGCACTTTAGAAAGTTTGCAATGACTATAGTAGCCCTTGTTCTAAGTTGTGCACATATTATTCTTAGAGTCCGTCAATGTGATGTTCCCTAAACTAGGAAAAACTGGGGACAGATATCATACACTGATTGGGTATCTTTTTAAAGTCAAATCAAATTTTACTTTCTTTTGATGCTTTTCCTTTGCTTGCTTGTTTTCTTCCTCTAACAAATGCTCTAGTCTCCCCTGAACTTCTTTTAATATTCATTTTCAACTCTTTAACTCATACATGTTTTATCTCTGTTCTAAGTCTCACATTTCTGACTCTACCACACATTTCCCCAGGAATGTCCTATCAAAATGTCAAAGTCATTTCTCCAAAGCTATGTTCACCCTCACCCACTACTAATTTGCTTTGAGTTCACCTTCTTTGAGTCTTCCAAGTTTGACATCTTACTGTCATCTTTAACTCATCCTATTCTTTCCCCAAGTTTCATTAAATATTTATATCTGTCCATTCTGCCTTAGCAAAGCCTCTTCAATGACATTAGCACTATGCTAATTTAGTTTCCATTCTTCTACCAAACTCTTTACACACATTTTTGTCCAATGATTGTTTCCTCAATTAAATTCATTCTCTACATTAATTGATATTATAAGTCAACTCTGATTATAATATCTCAAGGACCAAAACAACCAGAATAGCTTCTTATTAGTTTACTAAGATGGTCCAGATTCCCTAGCCTACTATCATAAGTTTTCCATGCTCTCGGCCAAATCTAATTTTCAATCTTTATATTTAACCACTATTTCCTTTCATATACGTTACAATTATTTTTTCTCCCTGTGCCTGTCTTCTCTGTCTCTGGTAAACAGTGGTTGCTCAACAAAAATTAATCTTCTTCCACAAAAGCTTGATATTCTCTCCTTCCTAGCTAGGTTCAGCACTTTAAGTCAGAGAATTCTTGAAAATATGCAGATGAATTTCTGCAAGAATTAGAGGTGGTCAGACAAGATTTTCCCAACTCAGATGGATTAGAAATTGCTTTATAATCCCTAAATCTAAACTGGTGCTATTCTCCACCTTCCTTCCTTCTGTTTCTCTCCTTCTCTTTTTATTAAAGCTAGTTCAAGTTCATTTTCTGTCACTTGTACCAGAGTTAAACTGGAATAATAACCAAAATCCACCATAAAGTCATCTAGTCAATTCATTACTAGTCTATCTTTTCTATATGTGTTTTATTTGTAGTCCTTGAAATCCATAAATACATAAATACAACTTGGGTGTATAGAGACAAAGGGATCATGCTAGTCATTTCATAAGAACAACTTATCATAGCCAGGAAGGAGAAAACAGGAACATTCATGGTAAAGCCTGGAAATATTTATACAACAATCAAAGATACTAAGATTTAGTGGATTAAATAGCTATCCAACTATCCTCCTATTCAACTTGATTCTGAAACATTACGGTTATTATTGTTGTCATGTGCTATTGAATCAGAATCAACTCATAGCTGACCCTCAGGTTTTCAAAGGTTGTAAATCATAGGTGAAGAGGTGACCCAGCTTTCTCCTGCAGAGCAGCTGGTGGATTCAAAATGCCTGCCTTTAATTTAGCAACACAGCTCTTTACCCACTAGTTTCCTCAATAACTTTAGCAAGTACATTCAATTCCTTTTCCTTGTACATATGATCAAAAAGACAAATGTCCATATAGGACATTTTCCTCTGGAATGTACACAGACTAGCCACAGGCTTTATGACTACAGGAGGCGGCTCTCCAGTGGTATCCTTAACCCTGCCTGACCAAGAAGACCAAACTGTCTCAGCACCTGGATTTAACAATCCCTCTGGTTGCCTAGCGGCAGGACGCTGCTCTGCAATCCCCGCAGTTCAAGGCCCCAGCTTCTTCACAGGAGCAGGATGGGCAATGTCCTCCCGTGCAATTAACTGCCTCTGTAAACCCACTGGAGGATCTGCTATGGGTCGGCTCCCACTAGATAGCACACAACAAGAAGTCAGACATTTAGTGTACAGCATAATTGGCACTTTCTACTATTAGTTGAGAAGCTGTGTTGTTGTTGTTCTGTACTGTAGAGTTGGCACCAACCCATTGCCGATCCTCTCCCACCGAGATGCTGGTAGCCTCAAACCGCGTGCCTTCAGGATTGCAGCAGAATCTTAATATTATGGAATTCCGTCCAGAAGTGTGTGCTCATGTGCATGTACTGCCCATCCAGATAGTACTACTGCAGAGCAAGGCCTCTCAAAGGCAGACCCACGCCCACTGGGACTGACTGTGAGTAGACCAGTTTAACATGTATTTCAAGTCAGAGGTTGACAATCAGAAGTTTGAACTAGATGCAGTGGGTGGCAGGATTATATAGACAAAAACAATATTATGAAATCTTAAAATTAGAAGGAACATGAAGACAATGTTCAATTCTGTCATTTTACAGAGAATGAAGTTAAACAGCTTAACTGAAATAATTAATAGAACATGTAACACAGGTGAGTATAAAATCAAAGGTATCATGACCAGGTGAGGATAGAACTAAAAAGCATTATTTCCTACAGCTATTTTTAAATCGTTTAAAATTTGTACTTAATTAATAAATGACAAGTCTATTGGGGGAGGGAGTCTGTGACTCCTACTCTTGGGATATTCTTTCAATAGTCTTGTTACTTGATTTTAATGAAACAGTGAGAATTGCTGATCTAAGAGATTAACTAGTTCAAATATGGGAGAGTACCTTTAAAAGGAAAAAAACCCAAACCCATGCCGATGTAAAATCTAAATGCCTAAATGATGTTACATGCTTGCAAGCTTGGCATACACTCAGGACAGGCACTGTGACAAAATTCTAAATGACAGAGAGCTACTTATTTTAATATTTAAAAAATTCCAGATATTCACATAAGAACCTTAATAAAAGTCACCAAAAAATAGACTAATGTGTCGGTTGGGACGAAAATTAAAAGAATAAATGTTTAAAAGGTCTAAATATAAAACTTGCTGTTGATAATTACTGGCAAGAGGCCATACAGTATGGTAGATTTGGGTCCTCATGGTCTGTTTTACCACAAACCTTAGGTAAATCAACACAGTACAATCCAGTCTTTATATAGTTCAGTGCAGTATTTTTTAAGGATCCCATTAGTAAAATCTTAAGAACATGTATTTCCCAATAAGCGCTATTAAAGTTACTTTCAAAATTAAAAGTAGATCTTCCTGAAAAACAAAATTATTCAAATGTCTACTGGAATAGATTAAAACAGATTTAAATTGAAAATACTGAATATATTCTAATATAAACCTAAAACCGTTGCTTAGGTTAATACTTGCAAGTGTACCTTTAATAAAGTGAAGTACTGTAAAAATGTGGCATTAATCTGAATTGATGTTATAAACTACCTAAATCCTGAAGATTTTTTAAAAAGACAATCTTTTAAAATCCATTTTGTCACCAATGTTACAAACAAAATTATGAAGAGATATAACTCAAAGAG
This sequence comes from Elephantulus edwardii, assembly GCF_000299155.1. NCBI lineage: Eukaryota > Metazoa > Chordata > Mammalia > Macroscelidea > Macroscelididae > Elephantulus > Elephantulus edwardii. The sequence continues at coordinate 9,666,303 of NW_006399797.1, read as the reverse complement.
TTGAATATAATCGAAACTTTTAAAAATCGGTTTTCACAAGTTATAAATCTTAACAGTTAGCCAATTCTTATTTTGGTAGTTTTGTGACAAAGCAAAAGCAACCTCAAATCTTATAGTCTTATATCTGACAAACTTATCACAATAGTTTCATGCAATTTCACATTTACCATAAACTTTACATTTGTACTTTCTGATAGCTGCTCTCATAACAATCTTAAATTTAAATTTTTTTCAATTTTCACATAGTTTTTTTAAAGAAAAAGATCTTTAAAAACCATATCATTACGACTTTAAAACTACCACTTAATGGCATACATTCCTAAACTAAATAAAGCAGATATTGCACCTTTCATTCAGATAGTCTGGCTTGAAGTAGTCCAGTATGAAACTCTGTCAAAACAGACTTGTTATGATGCCCTTTTCTGCTTAAAACCAAAACAAAACTGGTACCTGGCAAGCTCGGGGAGTTGTCCACCTCTGGCCTATTAAATGTCAGCGTGGCCTACGGGAGCCTGACCCCGAAGCGCGCGGAGGGCGGGCCGGTGGGTGGGTGTGCCTCTGGGTGCGACCTTCCTCGCCGCCCGGCGCCCCGAGCTACCCCCACCCCTGGACGCGCCCCGAGCGGCGCGGGCCTGGCCGGCGCATTCCCACGCGCCCGGACCCGTTACTTGAGAGCAGCCTTAACCAGGCTAGCTTGCGCGGAGCCGGGAGCGAGGGGGTGGCCCCTGCCGTGGGCCCCGCACCCGGGCGGCGCCCCCTGGCTGCCTGGGGCGGGCTGCCTCGTCAGGAGGCCCCTCCCTGGGGGCCCGAGCCGGGGGAGCAGCTCCTGCGGGCTCAGGTTCGCTCTGGGGATGGATAAGGTGTCAACGAAGCGGCCAGACACCTCCCGTCGGCGGAGGCGAAGGCAGCCTTGACCTCCTTCCACCGGGCCCCTCGCTGTGCGGGGCGGGGTGCACCCTCGTGCGCCACTCCCCGGCGAAGGCAAGGGGGTATCCCCTTAGCAGGTAGAGGGGGCGCAGCCAGAGCTCTGAGGCGACCCCTAGGTCGGGGTCACACTCACGCGCATATCCCAACTTGGCAGTGTCGGGGTGGGAGGGGTGAGGCGATGCTGGGAAGGAGCCCAAACTTACCAGACTGCGCGGCTCCAGACGCCGCAGCCAAGCAGAGGCAGAGGCACAGGCAGAGCGAGAGGGGGCGCGGGAGGGTCCGCGGCCGGCTCATGGAAAACTAGGGAGACCCGCCGCCGCCGCTGCCGCCGCCGCCGCCGCCGCCGCGCCGCGGTCCGAACCTCCTCCTCCCTCCCCGCTCAGGGCGACGGACGGGGCGGCGGGAGGCATGACGGGAAATTCCTGGGCACGGGCAGCCGAGTCCAAATATGAGCATAGGAGCCGAGCGAGGGAGGACCGGGAGCGTCGGCCGCGGACGGGGCCCACTGCCCGGGCTGCGGCCGCCGCCAACTCCCTCCTCCTCTTCTAAACCTGCCGCGCTGAAGCTGCCGACCGCCCGGCGCGATCTAGAGGTGGAATCTCGCCGCCATGGAGGGAGCCTTCCCAGCCTTAAGCAGGGCTGAGCATCCCACCCACAGGCCCACCTGAGATGAGACCCCTGAGACAGGAACCGGACAGCGGCGCGTCAGGGACCCGTAGGAAGAGGAGACTTGTGCTGCCTCTACTCTGTTGAGAGCTTTGGTAATGAAGTGATTAAAAAAAAAAGTTCTGGCAAATACTTCCCAAAGGTGGGACAGTGGTGAAGGTAAAGCGGCACTGTTAGTGGCGAGGCACGCGGTCTCATAATGCATCTTATAGATAGACATAAGGAGCTTTAGTGGCCTCGTGGTAAGGAGCTGCGCTGCCATCCAAAAGTTTTGCGGTTCAAATCCAACAGCTGCTCCCCAGGAGACTGATGGGCTACCTCCTTCTGTACTATTCAATTGCCTCTGAAAATCCGCTAGAGGGTCAGGTATGGGTTGGTTCCAACTGGACGCTACACAGCTGCATAATACCATCGATATATAATCTATTATCACTCTAGTGGGCCCTCTACAGAAAAATATCAGCTCTGTGTTGTCTCTCCCCATCCCCCCAGCCAGAATTAACAGAAGGGCTGTCTTCCCAAACTTCTTTTTGAGCAGTGTAGATGGCTGATTGGCCAACTAAGTTTTTCACGCTAACTAAAAGAGGGTGGAACCCTTGCTCAAGCCAAGGAGCTCCCTGATTTTCTTTGGCACTTATAACTCCTCGGTAGTCAAGTCCAAATGACCCTTAGCTTTTGAAAACAACATAATTATGTCTTAATTACTATAATTTACTTTTTTACTCATTTATGGAGCAGGCCCTAAAGATGTAGGATGTTATGCAATTGCTTATGAACATTTTTAAGATATTACAGAAATGATTTAGTGTTGGACAATAATTAAGGGATAAATGTCAAACAGATTTAGAGTGTGGATTATTTTAAAATGAATTAAAATGGTGGTAATTTGTTCATTCATCACATTATTTGTATGAAAATAATCATATTTGAAACTTTATTTCAAAACAAATTCAGTCCTGGCATAGTTGCAAAGCTTGAAAGCCAAAAAGCATTTCATTTTTAAAGGGTTCCCCTCAGAACATACGGTACAAACACCACCACATCCCATGAATTATTCCTGACAAATGGACAAATTTTACACTTAATCTATTGTCTGTAATAATGGGGCAGAAGGTGGTGGATGACTTCTTACATGAACATTAACTAGAACATTCAATCAAATACTCATAAACTGTGAGGGAATGTTCCAGAGACTCCAAAAGCTATTTCTTTCCTGTCTTATATTTTTAACCTTATATGTATTATATGCACTTCTATTGTTTTTCTTCCTTCCCCCACGATATCTAACATAATCCTTTGCCCATAGTCTGTCTTTTAAAAAAAATATAAATAAAGCAAGGATAGACACCTGCAGACTGAAATACAGTAGCTGTCTAACTGTAAGGAGAGGATTATTTCAAAGGATTGTAGTAATTATGGTTCTCTCTGAAGTGTTTTAGTTGAGTGAACTTATGTACAAAAACTTAAAATTACAAATGATGAAATATCACTATAAATTAATGTGCGTTATTGTAAGTGGAGATTTAATTGTTTTGACTTGGCTGATTTTACTGTCAATAATACTAGCAGCTTTTCTGAAGTCTTAAATATGTGTATTAAAGAGAGGAGGAAAAACCCAAAGTTACTAAATGCCAGCCACTGCGTTAAGTATTTTGCATATGATATCTAATTCGCACAAGTATCTCCAAGCTCCTTATTCTGATTCTCATTTTACTGCTGAGGAGACTGAGGCATAGATAATATGACACTCTCAAGAAGGTGTTAAGTAGTATTGGAATTCAGACCTCATTCCAAAGTTCCAATACCCTTTTTTTATTGTACTGATCTGCCCTATTTTACCTACTTTGGGGAACAAAAATAAACTGTATTTATTGGCCTTTTGTGGTTTTATGTGACACGTATGCACTCAGGTTACCTCATAATAGGAGTAAAGGATACATGTGGAAATAAAACAAGAAGTTTAACAGGCTTGTCAGGTGTGGGGGTGGAGACTGTGCCTTTGGTCTTTGTAGGAATGAGAAAAGTACCACCCTCTGAGTACATTCCTGTTAGTTTTGTAGTCTAATCCTCATAATTTCTATATTTCATACTTTCATGGTTTCTTTGAGATCTTTACTAGTTTGCCTAAGTAAAAATCATCTTATATTGCTTTAAAATTATTGGTTTAAAGGATATCTGTTTAAAGACTAAAGAGCTCCTGCTTTAAGCTATGATATTTTCAATTGCTTCATATACCTATGGAAGTTAGTGAATAAAGAGGACTGAAGAAGAATTGATACTTTTTAATGCCTCTGGTGGCAAAGTTGGGAAGAGATGTACACAGCCATCACTCTGGGATGGTAAGAACCAACCCCAGCATTTCACTGCACCAACAACTCATGGAATGTCTTCAGAACTAGGAAATAACTCATCATACAATTGTAGCTCTAATGTCTAGAATTATACTCCTTTTTGTTGGATTCATAGCAACCATGTGTACAGCAGATATAAACCTATGCCATCTTCATACCTCAGCTGTCTTCAAGCCCCTCATAGCAGTTCCTGTGTCAGTCTATCTCCCTGAGGGTCTTTTTCTCCTTTGCTGACCCATCCAAACATGATATCCTTTTCCAAGGGCTGATGCTTCCTGGTAACACACCCAATATATGCAAGAAGTTTCTCCATCCTTGCCTCCAAGGAGCATCATGGCTGCCCTTCTTTCAAGACACATTCATTTGTTCTTCTCTCAATCCATGGTATATATTCACTACTCATCCCAAACACCACAATTTAAAAGCATCAGTTATTTTCAGTCTTCTTTGTTCACTCTCCAACTTTCACATGCACATAAAGCAACTGAAATACCATAGCCTGAATCAGGCACATCTTATTCTTTAAATTGACCTCCTTGCTCTTTAGCACTTTAAAGCACTTTTCTCCATTTATTATGACATTGCTTGTTCATCCTTTTGTGAGAGGTTTTGTTTTCTTGATAATGAGGTCTGAAGTTAACTGAGGTCTGTAGTCCTTGATCTTCAGCAAGTACTCAAGTCTTCTTCACTTTCCACAACCAAGGCTGTGTCATCTGCATAACAGATTATTGATAAGTCTTCCCACAATCTTGATGCTACATTCTTTTTCATAGAGTCCAGCTTCTCAACTCATTTGTTTATCATACAGATTGGTTATATATGGAAAAAGGCTACAACTCTTAACACACATCTTTCTTGATTTTGAACTATGCAGTATCCTTTTGTTCTGTTCAAGTGACTGTTTCTTCGTTTATGTGCAAGTTCAACACAAGCAAAACTAACTAATTATCCTGGATTTTACATTCTTCCCAATGTTATTCATAGTTTGATATCATTAACACAGTCCAATGTCTTTGCATAGTCAATAAGGTACAAGTGAACATCTTTCTGATATTCTTCACTTGAGCCACCTGACAGCAGCAACAGTGTTCCTCATTCCATGGCCTCTTCTGAATCTAGCTTGAATTTCTGGCAGTTCCCTGTTGATGTATTGCTCCAGCTGTTTTGGGATTATTTTTAAATAATCTATAGCAGGATTTTACTTGGGTATGATATTAATGATAGTGCTTGATAACTTCTGCATTCCTTTGAAACACTTTTTCTTTTTAATGTAGACAAATATGGATCTCTTCCAGTCAGTTGTTCAGGTAACTGTCTCCCAAGTTTATTAGCATACACAAGAGTGTCCAGGACTGTGTCTGTTTACTGAAACCCTTCAGTTGGTATTCCTTCAATTCTTGATGCCATATTTTTTGTCAATATCCTCAGTGTGGTTTGGACTTCTACCTTCAGTACCACTGGTTCTTGAGTATTTGCTACTTCCTGAAATGGTTCATTGTTGACCAATTCTTTTTGGTACAAGAACTCTGTACATCCTTTCCACCTTCTTTAAATTCATCCTGCGTCATTCAGTATGTTACTCCTAGACATCTTCAGTATTGCAGCTTGAGGCTTGAATCTGTTCTTCAGTACTTTCAGTTTGAGAAATGCCAAGCAAGTTTGTTTGTTTGTTTGTTTGTTTTAAGAAAAAAAAATCTTTACTTCCCAGAAAAGATGCTTATAAGGCTTCTGATACAGCTAAAAGTAAAGCTTCCAAGCAAGTCCTTCATTTCAGTTTTTTAACACTAGAGCTTTGCATGTTTCATTTTAATACTTTGCTCTGTCTTCTTCAGCTGGCTTTGTAGTCTTCCATTCAGCTATCTTACTTCATAATTCCTTCCTTCTTTAGCTTCTCTACTTCAAGTTTAAAAGTCTCTTCTCTCATTCATTTTGGTCTTTTCTGTCTTCCTTCTTTGTAATGAGCCTTTGCTTTTCTTCATGGGTGCTTTCCTTGATGTCATAACACAACTTGTCTGATATTCAGTCATCAGTGTTCAGGGCATCAAATCTATTCTTGAGAAGCTTTTTAAATTCTAGTGGCTATTAAATTACTGCTTAGCCCCTCATGTTTGCTAATGCCTGTTCTCTCATTTTCTGCCTCAGCAAGTCTCTTGGTCTGTTGCTCTTTCCATTTCTTCTCCAACTACCAGCTGCCAACTCTCTCCATATATCTCTTAAACAAATGTCCAATGAGTAGAATGATTCTACCAACATAATCATCACTTTTGGAAAAAGCTCTTGTGCAATTCTATCCTATATGTTGCTGAACAGTCCACAGATAAGCTTACCTCCATTCAGATGTTTTCTCCTATTCCTTTAGTGAGGATGGAGGGGTCCCAAGCCACAGGATATGGCCACATATTAAAAAACAAACAAGCAAAAAACTAAACAAGTCAGCTTAGCTGCAAATGTTTTAGGAGCCAAAAAGAGTCTATGAACATGCATTCAAGCTACCACCTCTCTTAGATACTGTTCTCAGGTCTAAAATAAAATCTCCTTCACTCCACAAAGTCTGGCTTAAACTTTGCTTGATATACCCCAGTGAAAATCTTTGGTGGATACCAACTACAGACAATTAGGACAATCAGGACTAGCTCTGTTGGCCTAGTGGATAAAGCATTGCACTGCACACCCAACGGCAGATGGTTCTAACCTAACCACTGCTCCAAAGGAGACAGGTACGAAATCTCCAATGTAGTTTACAACCTTTGAAAATTCACTGGAATAGTCAACTATGGGTCAGTTCCAACTCAACAGTACATAACAAAAACAATCTTGTTAAAAAGCTGCCAGTCACAATGAGGAGCCTCAAGTCTGTACTTAAACTCAGTTAACACTTATCAGCTGCCATATTCTAAACCAATGAGCAAGAGTAGATTAAGGATATTATTTCTTAGGAAGACAACAGATTCTCCAGAGGGAAGGTTTTAAAAAACAAACTCTCAAAATTCTGTTTTATTCTCCTGGAAGCGGAGTGCTACCATCCTGCCCTTGCTGAAAACCCTGGGCTTTTTTACTGAAGGAAGCATGCCAATGGCCTCTCTTCACTGGGAGTGAAAATGAATTGAGAACTGTTTTCGACAATATGAGGGACATGAAACCAGTGTTGACTGGTGAAGGGAGAAATCATTATTTATCTCAGAGTCTGAGAAAAGATTTCACCTTCCATGACACCTTTCTAGCTAATTGTCATCAAATGCATTAAAACGGCAAAAATTGTCTGCTAAGATGTTGGCTAGAAGTCCTACATGGAGATGGAAGACTAGTTAAAAGTGAACATTTTCTTTATTTTCCTGGCAAAATGATTTGCCTGCATCTGAAGTGGCATTAGTTTATTTTATACAGTTGAAGTCATCTCTTGTTGATTAATTCTAAAGAGATGTGAAATACACAATCCCATGATTGATGTGTTGCCTAATTCTACCAGCTTTATCTTTGGATACACACGAAATAATATATATTTAACAAGACTTTCAATATAGTAGGTAATGAAAGAAAGAATCCTCTGTAGACCAGCAAAGCTGTTTGACTTTTGGCAAGGTTATATAATGTAAAGTCATATGTATAAACTCAACTGCTTGTACACAGAATGAGATAGAATTAACTTTGTAAATAGTACAGGAAGCTCTCTGGTAGCCTAGTGGTAAAAACTGCACAGCAATCCTTAAGGCACGCAGTTCAAATCACCAGCTGCTCTGAAGGAGAGTGGGCAATCTCCTCCCACACTATTAACTGCTTGAGTGTCAGTTATGGGTCAGTTCTGACTTGATGGTACTTAACAACAACATATACAAACAAACTTTGCTTGTACACAAAATGAGAAAGAATCAACTTTATAAACAGAAAAGTTCTGATGTGAGACTTAAAGTCAAGTCTCTTCCTCAGTTTCTTGCTTGGATCCACAATTAACACCCTTTGTACCATGAGTCAGAAAATAAGGAGATGCATTGCACTGGGAAAATCTTCAGGTAGGGACCTCTCCAAATTATTGAGTAATGATGTCAGAGGACTAAGGTGTGTCTGATTCAGGCCATGGTCTTTCCAGTTACTTCCTATGTATCTGAAAGATGGACAATGAATAAGGAAGACAGAAAAAGGATTGACTTCTTTGAGCTGTGGTGTTGGAGAAGAGCACCGAACATCCCATGGACAACCAAAAGAATAAATAGATGTGTCTTGGAGAGAGTGCAGCCAGTGTTCTTTGGAGGCAGGAATGATGAGCTTTTGCCTCACATACTTTGGGCATGTTGCTAGGAGGTGCTAGTCTTGGAGAAGGACATGATGCTGGGAAGGGTGAAGAGTTGGCAAAGGAGAGGAAGACACTCGACCAGGTGGTTTGACATGGTGACTGCTGCAATGGGCTCTTGTGTGTCAGGAAATGTGAGGATGGCGTAGAATAGACCAGGCTTCAGATCTTTTGTTCATAGGATTGTTATAAGTCACACTTGATGGCACCTAACAACAACAGGTTCTGTTTTCTAATTGTTTCATGTATCAGGAGCATTTTGCCCAATTGTGCACATTTCCAGTGTTTAAAGGTGGGTATTTTCACACAAAGTGTTCCTGCTATCCATCATCTATCCTATATCCAGAACAGTACAATCTGATCTGATAGTAGAAGAAACTTTGGCTCTGTAGAGCTCTGTTAATTCTCCCAGATGGTGTCTACTAACTGAATTTACAAGGAACTCTTGATGCCATTTGGGTAAGTAGTTGCTCACCTATCCAAAGGCAGGCAGTTTGAATCCAACAGCAGCCCCAAAGGAGGAAGAAGGTCCTTTACTCCCTCTGAAAACCCTTTGGAGAGTCAGCTGTTGTTCCAACTTGACAGCAGTAAGTTGAGTTGAACAGAATTTGTGATCAGTAATTTGCCTCTTACTTAACAGCAGGCAATTAACAGTAACTTCCACTCTGCAAGTTGGCCTTAGAGGCTAATCCTCAAACGGCTATGCTTATGTCAGGGATTTGGTATCAGAGAGCTCTAGATTCAAGTTAGGCCTCTGGATTAATACTGTGGTGTCCCATGGGCACATAACCCAATTTACTAAACCCTAGAATTATTTCTTGTGTATATAAAGGGAAAAATAAAAGTACCACTGCACATATTGTATCTAACAGTTCATGCTAACACAGGGTTAGTCCTTATTAAAAATCATAATGTCATTATTCACTATTAAATAAGTTGTTAGGTGCCATCGAGTTGCTTGCGACTCATAGCGATCCTATGTACAATAGCCCTGAAACCTGCTCTATCCTGTGCCAACCTGATTGTCTCTGATACACCTACTCTCATTACCCCAGTCACTCAATCAATCCATCTCATCAAGGGTCTTCCTCTCTTGCAGTGTCCCTCCACTCTTCCAAACATGATGTCCCTCTCCAAGGACTGGTCATTCCTTGCACCATGTCCAAAGTATGTCAGATGAAGCTTCAGAATCCTTGCCTCCAAGGAACAGCCTGGTTTCACCGTCTCTAAAATGAACCTATTTGTTCTTCTAGCAGTCCATGGTATATACAATACTCTTCTCCAGCACCACAGCTCAAAGGCATTAATTCTCCTATCATCCGTCCCTAGTGGGCTGTACGAGGAGGAATGTGGCATCAGGATTGGTGGAAGAATCGTCAACAACCTGCATTATGCAAATGACACAACCCTGCTCGCTGAAACGGAAGAGGACCTGAAGTGCTTGCTGTAGAAGGTCAAGGACTGCAGCCTCCAATATGGATTGAAGCTCAATATCAAGAAAACAAAGATTCTCACCACTGGGCCAATTGGCAGCATCAGTATGGATGGTGAAAAGATTGAGATAGTTAATAGTTTTCGTTTATTTGGTTCCACAGTCAACACTATTGGCAACAGCAGCCAGGAAATCAGGAGACTAATTGCATTGGGAAAGTCAGCTGTGAGGAACCTCTCAAAAGTACTGAAGTGCAACTACGTCAGGCTGGAGACTAAGGTGTGCCTGATCCAGGCTATACTCTTTGCAATTATGTGCTATGCATCAGAGAGTTGGACAGTGAATAGGGATTATAGAAAGAGAATTGATGCCTTTGAGCTGTGGTGCTGGAGAAGAGTGTTGAATAGACCATGGACTGCTAGAACAAACAGGTTTGTCCTTGAGAGGGTGAAGCCAGAATGTTCACTGGAGTCAAGGATTCTGAAGCTTCGTCTGACATACTTTGGGCATGTTGCAAGGAGGGACTGGTCCTTGGAGAGGGACATCATGTTCGGGAGAGTGGAGGGACGGTGCAGGAGAGAAAGACCATGAGATGGATCAATTCTGTGAGTGGAGTGGTGGGAATGACTGTGTTTGAGACGGCGAGGTTGGCACAGGATAGAACGACGTTTAGGGCTCTTGTACATAGGGTCACTATGAGTTGCAAACAACTCGATGGCACATAACACGACCACCTGAAAACATGCCTAAGAGGGGGAGGAAACCCTCTCCTGGATGAAAAATTATATATTGAGTGTTAATGGCTTGCACTGTTACTTCCCTAATAAACCCCATAATTGTGAATATCATCTTTAAGCTTATTATCACCACTGTACCTGATTTGTGGTACAGTAGTGTAGTACAACAACCTTAAGAATGATGTTTGGTATGATGATTGAGAGAGCAAGGTGTGATAGTGTGAGGCATGACTGACCTAAGAATGGCCTTTGGATTGTTGGTGTTGATGGGGATTCCTCCCTCCTTGGAGAATTGGAGGAGGTGCAAATCTGTTACTTGTGCTTCACCTGCCCTATTGTAACACCATAAATACAGATCTTTCTCTCACTGAATTGGAAACAACTCATAGCTGACCCTCCATCAGGTTTCCAAGGCTGTAATTTACATAGGAAGCAATTTTCCATCTTTCTTCCAAGGAGTAGCTGGTGAATTCATTCCACCAGCGAGGAACAACCTCAGTGTTTTCAGCACAGCACAGCTCATACGGACAGTAGCCCCAGAGAGGTCCTGATTTACAATGTATTCAGGTTACAATGGACTGTGCTTGCTCTCCTGCATTCTGCTGTTGGTTTTTTTGGTTGTTTTTCTTACATCTTCTTATTAGCAGTTTATGTTGCAGCATATAGATTGCTGATGTTTTCATTTTCAGTTGTTCATTTGTCAATGCTCTGTATTATGATTTGCTGTCCAATATTTTTTAAAAAATCAGGATTTCTAAAGATATTGATAATAAAAGCCAACAAAAATGAGAACTTTAAAAAAAATTTAAAAAAAAAATCCAAAACAGTGAGACTTTCAAAAGTAAACTAAGAATGAAATCCCACTATAAATTGAGGGCTACCTGCAATAGTGAAAAGTGCTAATGAGACAAAACAGGGAAATTGGCTCAAAAGACTGGAGGTGAGAAGGCCGACTATAGTTTTACACAGGTTCATCAAGTAGGCCTCCCAAGAAGGAGATTTCTTCTCCTAAAGAAGTGAGAGGTCAGTGAAGACCTGAGGTGATAAGCAAACTATGCAGACATATCTGGGAGAGGACAGAACAGGAAGTGAGAAGAGACTGCAGGAAATTGGAACTGGCATGTCCTGGAGAAGATCCTTTTCTTAGATAAAAGAGTGCAAGGAGCCAGGTTGGTATTCAGGCCTCATGAATGTATGTTTTCCTGTGCATTTAATGCAGGACTTCAAACCAGCTCTTCCAGCTAAGAAGTGAAACTGGAACAGACCCAAACTTGTAAAACACAGATGCACTAGAAAAGGAAAAAAATTATAGGTCACTACCTTGCTAAAAACCCTATCTCTGTCTAAGGAAATGTGGATACCATGTTCCTTGCATATCAGCCAAATCTTTTTACAGACAGAGGCTCTGAGTATGTGTCACTCTTCACAATTTGGGCAAAAATCCAAAATCATGCATCAGAATCCTGAAAGGACTCACTATGTCTCTTCCTATTCTAGAGCTTCAACCTTTTAATTGTCCCTGTTCCAGTTGTTGTTCCAGTACACCCACATTTTACAAATTTTTATTTCACTTCATCATTCATGACTGACATAGTTTGAAATCCTAGTTTAAAGCGTAAACTAATCCGCAAACACTGATGCATACCTTTATTAATTTTAAACCCAGTATTGTTCCATTTCTCTGTTCATACAATAGCCTTTTGGTCTAGGTATTGGTTTCACATGCACACAATAAGTGTTTTAGGATTCCCATTCTCAATGTTAGCCATAATTTGTTATGATCCACACAGTTAAATACCTTTGCATAGTGAATAAAGCATAAATAGACATTCTTTTGGTATTCTCAGTAACTGCAGCAATGGGCTCAAGTATGTCAGAGATTGTGAGGATGGCACAGGCTAGGACAGGGTTGTGATCTGTTGTTCATAGAACTACTATTAGTTGTACTAGACAGAACATAACAATAACAATCAGCAAAGGAATCACAGACTTACAGTTTCCCCTGGAGAAAATACTGGAAACATGAACTGGTGACTCCAGATATTTTGTCCATCTTCGACCTATATGCACACATGCATGCACATCTAAAAGTTGAGGGGGAAGGAGCTTTTTCTCTGTGGACAACACAACCCTGTTGCCTCACTTGACTGTGTAGAGCCATGGGCAGTGGACTGTGGACAGTGTATGGCATGAATGTAGAGGAAAAAAGGCTCAAATTATGAGACCCCTCCCAGTGGAGATGTGTGTACAGTTGAAAGATTCAAAGATTCATTTGAGGAGGTGATACAAAGCTGAAGGCAGGACAAAGAGCATTCAAGATCACCTCTTCCATCTAAAGGTTTAAGGTCTTTGGGGATTCCTCCCTCCCCTTGGGTGATGCAAGGGAAAATCCAAAGTAGAGAAAATTTTAACCTTTGTCTCTCTTTGTAATTCCATTCTGAAATTGCCATCAGCATACCCTGGTGCTCCATTTTGTGGGGACTGAAATGTATGAGCAGAGCAGCAAAAGAAAAAAGGTGGGGGGACCTGCTTTTACTCCAGACTTATTTGGGATATAGAAGCTAACCATGGTTCACAATTGATGATCAGTAACACTTTGAAGCAGAAGGCAGAGGTCACAAATAGTCCACAGTACACTTCCCTGGAGAACATTTCAGAGAGGTCAGGTGGAGAAGAGAGTAAGGTCAACCTTCACGGTTGGTCATAAAGATCACCCTTTGCAAATCAAAACAAATATGAGATATTTTCTCACCCCAGTAAGAATAGCAAAATTTAACAGAACAGCAAACATCAAATGCTGGCGAGGTTGCGGAGAAACACTTATTCACTGTTGGTGGGAGTGTAAAATGGTGCAACAACTATGGAAGACTGTCTAGCTCTTTCTCAAAAAGTTGAATTACCATTTGACCCAGCAGTTCCACTACTGGGAATATACCCTAAAGAAACCAAAACCGCCACCCAAACAGATATATGCACACCCATGTTTATTGCAGTTTTGTTCACAATAGCAGAGTTGGGAACAACTCAAGTGCCCATTAACAAATGAATGGATAGAGAAGCTCTGGTATATTCACACGATGGAATACTATGCTGCATTGAAATACAAGGAACTCGTGAAATATTATACAAAATGGGTGACCCTGGAGGAAATTATACTGAGTGACATATCTTGGTCACAAAAGGACTAATATTGCATAGGGCCACTGTTGTAAAACAGGACTGACATCGGGGTAGAGGGAAGGCTGAGAAAGAAGGTATACTGAAACAGATTAGGGAGATAACTGTTTAAAAGGGATATATGATTAGGTATTATTGTCATGACAGGAGTCTACAATGAAGGCTGCACAGTGGAGTGGACTTGGGGGGAGGGATTGTATAATAATGAAAGAATTTTGCTTTTACTTTTCAAAGAGATGAGTCAATTGGGAGGGAGGGGGTGAGCACAGAGGAAAGTGCAACAATGTATGAATGGAAACCCTAAGTCTCTGTAAATTTTCATTAAAATTAATAAAAAAATAATTTTAAAAAAGATTACCCTTTGGCAAAGGTGAGTCTTGCAGATGCTCACTAAATTTTTAGCAGTGATGTGAGATTGGAAAAAGTCTAGAATCTTCCTCCTCTTATGATTTTTTTAATAGTGTAATAACATGCTATTAAACTGAACCTTTAAACTAGAAGGTGGGGAAATGGAGAAAGTCAACTGTGTGTCATGTCTCATGAAGAAAACAAAGTAACTGTTAGCCACTTATTTTCCCATGGTGGCCTAAAATCAAATGAAAACCATAAGTTTTATCATCGTTTGCCTGGTAACACAGTGGTTAAACACGCAGCTGCTAACTGAAAGGTTGGCAGTTCCGACTCACTTGCTGCTTCATGGGAGAAAGAAGTTGCAGTCTACCCCCGAAAAGATTACAGCGGAGGAATTCCTAGGCGGCAGCTCCACTCTTTTAGGGTCATTGTGTGTTGGAACCAACTTGACAGAAACAGGTAATGATAAGTTACAAGTACAAGTGAATGTGGCTCACATAAATGAAAATATATCACTGTCTCACGATCAACAATTTTAAAATTTCAAAATATTTCCTAAAAAGAAAATGCCCAATACTTATTACAGTTTTGGGGAGTAAATTGTTAAAACAGAAAAAATATCTTTCAAATTAACCAAATAGTGTTCACCTAATTTCATGCCAGCAAGAAAAAAAGATACAAGAAACTCTATATATTCAAATGAGCATTGATGGTACAGAAATGAATGAGATAGCTCTGAATTATTTCCAACTTGGCTTATAAAATCCTTTCTGTCTAATAAAAAAGAAAAGTAAAATAGACTGTATATGAATAAATGTATGAGACACAAGGTAAATGAAAGATTGTATAAAACAAAATGTGTATGAATGAAACATAATGTAAAGAAATTATATGAAAACCAGTAAAAATATTTTTTTAAAAATGTGATTGTCAATAAAGGAAAATGTTATGGTCCAAAAGATAAAATAATACAATAACAAACTACTACAAAAGGTTAAAAATCAAATAATCCAATAAATGTCATTGAAACAAAAAAAAAATCCCTTTCTGTCATATTGTTTCCTGCTCTCATTCTCTGTGGAAAGCAGTACACTTGTTTTCTTTGATTTTTTTTCTCCTGCTCCAATATTTATTGTTGTTAGCGTTGTTCTACTAATCCTTCTAGAGTGATATCTCAGATCCAGAAGATATGTGACAATGGATCCCAAACCTAAGAATCAGAGTGACCTAGAAAGTTTGTTAATATTCTTGAATCTTCGTACTGTGATGAGCAGACTGCTGACAGATGCAAGAACCAGCCTTTCTAAAAGTACCTTGTTTCATTGTGCTTTGCTCTATTGTGCATCACAGCTAGAATGGTGGTGTGGTCGTTGCTGGGGGAGGAGTGCGCACACGTGTGCGTGAGTGCGTGCACCGGAGTGTGTAATTTGGGCGTCTTTTTTTTTCTCTTTTAAATTTTTGTATTATTATTTTGTAAATGTGTACGTTGAGAGTGCCCCTCCTTCTCCAGCGGAGCATCTGGTGCATTCAAAACGAGTGGATTCTAAACGAGTGCCTTTGGGATTGCAGTGCAGATTCTTGCCACTAGGCCAGCAGAGCTCCTTTGGGCAGTTGTTGGGTTTTGTTTTTTTTTTTAAACAAACAAACAACACGACAACAAAACACTTTTGTTCATGCCAATCCTACATCGAGTAAGGTTGATGGGGTAAGGTTGAAATCAAGGTTGAAAGGCAAAGGTTGCCTATATAGTTGCCGTGAGTCATAGTTGACTTGATGGCATTGAACAACAACAATTTGAAGATAATTGTCAGCCTCTCTTTCCTACATTACCCATTAACAGGTCCCCCTGCTTCCCATGCCTCCCCACCTCCCTCTGTGCAGTCAGAAGAGATGTATACCTGATCCTCCATTGACTTTCCAGGGTTGTAAATTAAACAGGAGGAGATGGTCCATCTTCGATGCCAAGGAGCCACTGGGAGATTTAAACAGCCAGAGAAAGGTTGTGTCTGTAGTAGGTCATCTCTATGGACTACACCACCAGAGCACCCTATGAACAGTGTAGGAAGAATCATAAGAAATACATGGTGCTATCTGGCGGCCTAGTGGCAAAGAAGCTGTGCTGCAATTCCAAAGGCACGCAGTTTGAAACCACTAGCGGCTCTGCGGGAGAAGGACGGGCAGTCTCCTCCCATGTGATTAACTGCCTCTGAAAACCCGCAGGAGTTGGTTCCGACTCTATGGTAACAATAACAATAATCTATGACCCAACTTTTATGACGTTTTCTTTTTTTTTAATTTTATTATTTTTTGTGTGCACCATCAAGTCGGATCCGACTGGTATAGGAGGAGATTGTCCCTCCCCTCCAGCAGAGCATCTGGTGGATTGAAACAATGCACCTTTGGGACTGCAGTGCAGCTTCTTGCCATGAGGCCACCAGAGCTCCCTTTGTGACATTTTCAAACTGTTTAATTAAATATAATTGAAATGATCAATATACTCAGATATTTAGAATTTTCCAATTTTATCCCATAAGAGAGTTCTATTATAAAAAGGAGGTATTCTAAGAGCTGGCATTTGACCAGGGTTTTGAGCTCTGGTGTTGGAGAAGAGGGCTGAATATCCCATGGACTGCCAAAAGAACAAACAGATGTTGGAGAAGATGAAGCCACAGTGCTTCTTGGAGGCAGTTGTAAAGCTTTGTTTCTCATACTTTGGGCATGTTGCTAGAAGAAGCCAATCCTTGAAGAGGGACATCATGCTTGGAAAGATGAAGGAATGATGAAGGAGAAGACTACCCTCTACTAGACGGAATGACACTGTGACTACAGCTATGGACTAAGGTATGTCAGAAATTGTAAAGATGGCACAGGCTAGGGCAGAGGTCAGATCTGTTCATAGGGTCACTGTGAGTTGTACTCGACTTGATAGCTCATAGTAACAACAAAACAGCTGAGTTGCTTCATAAAATATCAGTTATTAAGTAATACTCTCCCATAAGCAAAGAGTAACAGAACAATGTCTATCTGTGTTTCATTGACTATGCAAAGACATTTGACTGTGTGGTTCACAACAAACTGACAACAAACAAGGCTACCCTTGAGGAGAATAGGAATCCCAAAACACTTGATTGTGGCTCATGAGAAAACTATACTCAGACCAGGAAGCAGTCCTCAGAACAGACCAGGGAAACTCTGCATGGTTCAAAATCAGGAAAAGAGTGCATCAGGGATGCATCCTGTCTCCATCTCTCTTCAATCCATATGCAGAACAGATCATTGAGGAGGCTGGGCTTTATGAGGAGGAATGCGGCATCAGGACTGGAGGAAGACTCATCAACAAACTACTTTATGCAGATAACCAACCATGCTTACTGTAACTGAGGAGGACCTGAAGTGCTTGCTGCAAAAGGGCAAGGAATGTAGTCATCAATATTAATTGACGTTCTAAGGGAGCTCTGGTGGCCTAGTGGCAAGAAGCTGCACTGCAATCCCAGAGGCACGTGGTTCAAATCCACCAGATGCTCTGCTGTAGAAGGAGGGGCAATCTCCTCCTGTACAAGTCAGATCTGATTCTATGGTACACACACACACACACACACACACACACACACAATCAAAAAAACAAAAACCACACCAAAATGAATTGAAGCTCAACATCAAGAAAACAAAGATTCTCACCACTGAGCCAACCGGAAGCGCCATGATAGATGGAGAAAGGATTGAAATTGTTAACAACTAGCTTGCTCAGCTCCACAAACAACACTCTTGGCACCAGCAGTCAGGAAATCAAAAGAGGAACTGCACTGGGGAAATTTGCTGTCGGAGACCTCTTCAGAGTACTGAGAAGCAATCATGTCAGTCTGGAGACTAACATGCACTTGATCCAGGCCATGGTCTTCACAATTACTTGCTATGCATCAGAGAGTTGGACAATGACCAAGGATTACAGAAGAAGAATTGATGCCTTTGAGTTATGGTGCTGGAGAAGAGTCTTCAACATACCTCCTGAAGAGGGAGAAACCACGTTTCTCCTTGGAGGCTAGGATTTTGAAGCTCTGTCTCACATAGTTTGGACATGTGGCCAGGAGAGACAAGTTCTTGGAGAAGGACATCATGCCCAGAAAGGTGATGGACACTGCAGGAGAGGAAGACCTCAGATGAGATGGATTGATACAGTAACTGGGGTGATGGGGATAGGTGTTTCAGAGTCAGTGAGACTGGCTCAGGATAGGGTGGGTTTCAGAGCTGTTGTACATAGGGTTGCTATGAGTCATAGGCAACTCAATGGCACATAACAACAACAACAACAACACATAATCAAAAATATCATGTTCTTAGACAACAGTTTGAAAAATATTCCTCTCAGGTAACTGGAATACAGGTAGGTTTCAGATTACAAATAAGATCAGTTCCTAATTGTGTCTTTTGGGTTTCTTTTTTGCATTTGAGGGGAACATTTTATTGTGCTTTAGGTGAAAACTTCCAGCAAATTAATTTTTCATTCAATAATCTATTCATGATTTGTCCCCATTCAGTAATCTATTCATGAATTGTCAAGGACTGTACAGTGGTTGTAGTCTCCACTACTACTGGTTGTCAGAACTCTCCCCATTTCTACCCAGGGTTCCAGTATCAAGGTTTCCTGCCCCTTCACCTTTGTTTGGGACCAGGTCTTACTCTTTTGGTCTCACAGCTGATTTTCTAAGAAGCACATTCATCATGGATATTGTTATTTATAGGCCACTCAGTTGGTTGAAAAATGGATAATTGTGTCTTTAATTTTAATTTGTAGGTAAATAAAAACAAATGGGTACAATTCTCCTTCAATCTTAATCAGTATAAGACTAAAAGTCTTACACTTGCATGTGCAGCACGTGAAAGGGATTGTAATGAAAAATTTGTTATGAGTATGGATTGCTTCTGGCTCTTCAAATTGAGGACAAATTTACAAAATAGTTAATGTTAAGTATAAGTTGTCTGTAAGTCATATCCAGGGGACTTACTATAGTAAACTTACTAGGATACATCTTTAATGATTCCAAGTGACTAGGAATGCATTGTACCAATCTCTCAAATACCAAAACATGATATACTTTATATTCTAAACATATTATCACAGCACTTCTTTTTCTGAACATAATGCTAATATTGTACTTCTTTAAATATCTCATTTGTGTCCATAACAAGGATGAATTGTGTCCCCTCAAAATATGTGTCAGGGAGCTCTGGTGACCTCATGATAAGGAGCAATGCTGCTAACACAAAGGCACACACAAGCTGGTTTGGATCCACCAGCTGCTCTGCAGGAGAAAGATGGGCGATCTCCTCCCATGTGATTTACTGCCTCTGAAAACCCACTGGAGAGCCAGCTACGGGTCAGCTGGCTGTTGAGTCAGCTCCGAACCAACAGTACATAATAACAACAAAATATATGTCAGGGAGCTCTGGTGGGCTAGTGGATAAGGAGATACCCTGCCAAAGGCAGACGGTTTGCTCCTCGGGCGAAACATGGGCAATCTCCTCCCGTGTGATTTAAAGCCTCTGAAAACCCACTGAAGGGTCAGCTATGAGTTGGTTCAGACTCAATGGCAATGAGATAGATAGAGAGAGAGAGAGAGAGAGAGAGAATAGGTGTCAATTGCGAAGCCGCGCTTTTCCTGTTACGTGAATCTCCCAGGTGTAAGGTAAATGCTGACCTCTGTGATGTTGATGAGGCTGGAGCATGTACAGTAATCAATGTAATCACTTCCCATGAGATGATCTGATATGCGCTCTGACAGTCAATTATAAAAGGATTAGGGCTTGAGCATGGCAGAGATGTGAGGATGGTACAGGACAGGACAAAGTTTCAGTCTGTTGTTGAAAGGGTCACTGTGTACTGTAATAACAGCCACCTGAGCTGATGTGAGTAGAGTTTCCCTGGCTGTGGCTGCATCAGAGACAAAGATGCAAGCAGAGAAGGTGTTGGTGGACCTTAGTATCACTGAGAAAGAAGAGCCAGGCATGGAGTGCATCCTTTGGAGTCAAGTTCCTATGCTGGTAAGCTCCTTGATACAGGGGAAGGCCAAGAAGACATGTAGAGATCTTCAAGGAATGCCAGGCCTAACAGATGGAGAGAATGGTCTTCTAGAACTGATGGAAAGACAAACCTTTCCTCTGAATTCAGACTTCTAGCTTCCTAAACCACAAGAATTCCAGAACATTTAACTATGCTTATATGAAATCTCTAACTAAATAAAAAAGCTGTTGGGAAAGGTGTGCATCAGGGCTGTATCCTTTCTCCATACTTATTCAATCTGTATGCTGAACAAATTGAACAGGTATGATATCATTCCTATTCAAAATTATTAGAGAAGTTGGACTTTATGAAGAAAATTGTGGCATCAGGATTCGATGAAGACTCATCAACAATCTGCGTCCTGCAGGTGACACAACCTTGCTTGCTGGTTGTGAAGAGGACTTGAGGTACTTGCTGTAGAGGATCAAGGACTGCAGCCTTAAATATGGAACATCAGGAAGACAAAAATCTTTTCCATTGGGCGTATCTGTGGATAAAAGGTTGAAATTGTCAATAGTTTCATCTTGCTTGGATCTACAATCAACACCCTTGGTATCAGCAGACAGGCGATTAGGAGACATATAGCATTGGGAACGTCTGTTGTTGGGGATCTTTCCCAAGTCCTGAAGAGCAATGATGTTGGTATAAAGACTAAACCATGCCCAACTCAAGCCATAGTCTTTATAATCACCTTCTATGCATCTGAGAGCTGTGCAATGAATAAGGATGACAGGAGACTAATAGATGCCTTTGAGTTGTAGTGTTGGAAAAGAATGCTGCATATCCCGTGAAATGCCAAAATAACAAATGGATGTGTCTTGGAGAAAGTGAAACCAGACTGCTTCTTGGAAGCAAGGATGACAAAGCTTTGTCTCACATACGTTAGGCAGGTTGCTTAGAGAGGGACATATCCTCTCTTGATGACTCAGGAGGCAACATGCCCAAAGTATATGTTCCTTGGAGAGGGACATCATGTTCAGAAAAATGGAGCATCAGCGAAAGAGAGGAAGACCTTCAACAATATGGACTGACATGGTAACTGCAGCAATGGGTTCAAGTGTGTGCGAGATGATGAGAATGGTACAGTATAGGATAGGGTTCAGGTCTGTTGTTCATAGGGTCACTATAAGCCACACTTGACTTGATGACACTTAATAACAACAAATGGTAAGGTGACACTTACCAATAACAACAAATGGTAAGAGAATGTATTTATTAAATCCATTCATTTTTCATATTTCTGTTATAGCACCACTGCCCAATTAAAACGATGTAAAGTATTTATCTTTGATGAACAAATATCAGCATATGACAAATTCAGGGGATTTTTTGTAACTAAGAAATTATTTAATTATATTCAGCTACCCTTAAGAAAAACTAAGAAAAATATTGATTTTCTCTTCTTATAAAAACATGTTGTTATGTGCCATAAAGTCAGAACCAACTCATAGCTAATGCTCCACTGGGTTTTCAGAGGGAGGAGATTGCCCATCTTTCTCTTATGGAGCAGCCTGTGGCTTTGAACTGTGTGCCTTTAGCTTGGTAGGGAAATTTACTACATATAATCAGACTGACTATGTGTGATGCAAAACAGTCCATGACAATGTTGTTTGAAAGATAAAACAATTCACAATTCATAATGAATGAGTAACAGAATAGCTGCCAATCAACATGTTCACTGAATGAAAACAGAATTCAATAACCCATATGGCAGCCCCAGAAAGTTTCTCTTATTCACGGTCTGCTCTTCACTCATCCTTCTGGTTCATGATTATCTTCTAGAGCTGTCTACCGTATAACCACGGTATAGCCACATTGTTAAATGCACACATCACATGAAATTGTTATGACTTATGGCTAAAGAAATTTATACTAGCCTGTATGTTCAGGCTGTGAGATGACATAGAACATGGAAAGTTGCACTGCAAACCCCAAGGCTGGGCCCTCTGGCAGTCTGAATCCACTAGTGACTCCTTGGGCAAAAGGAACAATCTCCTCTCGTGTGATTTACAGTCTCAGAAATCCAGAGGAGAATCTACTATGAGTGAGTTCCGACTAAACAGCAATGAGAGTTATATTTAGAAGTCCATGTAGGGCCTTTCTACGAAGATGGCCCTGAAAGCGAAGGAGGAGGCCCCTGCCCCTCCCAAAACTGAAGCCAAAGCAAAGGCATTAAAACCAAGAAGGCAGTCCTGAAGGGCATCCACAGCCAAAAAAAAAAAAAGATGATCTGCACGTCACCCACCTTCTGGCGGCCTAAGACGCTGAGACTCCGACGGCAGCCCAAATACCCCTGGAAGAGCGTCCTCAGGAGAAACAAGCTTGACCACGATGCCATCATCAAATTTCCGCTGACCACTGAGTCAGCCATGAAGAAGATAGAAGATAACAACACACTTGTGTACATTGTGGATGTCAAGGCCATCAAGCAGCAAATTAAACAAGGTGTAAAGGAGCTCTATGACACTGATGTGGCTACGGTCAACACTTTGATTAGGCCTGATGGAGAGAAGAAGGCCTATGTTTGACTTGCTTCTGACTAAGATGCTTTGGATGCTGCCAGCAAAATTAGGATCATCTAAACTGAGTCCAGCTGGCTAATTCTAAATACAAATTTTTCTCACCATAAAACAAAAAAAGAAGTCCATGTAGGAACATTCTAATAACACAGGACTGCTTCAGAGGTGCATAAAAACAGAAAAATATTTTCAAGTAAGTAGTTGATCTCACATTAGCACTCCAAATTATAGAGAAGTAATGATGCTAATGCGAAACCTATACTTGGACAAAGAGGCAGTCATCAGAACAGAGTAGGGTAACACTGCATGGTTCAAAATTGGGAAGGGTGTATGCCAGGGATGTGTCCGGTCTCCATACCTTTTCAACTGGTATGCAGAGCAGATTATCCGGGAGGCTGGGCTCTATGAGGAGAATCGTGGCATCAGGATTGGTGGAAGATCTATTAACAATCTGCGTTATGCAAATGACACAACCCTGCTTGCTGAAACTGAGGAGGACCTCATGCACTTGCTGCAGAGGATCAAGGACTGCATCCTTCAGTATAGACTGAGGCTCAATATCAAGAAGACAAAGATTCTCACCACTGGACCAATCCATCAGGATGGATGGTGAAGAGATTGAGATTGTTCACAGCTTCAGTTTGCTTGGCTCCATAGTCAACACTCTTGGCACCAGCAGCCAGGAAATTAAAAAACGCATTGCGATGGGAAAGTCTGCTGTTAATGACCTCTCTAAAGTACTCAGGAGCAACGGTGTTTCTCTGGAGACTAAGGTGCCATTGTCTTTGCAATCACTTGTTAATGTATCAGAGAGTTGGAGAATGACTAGGGAGGACAGAAGGAGAATTGATGCTTTTGAGCTGTGGTGCTGGAGAAGAGTATTGAATGTACCACGGACTGCCAAGAAAACAAACAGATGCATCCTGGAGAGGGTTAAACCAAACTACTCCTTGGATGCAAGGATTTTGGGGCTTCATCTGACATACTTTGGGCATGTTCCAAGGAGGGACAGGTCCTTGGAGAGGGACATCATGCTTGGGAGGGTGAAGGGATGGCGCAGGCGAGGAAAGCCCTCTATGAGGTGGATTGATTCAGTGACTGGGGTAATCGGGATGGGTGTGTCAGAGGCAGTGAGATTGGCACAGGATAGAGCAGGGTTTAGGGTTGTTGTACATAGGGTCACTATGAGTTGCAAACGACTCGACACACATAACAACAACAATGATGTCAGTTCAGGACTAAAATTTATTGGATTCAGGCTATGGTCCTTCCAACCACTTGCTATGCATCTCAGAGCTGGACAATGAATAAGGATGACAGAAAAATAATTGATGCCTTGGAGCCATGGTGTTGGAGAAGAGCAATTAACATTCCATGGACAGCCGAAAGAACAAACAATTATTTTTTTGGAGAGTGTGCAGCCAGAGGAGACAAGGATAATGATGCTTTGCCTCAATTATTTCAGGCATGCTGCTAGGAGGGGTTATTCCTTGGAAAGGGACATGATGTTCAGAAAGGTAAAGGGTCAGCAAAGAAAAAGAGACCCTTGACCAGGTCAATACAGTGACTGCCACAATGGTCTCTAATGTGTCAGAAAGTTGAGAATGGCACAGGGTAAGACAGGTTTCAGGTCAATCTTTCATAGGGTCACTATGGGTCACACTCGATTAGATGGCATCTAACAACAGTTGGTCTCACAGAGTCTAGTTAAGAAATAACAATGGCAGGTATTTAACATAAGTTAATTTTCTCAGCAGCACCAGTAATTACTGTTTTAAAAATGAAGAAATTGAATCATTAGACTATTTAAATAACTTTCCTCTAGTCACATGGACAGGATGTGTCAAAGATAAAAATGTGAAGTATGGTTCTGACTTAGAGATAGTGATCTTAACCACACAATCCCTTTTTTCTCCTCACGGTTCAGGAAATCCAGAGTGTTTTGAAGGCCTTCCATATAGGTATATGAAGCAATAACAACTGACAAGTCTGCACACAAAATAAACCAAGCTCTTTTCCAAAGAATGAAATAAAAATTCTAGGTGTCAGGGCTTCATTACTAAGGGTTAGTAACGATTTAAAATAAACCAGCAGAGGAGATCAAAATCAAGAAAATGTAGTAAAACAATTAAGGTAAACTATCTATCTATCTATCTATCATCTATCTACTCTACATAAAAAAACATTTTTTAAGTGCATACGTATTCCATGACTTCAGTTTCACTGCTAAATTTTGATTTCTTATGAATAGTATCTATTCCACTTATATGTTCTATACACATAATTTTTACTAGTTAACAACTCTGATATGGAGATATTTTTAGAATCAATGGTGTCTTAAAATTGCCATCAAAGTTACACAGTTGTTATTGCTATCTAAATAATTATAGCCCATTTCTGGCAAGGAACTATGGTCCTCCGTGAAGTAACCATTCTGGACTAGGCTGATATACTAGGAACAGAGATCACAATTGAATGAGCACCATCTGTTTTCTTTGTGCACCAGTCTAGAGATAGACTTATTGCCATTTATTGTCTGGGATTGTCCTAGTTTTTATGCCAGGGTCTTCTAGTAGAATCTGTATCCTATTATTTTTTTAAATTTTTCTCAGAGTGCCATATAAAATAATGGCCACTCTTCTAACTGTAGTGTCTTCCATATGTTTGAGATACTGTACAATTAACGAACAAAGATGCCTTCCACATCTAAGGGAGCTCTGGTGACTTAGTTCATAGAGAGCTGTTGCTATTGTTATTGTGTGCCTTCAAGTTAGAATCAACCTCCAGTGGATTTTCACAGGCATTAATTTTTAAAAAATTTTTAATTTACATTGGTTTGCTTACAAAGTTTGTATACATTGTTTTTCACACCAGATCTTTCCCATTTCCTTTACCCACCACTCCCCCTACCCTTCAGACTGTATAACCCTATGATTACCCCTCTGCCCATCCTCACCCCTCTACTTCTATGCTCCCTCCCTTGGATCCTCATAAATGTTTTACTAGTTATCTATATTTCTACAATAGTGGTCTTATACAGTGTTTGTCCTTATGGGACTGAGTTAGTACACTTACCATAATTGTCTCCAGTCACTCCCAAGTTAGGTAGTGACTTTCAGAATCATTGTTCCTGCCTGCTGCATGGTATTCCATTTTGTGTATGTACCATAATTTCTCAATCCATTCAATTGTGGTTGAACATTTAGCTGCTTCTATGTTCTTGCATTGGTAAAGAATGCTGCTATGAACATTAGTGTACAAATCTCCATTAGTGTTTCAGTTCTAACTTTCTTGGGGTATATTCTAAGCAGTGGAATAGCTGGGTCCTATGGTATTTCTATATTCAGCTTTTTTTAGCAAACACCAAAGTGCCTTCCAGAGTGGTTGTGCCATTTTATTATCCCACCAAAAAGTTCCTATCTCTCCATATTCTCTCCAACATTTATTACTTGCTTTTCTGTTAAGCTTTGCTTTGCCACTGCTACCTGGGGTGAGATGGTATCTCATAGTGGTTTTCATTTGCATCTCTCTTATACCATTGATTTTGAACATTTCTTCATGTATCTGTTTGCCATCTGAATATTTTCCTCTGTGAAAGGTCTTTTCATGTCTTTTGCCCATTTTGTAATTGTATTATCAGTCTTTTTTCTTGTGGAGGCCCTGTAGGATTCTGTAAACTTTTGATATGAGACCCTGAAACAGTATTGCCAAATGTTTTTTCCTAGTCAGTAGATTTTCTTTTCACTCTGTTGGAAAACGTTTTTGATGCTCACAGGGATTTAATCATTAGAAGGTCCCATTCATCATTTTTATCCTCTCTATCCATTTCTGGCTGTCTTTATATCATAGACTAGGCCATCTAGGCTTGATCCCAGCTTGTCTCTTATGAACTTTTTGGTTTTGGGTTTACTCCCAGGTCTCTGATCCACCTGAAGTTGATTTTTGTGTATGGTGTTAAGATGTGGATCCTGTTTCAGCTTCCTGCAGGTGGTAGTCCAGTTTTGCCAGGACCATTTGTTGAAGAGGTTGTCATTTCCCCATTAAATAGGCTTTATTTCCTTGTCAAATATCAGTTGACTGTAGCTAGCTGGGTGTATTTCTGAGTTCTAAATTTTGTTCCATTGATCTATGTGCCTGTCATTGTACCTGTACCATGTTGTTTTGGTTATGACCATTGTGTAGTAGGTTTTGAGGTCCAGAAGTGCTATGCATCCCACTTCATTTTTTTTCAGAAATGCTTTGCTTAATTGAGGTCTCTTTTCCTCTCTAAATAAACTTGACAATTTCCCTTTCAATCTCCTTGAAAAATGAATCTGGTATCTGTATTGGATCTGTTGGCCTAGTGGTGAGAGCGTGCACTGCAATCCCGAATGCACACTGTTCGAGGCCACCAGTTGCTATCATCAGCCTCTGAAAACCCACCAGAGGGTCAGTTATGGGTCAGTTCCGACTATACAGTACACACCAACAACACTGGAATTGCATTGAATATGTAAATTACTTTTGGTAGAATTGTCATTTTCACAATATTGAGTCTTCCTATCCATGAACAGGGCACATATTCCCACTTATTTAGGTCTTTGTGTCTCACAGAAATGTTCTGTAGTTTTCTTTGTACAAGTCTTTTGTGTCTCTAGTTAGGTTCACTCCCAAGTATCTCCACTTGTGGTTGGCTATTTTAAATGGTATTACTTTCTTGGTTTCTTCTCTGAGTTCTCTTTGTTATTGAAGAGGAATCCCACCAATTTTTGGATATCCTGCCACTCTACTAAACTGGTCTACCAGTTCTAACAGGTTTGTTGTTGTTATTGACTCCTTGCAGTTTTCTGTGTACACTATCCTATTATCTGCATAAAGTAATAGTTCAACCATCTCTTTGCTGATGTGGATGCCTTTTATTTCATTCTCTTGTACTGCCCTAGAAAGCACTTCCAATGCAATCCTGAATAGAAGTGGCAGCAGTGTGCATCCTTGTCTGATCCCTGTTCACAAGGAAAATGCTTTTTGTCTTTCTCCATTAAGAATGATACTGGCTCTTGGTTTTGCATATATTTTCACTATGTTGAGGATTTGACTGTGTGAGTCACAACAAGTTGTGGTTAATCTTGGGAATGAGAATCCCAGAACACTTGACTGTGCTTATGTAAAATCTATACTTGGACCAGGAAGTAGTTCTCAGAACAGAGCAGGAAAACACTGCATGGTTCAAAATCAGGAAGGGAGTACAAGAGGGATGAGTCCTGTCTCCATACCTTTTCAAACTATATACAAAATAGCTCATTCAGGAGGTTGGGCTTTATGAGGAATGTAGAATCAGTTTTGAAGGAAAATTCATCAACAACTTACATTATGCAGATAACACAACCTTGCTTGCTGAAACTTAGAAGGACCTGAATGAAGCACTTACTGCAGAAGGTCGAGGACTGTTGTCTTCAATATGAATTGAAGCTCAACATCAAGAAAAAAAGATTTTCACCACTGGGCCAATTGGCAGCACCATGCTGGATGGAGAATAGAGTGAGGTTGTTAACAGTTAAAGCTTGCTCAGCTCTATAATAAACAATCTTGGCACCATCAGTCAGGAAATAAAACATGAACTGCATTAGGTAAAACTGCTATAATAGACTCTACTGAATACTGAGAAGCAACAATGTCAGTCTAGAGACAGGTGCACCTAATCCATGACATGGTCTTCACAATTATTTACTATGCATCAGAGAGCTGGATAATGACTAAGGATGACAGAAGAATAATCAATGCCTTTGAGTTGTGGTGCTGGAGAAGAGTCTTGAACAGACCATGGACTGCCAAGAAAACAAATTGGTCTGTCTTAGAGAGGGTGAAACCAAGTTTCACCTTGGAGGCTAGGATTTTGAAACTCCATCTCACACACTTTGGGCATGTGGCCAGGAGGGACCAGTCCTTAGAGAAGGGCATCATGCTCTGAAGAGTGGAGGGACAGTGAGGGAGACAAAGACCCTGGATGAGATGGATTAATACAGTAACTGGGGCAATGAGGGTAGGTGTGTAAGAGTCAGTGAGACTGGCTCAGGATTCAGACTGGAGCAGGCTTCTGGATTTTGTCAAATGCTTTTTCTGCATCGGTTGCTAAATTTATATGGTTGTTATTTGCTTTGTTAATGTGTTGAATTACATTGACTGTTTTTCTTATGTTGAACTTCTCTTGCAAACCTGTAATGAATTCCACTTGGTCATGATGAATTTTTTTTATGTGCTTTTGGATCTATTGGATGGATTTTGTTAAGAATTTTTGCATTTATATTCATGAGAGATATTGAATATATCCTGCAATGTGCCACCTGCAATCTGCACAGTAAGCAATCTTAATTGGGAGCTCTGGTGGCCTAGGGGCATAAAGCTGCATTGCAATCCAGAAGAATGCCGTTCAAATCCACCAGCTACAATGCAGGTGACGGATAGGCAGTTTCCTCCCATGAATTCAACAGCCTCTGAAAACCCACCAGAGGGGTGGTCTGTTCAGCCTTGCAACACCTGTATGAAAACAGCACAGGAAACCATCTTCCTGTCCCTTTTATACTGTAGCTTTTATTGGTAATGAGAAGTCCTTAGACATTAACTAATACTTAAAACCATTGTTGTGGGTGCTGCCTATGTCATTGTTTACAAACTGCAAATCTATACCAAAGCAGAGTGCTGCATTGTTCTCATGCAGAGCCGACAATGGGTTCAAACCACTGAGCTTTTGGTTAGCAGCTGAGCCCTTAACTTTATTGCATCATTAGGACTCACTGAAAGTTCTTAAGCTGCGGTAATAGCATCCAGAGAAGATGGACAGAGACTACCTAAGGTGCTAGGGACTAATCACTAGAGCACTGCAATATTAACAGACTGAGCAGGGGAGGATGAGTTGGCAGGAGACTTAAAAGAAGCAACTTACCAAGTGGGAGGAAGAGTGCAATTGTAATGTGTCAGAGAATACCGCAGATACTTAATGAGTTACTTGCTTGCAAATTTATTCATGAGGCCTAGTCAAAAGCTCATAAAAAAGTAATAATTCTAAACAAAGGGAGGGGAGGGGGAAAGAATTACAGTGTGGGAATATTAACTCTTGTTTATAGTTTTTAAGTAAACCAATAAGCTGGCAGCTGGCAAAAGGTCTGGCTGAGCAGAAGGACCTCAAGCAGGCAGACTTCAATATTAAAGTTCTGCAGGGAGCTCTGGTGGCCTAGTGGAAGAAGCTGCACTGCAATCCCAGAGGTACATGGTTTGAATCCATCAGATGCTCTGCTGGAGGAGGGGCAATCTCCTCCTGTACCAATCAGATCTGATTTGACAGTGTTGTTGTTATTATTATGTACCGTCGAGTCGCTTGCGACTCATAGCGTCCCTATGTACAACAGCCCTAAACTCTGCTCTGTCCTGTGCCAATCGCACCATCTCCAATACACCCATCCCAATTGCCCCACTCACTGCATCAATCCACCTCATAGAGGGCCTTCCCCTCCTGAGCTGTTCCTCCACCCTACCAAGCATGATGTCCTCCTCCAAGGACTGGTCCCTTCTTACAATATGTCCAAAGTATGTTAGACAGAGCCTCAGAATCCTTGCCTCCAAGGAGCCGCCCGGTTTGACCCTTTCCAGGATGAATCTGTTTGTTTTCCTAGCAGTCCATGGTACCCTCAATACTCTTCTCCAGCACCACAGCTCAAAGGCATCAATTCTCCTTCTATCGTCCTTAGTCATTGTCCAACTCTCTGATGCAAAACAAGTGATTGCAAAGACCATGGCCTCTATCAGACGCACCTTAGTCTCCAGAGAGACACCATTGCTCTTCAGTACCTTGGAGAGGTCCCTAACAGCAGACTGTCCCATGGCAATATGTCTTCTAATTTCCTGGCTACTGGTGCCGAGAGTGTTGACTGCCAAGCAAACTAAAGCTGTGTACAATCTCAATCTCTTCACCATCCATCCTGATGCTGCCAATTGGTCCAGTGCTGAGAATCTTTGTCTTCTTGACATTGAGCCTCAATCCATATTGGAGGCTGCAGTCCTTGACTCTCTGCAGCAAGTGCTTCAGGTCCTCCTCACTTTCCGCAAGCTGGGTTGTCATCTGCATATCGCAGATTGTTGACAGATCTTCCACCAGTCTTGACCCCACATTTCTCCTCATAGAGCCCAGCCTCCCAGATAATCTGTTCTGAATACAGGTTGAAAAGGTATGGAGACAGGACACATCCCTGGCACACGCCCTTCCCAGTTTTAAACCATGCAGTGTTCCCCTGCTCTGTTCTGACGACTGCCTCCTAGTCCAAGTATAGGTTTCACATTAAAACGATGTGTTCTTGGATTCCCATTCTTCTGAGAGTCAGCCACAGTTTGTTATGATCCACACAGTCAAACGCCTTTGCATAGTCAATGAAACACAGATATACATTCCTCTGGTATTCCCTGCTTTCAGCCAAGATCCATCTAACATTAGCTACAATAATCCTAGTACCATGACCCCTTCTAAACTCAGCCTGGACTTACACACAGTACAAACACAAAAAATAACAATTAACTTTTTTTAAAAAAAGTAAAGTTCTATTTCTAATCCCCCAAAGCCTGAGAGTTTGGAGGGCTTAACTGTGGAAAACGAGACAGGCATTTCTGTATTTTTGTCAAAGTTGGTGGCCTTAGGCCAAGTAGGTATAAACCTTTTCCTCATCAGTATTTCTCTGAAAACAAGATATTACAAAAAGAATATGGAAATTTAAAAACTATACATAATTGGGTAATGCAAATTAGAGTTAGAAGGGATACTTCTACACCAGTGGGTCTTGTTTTAGCATGCATCACAATCATCTGGAAGATCTGCAAAGACAAATTACCGGGCTCCACTTCTGACATGTCAGATTCATTTAGTCTGGGATGAGTCAAATAATTCACTTGATACAGGTCATGGTCTTTGAAATTCCTTGCTATGCATCAGAGAGCTGGACAATAGCTAGGGATGATAGGAGAGTTGATGCCTTTGAGCTTTGGTGCTGGACAAGAGTATTGAATATACCATGGACTGCTAGGAGAACAAACAAGTTTGTCCTGGAGAGGGTGAAACCAGGCTGCTCCTTGGAGGCAAGGATTCTGAAGCTTCATCTTACATACTTTGGACATGTTACAAGACAGGACCAGTCCTTGGAGAGGGATGTCATGGTTGGGAGGGTGGAGGGACAGCACAAGAGAGGAAGACCCTTGATGAGATGGATTGGTTCCATCACTGGGGTAATGGGGACAGGTGTGTCAGAGACAATAAGGTAGGCAAGATATAGAGCAGGGTTTAGGGCTTTGTACACAGGGTCACTATGAGTCGCAAGGGACTCAACAGCACATAACAACACTACTAAAGTCCCAGGTGATGCTGCTGATTCTAGAACCATATTTTGAATTAAAACATGCTCTAGAGTAACTTGAGTATGTGCAGGATAAATGTTCAAAAAGAAATACTCATAGTTATCTTAGTTATAGTCACAAAGCTTAAAATATAATCTAAATGGCCATAGCTGAATGGAAAAGTAAATTGGATGTATTATACAAGGAAGGGGGAACTCTGGTTGCGTGGCAGTGAGGAGTTACACCACCATCCCAAAGGCACACGGTTTGAATCCTCTGAATGCTCTACAGGAGAAAGATGAGCAATCTCATTCCATTGGATTTGCTGCTTCTGAAAAACAGCTGGAGGATTAGCTATGAATTGACTCCGACTGGACAGCACATAACAATTCAAGGACCACTATGCAGATGAATACACGCATGTATATAGATGATATTGATGTTGAACAAAGGTCACTGGAGTTCACATATAATTTTATTCTATTCATATGAAGATCAAAACCCAATAATGAAAGTGTCTTCTTTATAGATGTAGTAAAACTACAGTGAACATAAAGAATTATTAATGCAAAATTTGTTATCTAGTTATCTGAGACACAGGAAGAAAGAAGCATTAAGGAAGGACATGCAAAGAAAGCACAGTTGATGCTCTCTATCTGAAGTGATTAGATGCTCTTTAAACTGTACTCTATTGGTCATAGGTTGCTATGAGTCATACTCGATGGCACTTAACAATATATACATATATAATTCTTATATGTGAGTTCTTTTATAATGAAAATTTTCAGTAATAAAAAGGAGCTAATAACATATTAGTGCTGAAGGGAGCTCTTGTGGCCCAGTGTTAAGGAGTTGCACTACCTACCCAAAGGCAAGCAGTTCAAACCCACCAGTTGCTCCTTTGGGAAAGATAGACAATCTCCTCTGCCACGACTAGAAACTCACTGGAGGGTCAGCTATAAAGTGGTTCTGATTGACGACAAAGAGAAGGAAAGATAGAGGAGAGATAGACCAACTCCAGTCTGAAATTGATCATGTATGAAAACAAGATATATTAGTAAGAACTGGTGACTGGAATACAAAAGTTGGAAACAAATAAGCACTGGTAGTCAGAAAATATGACCTTGATGAAAGAAATGAGGCTAAGAGATTGCGTGACAGAATTTTGCACAGTGAATGATTTATTCATTATGAATACTTTTAAAAACTAAAAAAGTGAATATACACATGATCCTCACCTAATAGACTACACAGCAATTTTACTGACTACATCTGTAAAAAGGGTCAAAGCAAAAGCTCAATATCATCAGTCAAAACAAGGCCAGATGCTGACTATGGAATACACCATCAATTACATACAAGTTCAAAGTGAAATTGAAGAAAATTAAAACAAGCCCAGAAGACCACAATACAACCTTCAGTCTATAAAAAGGCACTTCAAAATTAGACTTAATACACTATAACTGCATGAAGACTGATGAGCATCAAGGACATCATGTGTGAAGAAAGCAACAGGTAATTTAAAAGACAGGAAAGAAAAAGACAAAAGAAGAGATCTAAAACTTGAATTAAAATGAAAAGAAGAAAAAGCAAGGGGAGAGAATGCTGAAGGAAGGGTAGTACAGAAAATATCAAAGTGAAGCTTGAGAAGACAAAGGAATATCTTACATGTTCAATATTTCACAAGCTGAGAAAACTGAGGAACAAACTCAAGCCTTGAATGCCAATACTGAAGGGCCAATATTATGGACAAAATCTTGAACGATGCAGGAAGCATCAAAAGAAGGTGGCAAACACAATCAATGAGCCATATATTATTAAGAACCCATAGTAATGAAGGGGAAAGTTCAAGGTGCACTGAATTTATTGACAAAAACTGTGAACCCAGGAATTGATGCAATATCAATTGCCATATTTTGATGAACAGATGCAACTCTTGGCATGCTCACTGGCCTATGCCAAGAAATCTGGCAGCTACATGGCCACCTGACTGAAGAGATCCATATTTGTTCCCATTTTTAAAAAGTCCAACAGAGTGGGAAAATTTCCAAACAACAGCATTAATATCACATGCAAGTAAAATCTTGCTGAAAATTATTTCAAAACTGCTGGAACCAAGCATCAATAGGGAACTCTCAGAAATTCAAGATGGATTCAGAAGAGGCCATGCACAAGGGATATCACTGCTGGTGTCGGGGAGTTTTGGGCTTAAAGCAGAGAATTCCAGAAAGATAGTTACTTGTGTTTTCTTGACTATGTCAAGGTATTTCACTGTGTGGATAATAATAACAAATTATTCATAACATTGAGAAGAATGGGATTTACAAAACACTTAATTTTGCTCATGCAAAATCTATCCACAGACCAAGAATCAGTTGTTCAAACAGGATATGTTTTAAAATCAGGAAAGGCATATAGAAGAGTTTTAAATTTCCTCCTATTCAATCTGTACGCATTTTGAGAAGCTGGAGTACAGTAAAAACAATGTGGCATCAGTATTGGCGGAAGACACATCAACCTACATTATGCAGATTACACAACCTTGCTAGCAGAAAGCAAGATGACTTGAAGCACTTACTAAAGATCAAAGACTACAACCTTCCGTACTGGTTACATCTCAACATCAAGAAAACAAAAGTTTTCACCCTTGGACCAATAGGCAACATCATGAAAGATGGAGAAGAGATTGAAGTTGCCCATGAAATGAAGTCATTTTATTTGCATCTACAATCAACACCCATGGTAGCACCAGGCAAGAAAATAACACAACAAAACCAAACATATGTTGAATAAGGATATCTCCAAAGTGCTAAAGAGCATCTCACAATATAAAGTAACCAACTGTACAGGTTTTAGGACTGAAAATTCCTTTCCAAGATCGCTGTAAATATAAAATATTTATAATTTTTAAAGTGTAATTTACACAAAATAATGTAAAATAGTTCATTAATAAAGCTGCATAAAGATACTTGCATGTGGTTTTAAAGATGGGTGTCTCTGGTGAGGCATTTTCTCATCACAGAAAATACTCTTTCAAGATGACAGTTCTCTCTAAAGTTATACAGGAGTCACTGGCATGGCACCTGAAAGCTCTTTGAGTTAAACATAGTTAAGAGGAAATAGATGGAGGTGCCTGGGCTATTCATTTAGTGTGTGTTCATGAGTCCTGTGATACCTATATTAGCCAAATTCTGACTTTTCTGATCTGAACTATCCTAAGACAGGCTGTGAACCTAGGCTTCTTCATTTAAATACTGGCTTCACCACTTTCTAGCTGTACAACCTTTGACAACCTTTCTTCTGATTTGTAAACTATGGATAAAGGCAGAATATCCTTCTCTAGGCATTGGTTCCCAAAAAAACATGTCCAAAGTAATTGAGATGAAGTCTCACCATCCTAATTTCTATTTTAGTATAGCTTTATTCTGGCTATACTTCTTCCAAGGAAGATTTGTTTACCTTCAATTTAGTACAGATCCCCAGTAAAGGTGAATCTTCCCAGCTATCCCAAGACCAGAGAGGACTTCAGGCAGGAAAGTTGCCCTACCTGTCCCTGGAGCAGTGAACTCCCCCAACAAGTCTTCTTGTCCACTCCATGGACTGGAGAGGACTTCAGGCAGGGAGACTCACCATACATACCACCCCTGGAGCAGTGAAGACGTTAGGCAAGGACAGTCACAATGATATGGAAGAAGTAGATTACCTCAAACCCCACATGAAACCAAAACAAGATATAACCCAAAAAAGTGATCAAAACACAGAGCCACTGTATCTCCTGGAGGAGGAAAGGCTGATGGAATTTCTGACACAAAATTAAAAAGAATAATGGTCAAGTATTTTCTTTGGATGAAAGAAAAAGTCAAAGGAGGAAGATACAAGTAAAACCCAAGAGAAACATTAAAAAAAGCAATGCAAAATAAAGCAGATAAAACTAGTGATGTGTAAGGAACCCTAGAAAAATAAGAAACAGCAATCTAGAATATTAAGACCAGCATCTCAGAAGATGTTAACATGTCAGAGGGACAGAAAAGAAGAAATAGTGTACAGAATCAGCAATATAGAAGATAGAGCTCTCAGCACTGATCTATGAAAGCAAAAAGCTGAATTAAAAAGGGAAATTAAGAAAGCCTCAGAACAATATGGGACACCATCAAGAGGAAGAACACATGTGTAATTAGAATTCCAAAACAGGAAGGAGGAGAGAAAAAAAAAGATGCTGAAAAAACTGTGGAAGTTACTAGAAGAAAACTTTCCCAGTATTATGAAAAGTGGGAAAATATGTATCTAAGAAGGTGTGCAAAACTCAAAAGATCCCAAAAGAAAAACACGAAGGCATATATAGACAAATTTGCCAGAATCAAAGACAAGGACGGCATTCTGAAAGCAACTAGAGAAAAACAAAGAGTAATTATAAAGGAGAGCAAACAAGTTCTGATTTCTTGGCACAAACTATGCAAGCAAGAAGACAATGGAATGACATATATCATGCCAATTGAGAATACTGTACCCATCAAAAATACCAGAGAGATCACGACATTCTTAGAAAAGCAGAAATATATATATATATATATAAAAGAAAAGCAGAAATAAAGGAGTTCATGAGAACAAGACCATTAAGAAATACTAAAGGAAGTACAGAGATGCCACAAACAAGTGTACAGACCAAACCAAATGGGAACAATACAAAAAATAACCCAACAAAATGACAGCAGTAATGATTTAAATACAACAGTGGGGGGAGGGGGAGATAGAATAATGAATAGAAAAGGAAAACCCATCAATTTGCTGCTGACAAAAGAGACACACCTGAAAAGTGAAGATAAAGACAGACTAAAAAATCAAAGGGTGGTGAAAAAATATACCAAGGAAAAAGGGGGCGGGGGGGAGCAGCAGTAGCAATACAGAACGCTGGTAAAAATAGACTGGGGTAAAAGCCATCATAAATGACAAGGAAGGACACTATAAAATTCTTAAAGGGTAAATGGAACAACAGGACTTAATTATAAGTATCTATAAACCAAATAATAGAGCTGCAAAAACACAAAACATTAACTGGGAAAAAAAAATAGATAATACCACAATAGTATTAAGATACTTTGGTACATCAGTTTTTTTTTAAAAAATCATTTTTAGGGGAGCTCTGGTGGCCTAGTGGCAAGGACCTGCAACTACAATCCCAGAGGCGCACGGTTCGAATCCACCAGATGCTCTGCCGGGGAAGGAGGGACAATTTCCTCCTCTACCAGTCAGATCTGATTTGACGGTACACTCACACAAAAATAATAAAAAAAATTAAAAAAAACCATTTTTATTGTGATTTTAACAAACGTTTAGAAAAAACTTAGATTTCTAGTCATTCATTGTTGGACATTTCCTCCCTAGCCCCTTCCCCCCAATTAACTTTTCTCTTTAAAAAAATTTATTCATTGCTTTCTGCGCTACCCACACAAGGGTCCATACGGCATTGTTCTGGTTCCCATTGTAACTTATGACCCACCACATCAATAAAATGATAAAAAACACATGATCACCTCTTTTGATGGCAGAAAAGGCTTGTGACAAAACCCAATATACTTTCCTGATAAGAACACTCAACAAAACAAGGACAGAGGGAAATTTCCTCAACATAGTTAAAGGGACATACTCCATTGACTTGTTGGTGCTATATGCCATCAAGTCTCCTGTGACTCATAACAATCCTAAGAACAACAGTTCTGAACCATGGGCTATTCTGAACCAATTTCATTGTCTCTGTCTGATACACCTACCTCCATTACCCTAGTCACTGAGGCAATCACCTCATCCAGGGTCTTCCTCTCTTGCACTGTTCCTCTACACTTCCAAGCACAATGTTCCTCTCCAAGGACTGGTCTCTCCTGACAATATGCCCTAAGTCAGATGGAGCTTCAAAATCCTCACCTCCAAGGAAGAGCCTGGTTTTACAGCCTAATTTTACAGTTTATGGTATCTTCAATACTCTTCTCCAGCACCACAACTGAAAG
This sequence comes from Elephantulus edwardii, assembly GCF_000299155.1. NCBI lineage: Eukaryota > Metazoa > Chordata > Mammalia > Macroscelidea > Macroscelididae > Elephantulus > Elephantulus edwardii. Next base: position 9,628,447 of record NW_006399797.1, on the reverse strand, counting down.
GCATCAATTCTTCTATTATCCCACTGTCCAGTTCTCTGATACATAGCAAGAAATTGTGATAGTATACTTAGAAAATCCCAGATTCAGTAAGAAATCTGTTGGATATAGTAGACCAAATCAGCAAAACAGCTGTTTACAAGATCAACATACAAAAATTAGTCTGCTTTTCAGGTAAGATATTAGGATTATATTATAGAGATGTAAAGCTAAGTAAAATATATTAAAATTATGTACAACTTTCTAAAATGTTGTCATTAATGTTGCCAATATTCTAGATAAAGTAGGAAAGTGACACTAAACTCTCAAAATGTTCAATTTTATTTTGATACAGAATGACATTTGAAATATTAAACCTTTCCTTTAAATCTGAAATCTTAAAACCACACAAGACATTAATGTAGAATGAATGAATGGTTATGAATCATGTCCTTCCAAAATATTTATCTGTGGATATAATTCTACGTGGAAATAAGCTTTGTCTGTTACTGTTATCAAGGTCTTAACAGAAAAAGCTTATCACTGGTGAGTGTATCCCTAAACCACTTTAGAAGCTATAAAAAGAACAGATTAGAGGCAAGCTTACACAATAGGACAAATGCTCTCTGACAAAAATGGAAGATGCACCTACAAATTCAGAAACTATAAACTACTAGCTCTTGCTGTTATTTGTTGTGTACTATCAAGTTGGATCTGACCCATAGCTGACCTTCCAGCGGGCTTTAGGAGGCAGTTAATTGCACTGAAACAGATTGTCCATCCTTCTCCCAAGGAACAGCTGATGGATTTGAACCGTGTGCCTTTTGGATTGCAGCGCAGTTTCTTGCCAATAGATCACTGGAGATTAGAAGCTAAAATGAAACATTTCCCCTAAAAGTCACTCAATATTTACTTCTTCAGAAATGTTAGAAAACATGTTTTTAAAATAACCCGCTAGAACAAGATAATTAGGACAACACCTATTCTCTGAATTTTGAGATCGGATTTTGCATGCTAGAAAATTAGATCTCGTTAAACTCAATTTCAATACTCAGTTCTAAAGTTCTTCCCATTTACCTCCTTCAAATTCATTCTCCTTTCTTCCTATTAACAAATCATTTCTCACCTGAACTCTTTTAACAGCTAACACCCAAACTAAATGCTCTTCCATGCTCTGCCCACTGCCTTCTTTACAGTTTGTATTTATTATTTCCTCACCTGCCCACCCCCCATTGATCAAGTCATAAAAGCTACCATGTAGTTTACAAATGTATTGGGTTGTTTGAGTCTTTGTATACTCTAAATGCCTATATTGTAATCCTTCTAATTTGAAAAGCATGTGCAAATTTCCAGTGTTTATTAGTAGAAAATATATTTCTTAAATATAAAGTTCTAATAGTCTTACAATCTAAGAACAAACAGAATGTGTCTATCCTGTTGCCTGTAAGACAGATAGATCACATATGAAAGCAAATAATACAAGAAATTTACTTGTGTTTTATTGACCATGCAAAGCCATGTGTGGATCATAAAAAATTATGGGTAACATAAAATGTTCTAAGAATCCCAGAACATTTACTTGTACTCATGCAGTACCTATAAGCAGCAGCCATTCACGGCACGGTTTAAAAGAAAAGGTTTGTGTCAAAGGTGGATTATTTCAGCATGCCTACTCAATTTGTATGCTGAACACTCAATTTGTATGCTGAACAAATAATCGAAGAGGCTGCATCATATGGAGAATGTGGCAGCAGGATGAAAAGAAAGCTTATTAACAACCTGTGTTATGTAGATGACCCAAATGGGCATGTAGGAAGTGAAGACAACTTGGAGCATTTTCTGCAGAAGATCAAAGTCTACAGCCTTTAGTGTGATTACACCACATCAAAAAAACAAAAATTTCACGCCGGGATTAATAAAGCAACATCATAACAGATGGAGAAAATACTGGAGTTGTTAACAATTTCATTTTACTTGGACAAACAATTATCATCCATGAAAACAGTTTAAAAATAACAATACATACTGCATTGGGACAATCTGTTTAAGGACTTAAACCTTTTTAGAATCTTAAAGAGCAAGAATGTCAGTTTTAAGATTAAGGTGCATCTGATCTATCCATGGTATTTTTCAAATGCTTCCATGTGCATGTGAAAGTTGGATAATGAATAAGGAAACCCGAATAACTGATGTCTTTGAATTTTGGTGTTAGTTAAGAGTACTTAATAAATCAGAGCCTGCCAAAAGAACATGCAGACCTGTGTTGGAAGAAATGCAGCCAGTGTGCTCCTTAAAGGTAAGGATGGTAAGACTTCATCTCACACACTTTGTTGTGTTGTTAGGAGGGGCCAGTCCCTGGAGAAAGATATTAAAGAAATTAGAGGAAGGAAGGCCCTCAATGAGATTTACTGATATTGTGATAACAATGGGCTTGAGCATTGAGAGAGACTGTGAGAATGGTTCTGAGTTGCTACGAGTTGGGAGTTGGCTAGGGACACTTAACAACAGTTATCTCTAGCAAAGTTTTTGGGGGTATGAGGCCTACCATAAAGATGTATTTATTTCTAGTCTTAACATTTCTCCACTAGGGCTTAAAATTCATAGTAGGCTGTCAGGCTATCTTGGTTAAGAGAATGAACATCCTAGACATTGTTTCTTTATATATCAATTTCTAGAACACTGGATGAGATGGAATTCTATAACTGTAATGAGGGTAGGTGTGCTGGGGTCAGTGAGACTGGCTCAGAATATAGAGCAGGCTTCAGAGCTATTGTACATAGGGCCACTATGACTCACAGGCAACTCAATGGCACATACAAAGAAGTAGTTTTAATTCTAGTTATCTGTTCTTGAGTCTTCTTCCTCTAATGAGCAACTTGATTTAGCATCCATCATTTATCATCCGCAAGTAGAGACTTGCTGAGTTAAGTCTAGGGAAAAAGGGTAAAGCAGCTATGTAGATGACCTATAGCAATGTCATTAGGTTCAAGGAATTAAGCCTAGCTTTGGTGGCCTAGTGGCAAAAATCTGTACTGCAATCCCAGAGGCATGTGGTTCAAATCCACCAGATGCTCTGCCGGAGAAGGAGGGACAATCTCTACCTTTACCAAACTGATCCAATTTGACGGTACACACACACAAAATAATAAAATGTAAAATAAATAAATAAATAAAGGCTCAAGGAATGAGAACAAGGTAAATCTTATTGAAGGAAATATCTTGCGCACGCAACCTATCAAAATACCACTCAACTGGAAATCACAACTAGTTATCCTGTGAATACCATGCAAGTATATATCAAAGTCCAAACTAAGGCTTGAATGTTTACAAGATATTCATGAAACTACATACAGACCAGTGAGTATAAACATGAACTTTATAATAACAAAGATTTCACATACTGATTTTTATAAGCTCCTCATGAGAATGGAGGTGCCATTGAAAATTCTAGGGAGAATTTTAATTCTTGTTTTATATGGATGAATAAAACACCAGATGAAACCCACTGTATTCAAGTAAATTCTTATGGTGACCCTGTAGCATTTTTCAAGGCTGTATCTTGTTAGGAGACTATTCATCTTTCACCTAATAATTGCCTGTCTTTCTCGCCAGTATAGCAGAATTCAAACAGCCAATATTGTGCTTAGAAGCCCAACAAGCAGCAGACTGCACCCCCAGGGCTCTTTGTGGTTAATAAATGTCAAACTGAATAAAAATTTAAAAAATACCTCTTACAAAATCTGTCCTGGTGTCTTCTACTAACATGATAAGGTACTTCCCTGTACTCCACAATGGTGGTGGTATGTCCTGGTGGATTTGAAGACCATGTCTTCGTGATGGTAGTGCAACTCCTTACCACTAGGCTGCCAGAGGCTCCCTGTACTCCACACTATTCTGACGTATATTCTTGTCTTAGTGTGTATGTTATATGACCTTTGTAATTTGTTCGCTCGATATTTCTGCGTCAGACTAATCGCTTTAGGCTGACAGCATCATAACAAGTAACAGTGGCTGACATTTGTTGTTGGTATGTGCCATCGAGTTGCCTGTGACTCAAAGTGGCCTTATTTACAATAGCTCTGAACCCGGCCTTATCCTGAGCTAGTCTCACTGACTCTGACACACCTAAATCTGTTGCCCTAGTTACCATGTAAATCCATCTCACTGGGGGCCTTCCTCTCCTGCACTGTCTCTCCACCCTTCCAAGCATAATTTCCAAGTACTGGTCTCTCTTGGCCAAGCGCGCAAAGTATGTAAGATGGAGCTTCAAAATCCTAACCTCCAAGGAGAACTTGGGTTTCCCTCTCTCCAAGACAGATTTATTTGTTCTCCTGGCAGTCTATGGTATGTTCAATTGTCCAGCAAGTTATTACAAAGACCATGGCCTGGATCAGGCACCTTAATTTCTAAACTATTATCATTGCTCTTTAACATTTTGGAGTTATCCCCGACAGCAGAATTACCCAGTGCAAATCGTCTTTTGATTTCCTGACTGCTGGTGCCAAGAGTGTTGACTGTGGGGCTGAACAAGCTAAAACTGTTAACAGAAATTGCTAACAACCTCAGTCTTTTCTTCATCCATAATCATGCTGCCAATTGGCCCAATGGTAAGAATCTTTGTCTTCTTAATGCTAACAAATATTAAGACGTGTTAACAATCTACATAAGCTATCAACTAACAAAGCAAAGGAGCTCTGGTGGCATAGTCCATAAGGAGTTGTGCTACTTACCCAAAGATCGCACCTGTCTGGTGGCACAAACTGACCAACTGCTCTAAGGAAGAAAGATGGGCTATTCAAAGCTATTCATGGCCTAATTAATTCAATGGAAGGTCACTCTGAGTTGGTTCCTACTCAATGGCAATGAGTGAGTGTGTGTGACTTAGCAAGTGTTTTGACTCAAACTATCAAGAGATTTAAACCAACTCTAAGTAACAAACTCATGAATTGTTTGTTACTGGTTCATAGTGAGGTAAAAAGTTAGAGGCAGAATGTAACAGAATGGCTTCCTTCTTTGAGGAAATATTACTATGAAAATGGTCCAGCATAATTAAATGGTATTAGTAATACAGTTGATTCCTGCTCCAATTTGAATAACACTGAGTTTGGAAAAAGATATTCCTATGAAGAAAAGTAAAAAAAGATGTAGAACAGATTATTCAAATTAGCTTCAGGGTCCTTATCCATTTTTGTGGGCACAAAGAGATCCTCTACACAGATTTAAAATAAAAGCATCTCCTTGACCACTTTAAAAAAAATTAGATAATGTTTTTAAGAGTCAAGACACATTTTTTAAAAAACCTAATAAATTTTTAATTATAATTTTTTCTTTTTCTTTAAAACAGGACAAGTAACAGATTACACATCAAACTTCAGAACCTTTTGAATATCTAATTATTATACACATTCCCATCTGTCTTGCAGGAGGGATCTTGGTCGGTTTAACAGTTTCAGGTAAAATAAGTTGCATAATAGGTATATATTACAATAATAAATGTACAATGTTTACACCAAATATATTTTAGAAGAAAAAGAGATGCATCTGCATCAAATGGCGACCTTTTAAAATGCCACACCTTTTTATACATTCACTCTTGCAAAAGATCATAAGATGGGGTCACCAAGCTCAGATAAATCACTATGATGCACATAAAATACAGAAAGATTGGCTACTTTATATATTATATATATTTATATTTTCACACTTTAGCATCTGAGACATAAACTGAGAATTTAAAATTTATTCTCTTCAGATAACAAATCATTTTTTATACTTCATAAACATGGTGCCCACAAAAGCACATAGGTAAGGCACAATAGGGTTTTCTGTTACAGAATAGTGTGCATCATGTTTACTTTACCAGAAAACGTGCAATTATCTGTGCAAGTTCATGCTGCAAACCCAACACATTTAGAATAAAACAAAAAGGAAAATTGAGCTTTAAACAAATCAGAAATTGTACAATTCCAGCTGTTTCACATATTCATTTGGACTGACAATGTTATATCAACAAGTTATTAGAAAACAAAAACAAAACAAAACAATTGTTAGGTTTACAAGTAAACTTTGCTCAGCAACTCTTTTAATCTGAAATCATAAACAGTAATAAAAGTAACTTTACGGAAACAAATTAAATACTGAGGCACAAAGCCAAAGGTCACTCGTGCATTTACTATTGCAAATTTTCATGACCTAAAATTGCAAATATAACTTGTCAAACACGTATGTTGCTGCACCAATGTGCCCTGCTTTAAACTTGACATATAACAGGGTACTAACATTTCATTAAATTATAAATAGATTGGGAAAATGATTTAATCTCAGTGGTACTATGTCACAACCCTAGTATTTATAATAAATACAGCTTTTCACAAAATATTTTTCCAATATCTGCCAATTGCTTTTTTATTGCTCACATAAATTTGAATCCATTACAACCTGTATCAGAACTTTCCCATAAAATCATACTCAAACATTTGCATATAAAATCTATAAAAGATATTTTAAACTTGTATCTAATACTTCCAGGTGTTTGGCTGTTTAATCTATATTATAGTATAGCCATATGTGTGCATATGTGCATGTACATATGTATGTATATGTTCAATATACTATACATATACATATATATGGTACATGTATGTATACACCCACATGCACACATACATATATATACATATTAGATAATGAATAAAATAAGCTTATTTTACTGCTTTAATGCAGACATCTCACAAAACAAAACTACTTTCGCCACCACCAGGAATTTATACATATATACAAAAGCCAGTTTAAGTACATGTACATCCCCTTATCTGTATATGCACCCACAAAACTCAAATTAATTTTCTCATGTTCCAGCTGCAGCAAATAAATCTCTTACAAGCAATAGAAACCTAAGGTTAAATTGGGAAATTAAGTTTTATCACATAAGCCTGTAAGGAATTCTGCCGGTGACTATATACAAAAATTCACAGGAAATTACAGAAATAGAAGAAGCCTCTTCACCATGCTTTTGTGTGGTAATCTAAACACTTCTTGGTGCAAAAATACAACCACCAAATCTGAATATGTTTTAATGAAGTCAATGTTCCTCATGCAAAACTTTAAATGCACTGGCTGAACTGAGCTCCAAAAACGGAATGAAACAATAATTCTATCTATTCAGCATTGCTGCCTCACTGCTAAGTCCCTTTAGAACCTTAAGATTTCTGAAACATTCAAACAGAGCCATATTCATCAATAAAAATATTACATACAAAAAGCATTTTAAAAGGAAGACAGGAAGCCAAAGAGGAATTTTCCTATTGTAAAGAACAGTCCTAGGAGTAGTAGAAATCTTTTCAGGAACCTCCTTGAGAATTGACTAGGCCAGTCCGAAGACGAAGATGAGACATAGAGTTCATATGTTTATTTGATGGCTTCAAGGGAGTGTTGCAAGTAAGAGCTTGGGGAAAGCGATGATGATATCTATCTAGCCGTAAATATTTTACTGTAACCAATTTCCCTGTTGTAAGATAAAAATGATATTTTAGATCTGTAAAAACATGCTTAGAATATGTAAAATACAAACTGTGGTAAAATATACATCAACCCAAAGTACACACACAGCCTAAAATCACTCACTCTAAGATTCTTTAATTTAAAATCTGCTATGGTTTTTAATACTCAAGTGATAGATTGTCTTTTCAAATGTTTGTAAAATTAAAATTTCTTACCATCAAACCAAGAGCCATGTAATGCCTTAAAAGCTTTTCCAGCATACTCTGGAGACAGACACTTAACATATACACACCCCTGTGAAAAAAATAAAAAGGAAAAGAAATAGTCTTAGTTTAACAACAATAAAAATAAAAAGCAGAATTCAAAAAGAAATGTTACATTACCTCTCGTGAATTTTTATCTACTGCAATATGAACAATGCCATCATTATCGCTGCATTTCTCTAAAATTGCTTCTTGAATTGCCAAATGCCAATGATCCCCTATTTCCCTAAAAAGTAATAAAAGGAAAATCATCAGCCATATCCCTACTCATGGTTTCATACATTAATTCCTATGAGACAATTAGGACAGTTAAAAACATTGTACATCATTAAAATTAGTAGTGATATGTGCTTGTTGATTAGCAGTAGATGAATTTTACAAAACTAATACTAATTTTCCCCTCATTTTCAAGTGTTCTAAGAGTGACACATCACTAAGGTAATGAAGAATTAGCTCACCATGGCAGATGTGCATCACCATGGTAGAGAGCTGTTAGTGTTAAATAATCATCTAATTTATTTTACACTTAGAATTCTGTGTACCTGCAGTTTAATGAGTTATAGTGAATGCATAAAAGTTAATTATTTATTTTTATTGATATTTTCAAATCCTTAAACTTAAGAAAAATTCTAAAAAAAGTATTCTGAGTCTTGGTTCCAAAACAATGGAAGAATAATGAAAGAGAATTATCTGCAGTCACCTTACAATTAGGAAAGCTGTAAATTTCCAAATACTGTAGGAAATACTTGCCTTAATTGCTACAAATAGATGGCAAACAAGGGGAATAATGGCTTTACTTTAAACCATATATCTTTATCTAATACTAGACTGACATTAGTTTTCTAATCCCTTAAGACATGAGATAAAGATTTGCAGTAGAGGAATCACCACAATGCCGATTCTTTCTAAATTTGCAAACTGGATAGTATGTGAATGCGTGTAAAATGCATACATATGGACATGTGCATTCATAATGCTTCCTGGTATTTAAAATTTGACTGTCACTTAACTTAGAATTGTATTCTATTAATGATTTTTTACAAAAGTCAATGAATTACCAGATGAGACTTAGGGATATTCTTTATATAACACAATTTTTATGGTCAGGATTAAAACAAACAGAAGTTGACCTTCATATTATTAGTCAGATAAGCATAGGTCTCTAAGATTATTCTGAAGATTATCACAGCTTATGTAAAATATTGTACAATATTTTTTTGTATATTTGTACAATAATGTACAATAATGTAAAATATTGTAACAGTTAAAGTACTAACGTGTTGCTGCAACTATATAGATAGGAAATTTCTGAAATATGTTCATTTGTCTCAAGCATTTAACTGTGATGAATATTCATAGCACAAAGATTTTAAGTTTAAAAAATCATTAATCATGTGTCTGTCAAACATGCTCAGAATTTAACCAAAAAGAAAAAAAAAATGTTGTGTTAAGAGACTTCGAGGGGAAACATTCTTTAATTACAGATATTACGTTACAATATTAAACATTTTTTCAATCAAATAATCTAAATAAAAATTACATGTACTCAATCATAAACAATACTTACATAACTGGATCAAACATATTTCGAATCTTTAGACATGGTGTCAAACTATTTGGTGGGGAATTTCTTCTATCTAAATGAAATGCTAAAAAAGAAAAAAATAATAATTTTACAATTTACCATTATGTTGAAATACAGTCATTTAGTTAAGTAAAGTATGTGAGAAAAACATAGTAGCTCTCAAAGAATTTACAGTTTAGTGGAGACAGATGACAATGGTGTCACCCAAGTAAAAAGTGATTAGAAGTGCAGTGCATCCAAAGAGAAGAATGAAGAAAAATTTCAAAGGTAATTTAATCTTTTCTAGAAGTGTCACATAAGACTCCTCAGAAAACTTATGCCGAGATCTGAAAAACTAAATAAGGCAAAGAGAGGTATAACGAATATTTTAAGCAGAAATGATAGCTTGTACATAGCTCTAGAAGATATAGTCAAATAACTAAGAGCTAATGTGATTGATACTGGAAAACAGATTACTGAAGTATGGTCACTAGGTACAATCTCTGCCAAGCTTTCACATCAAGATAGTAAAGTGAACCTCTAGTGCCATCTAGAATTCTCATACTGTTTTGTTCTTGGATGACTTAAATTGCAGGCATTCTCATGTCCAAGAAATTCCACTAACAGCCTAAGCCAGAAATAAGTGAAGTTGAGAAGTAGTTTTTCTACCATTTTAGCCTCGCTTAGATGTGAAGATTCACAAAATAAGATTTGGGAGAAACTCTTTGGTCTGAAGGTAGGGCAAATGGCCAAACTGACTTTTAAGATGTACTCTGTGGTTCTCAAACTTAATTAATTATGAGACTATGTACACACAGAATAACTACAATAACTACTGAATGATACATTTCAAATACCTCAAGAACTACTTTAGATCCTTCAAATTAATACTACTGTTTATTCCAAACAATACTGTAAGAGGCATAAATTCACTGGTTCCCCAAAAGGTACAGTTTAAGTTTTTAAGAGATTTTAGAGTTAAGTAGTCATCTAACTGATATTTAACTATGGTTTAGAAATTAAACATTAAAAATTTTAAAAAGTCAGGGAGCTCTGGTGGCCTAGTGGCAAGAAGCTGTACTGCAATCCCAGAGGTATGTGGTTCGAATCCACCAGATGCTCTGCTGGAGAAGGAGGGACAATCACCTCCTGTACCAGTCAGATCCGATTTGACAGTACACGCAAAAGATTAAAAAAAAAAATTTTAAAAGTCAATTAACCATTACATGTGGGGAAATACGAATAAAGGAAGTCAATTCTAGTGTGAGTAAATTTAGAAGACTAAGTATCAATCCTACAACAATGTAATTTCAAATTACTACAAGGGCAGAAATACTAAGTTTCTTATTAATAGGTTAAATTATTTTTTCATATATGGCCAAACAAACTCCCTCTCCCAATATATAGTACTGAATCACTTGTGTTTAGATATGTTGAAAGAAAAACACTCACTCTCTCTCTCTCTATATATATATATATATTAATCTTTTAAATAGGCTAGGTCAAGGTGATTTAGTTACTTTAAATAAAACATAAACATTAAATAAATATACAAGTTCACCTAAAATGGTACAAATACAAAACACCGATACTACATTTTTTTCTGTATTACTGTTGTTAGGTGCTGGCAAGACAGTGCTTTTAGTGATCTCGTATGAGGATGAAAATATTGCCCAGTACTGAGGTATCCTCAAAATCACTGCTCTGATTGAGCCTATTATTGTAGCCACCATGTCACTCCATCTGTCCCTCCTGATATGTCCCCATTGATGATATGTCCAAAGTTAGTAAAACAAAGTCTTACCTCCCTATAGTCCCCCCCCTTTTTTTTAATAATTTTAATGAGCATTTACATAGATTTTGGATTTCCATTCATTCATTGTTGCACTTCTCCCTATAGTGCCTTCTAAGAAACATTTTGGCTGTACTTCTTCCATAGATAGATTGGGGGATTTTCCTGGCAGTCCCTGGTAATACAAATAATTCTTCTCTAACAATGTGATTGATTAAAAGGCAGCAATTCTTCAGTCCCCCTTACTTGTTTGCACAGTCAGTGAAACACATAGTCCAGCTTTTGCCTAGTCAGTGAAACACAAGCAAACATCTTTCTAATATTCTTTGCCTTTAGCCAAGAGTCACTTGATGTCGGCAATGATAACCGTGTTCCATGGCCTCTTGTGAATCCAACTTTAATTTCTGGAAGTTGCAGATAATATATTGCTACAGTCATTTAAAAATTGTCCTTAGTAAAATCTTATTTGCATGAGTATTGTGTTCCATGATGAGCTGCAGTTTGAATCCACCAGCCATTCCTGCTCCATGGGAAAGATAAGAAGCAATCTCTTACCATGATGATTTACACTCAGAAACCCAATAGAGGGTCACTACCATGAACTAGAATTGATTTGAAAACAGTAATTTGGTTTATGTTTTGGAAACATTAATGCTAGGCTGTTGCTGCTGTTACGAGATGTCAGGTATGACTCATAGCGATCCTATGAATAACAGATCTGAACCCTGACCTGTCCTGTGCCAACCTCACTATCTCTGGCACACTTGAGGCCATAATTGTAGTTACTCTGTGTGAATTCACCTGGTTGAGGATCTTCCTCACTCTCCAAGTAACATGAAGCTGTTGACAGTTTCAATCTTTTCTCCATCTATCATGATGTTGCCTATCAGTCCAATGGTGTGAATTTTTGGTTTTTTTGATGTTGAGATGAAATCTATCCTGAAAGCTATAGTGTTGGATCTTCTGTACAAGTGTTTCAGATCCTTTTCACTTTCAGCAAGCAAAACTGTGTCAATTGCATACTTAAGGTTACTGATGAGCCTCTTCCAGTCCTGACATCACATTCTTCTTCATAGAGTCCATTTTGTCAAATAACTGGCTTAGCATACAGATGAATAGGTATAGTGAAAGAATACAATCCTAACACACACCTTTACTAATGACATAAATATATGTAAAACCAAGACAACAGAAGTACAATCATCATTAAATTGTAGCTTTTCTTTATCAGCTTCCTGTACAACTAAGGTGCGTCTTGATTCAGGCCACAGTTTTTCTGATCACTTGCTATGCATCTGAGAGCTGTACAATAAATAATGATGACAGAAGAATTGATGCCTGTCAGTTGTGGTGTTAGAACATCTCATAGATTGCCAAAAGTACTCTACCTTGAAGAGTGCAGCCAGAGTACGCTTTGGAGGCAACGATGATGAGGCTTCACCTCACATACTTTAGACATGTTGCTTGGAGGGGAGACACGATGCTTTGAAGGGTGGAGGGTTGACAAAGGAGAAGAAGACTCTCAACCAGGTGGACTGACATGGTGACTGCTGCAATGGGCTCTAGGGTATTAGGAAATGTGAAGATGGCACAGGATAGGATGGGGTTCAGATCTGCTGTTCACAGAGTTACTATGAGTCATAGCTATAATCAATGGGACGGCACCTACTAATAACATCAAACAACTACTTAAATGCTCAATACTCTTTAAATGGACTTCTGGTAGCCTACTGATAAGGAATTGCAGTTTGAATCTGTCAGATGCTTGAAGGGAGAAAGCTGGACCATGTCCTCCCATGAAGTTAACTGCCTCTGAAAAACCCCCTGGAGTGTCAGCTATCCATTGATTCTGTTACATAACAACAATAATAGTTTATTTAGGGAACTCTAGCGGCCTAGTGGTAAATAGCTGTACTGTCAGCACAAAGACATGTTATGTTGCAATCCACCAGCTGCTCTGAATAAAGATGGGTAATTAATCGCCTCTTGAGAGTTAGACTACCTCTGAAAACCATCTGGAGAATCAGCTTTCAGTTGGTTCTGACTTGATAGTGTACAAGTCTATTTTTTTTTTAATCATCACAATCATACAAATATACAATCTGTACCTCAAGAAAACAGCTTTCAGGTTGTACTTCTGAAATTTTTCTGCCTTTAGCCTAAAATTAACTATTAAGCCTTTTCTATGTGTTAATTGGGTAATAGGTATCTCATTCTCAATTATTTCCTAAGTTCAGAAGTCCATAAATTACTACTAAGAGGTTAACAAAGACATGCAGAAAATTAATCATCATTACAGAGTCCTGGTGGAGTACTGAAATTTTATTGATTACCAGTATAGAGAGAGGTATGGATTCCTGGGGTCTTATTTATTGCCATTGTCTTTAGTGCAGCTTCAACTTCGTCCTTCATTACCATTGGCTCTTGAGGATACGGTACCTCTTGAAATATTTCTCTGTTGGCCAATTCTTTTTGGTACAAAAAGTGACTCTGTTTATTCTTTCCATCTTCTTTTAATGTTTCCTGGGTCATTCAAGATTGTGCCCATAGCATCTGTCAATATTGCAATTTGGGGCTTGAATTTTTCAGTTCTATCAGCTTGAGAAATGCCAAGTAAATTCTTCCTTTTCCTCCCCTCCAATTTCAGCTCTCTCCATGTTCTAATACTTTGCTTTGTCTTCATGAGATGCCCTTTGAAATCTTCAGTTCCGCTCTTTACGTCAGCATCTCTTCCCTTTCTTTTAGCTTCTTGAAGCTATTGTGCAATTTTTAGTCTCTTCTGACATCCATTTTGGTTTTTGTTTCTCCTCTGTGTTTGTAATGACTTTATGTTCCCTTCAAAGACAATATTCTCATTATTATCTCACAACTCATCTGGTCTTTGACCACTTGAGTTCAATGTGTCAAACTTATTTGTAAGTTGATTTTAAAGTCAGTAGGGGCACTCAAGATCATATTTTGGTTCTTATGGACTTGTTTTCATTTTCTTCAGCCTCAATTTGAGCTTACACATAAGTAATTGATGGCTTGTTCCACATTCTGCACCTGGCCTATGTTTGACAGTTGTAATTTAGCTTTTCCAACAATTCCTTCTACAGATGTAGAATCTGATTCCAATTCAGTCCACCAGGTGAGGTCTATGTGTAAAGTCATCTGTATAAAATTCAATCATTCTATTTCTGGCCTCATTTCTGTTACCAAGACAGTAACTTTCCAAATGTCCTTCATTGTTTCCAACTTTTAAATTCCAGTCACCAATTATTATCTTAATTGCATGTTTAATCAATTTCAGAATGCAAAATATGGTAAAAAAAAAATCTTCAATTTCCTTCTCTTTTGCTTTAGTTGTTGGTGCATATAATTAAAGTCATATTAGCAGGTCTTCCTAACATATGCATAGATAGTATCCTATCATTCACAACATCTTACTTCAAGATAAGCCTTGAAATTGTCATTTTAACTATGAATGCAAAACCATTCTTCCTGTTTTTCATTCCAGGCATAGTTTATCATGTGATTCAAAGTGGCCAATGCCAATCTATTTCATCTCAGTAATGCCTAGAATGCTGATGTTAGTGGGTTCCATTTTATTTTTAATGACTTATAGTCTTCCTACATTCATACTCTGTACATTTCATGTTACAATTATTAAAGGATATTTGCAGCCGCTTCTCCTGATTTTAACTGATTTCCAATCTGGCCTCTATCTCTAATATTACAGCTATCTGTGTTCCTCTACTGTTCACTGAAAGTTCAGAAGCCTGCTATTTGAGAAGTGGATGACTGCAGTGTTGAGAGCGTGCGAGAGTGTGAGAAAGTGAGAGTGGCAGTCCATGGGATGTACAGTGCTCTTCTCCAATACCACAACTCAAAGGCATCAATTCTTCTTCTTCTGCCATCCTTATTCACTGTGCAGCTCTCAGATGCATTGCAAGTGATCAGAAAGAACATGGCCTGAATCATATACATGCTCCATTCGCAAAATAGCCTCCTGGACAAGTTGTACATTTTACAGGAATACAATCAAGTGCTCTGGGAGTCCCATTCTTCTCAATGTTAGTCCTCAAACTGACATTATTACTCCTCAATAATTTGGAGAAGTCCCTAACTGCAGATTTTCCCAGTGCAAGACATCTCTTGATTTCCTGACTGCTAGTACCAAGGGTTTTAATTGTGGATCAAAGTATGATGAAGTTCTTGACCGTTTCAATCTTTTTTCCATTTATCATGATATTGCCGATCAGTCCAGTGGTAAGAATCTTTGTTTTCTTGACACTGAGATGCAATCCATATTGAAGACTGTATTCTTTGATCTTCTACAACAAGTGCTTCAAGTCTTCCTCACTTTCAGCAACCAAGGTTGTCATCTGTATAGTGCAGGTTATTGATGAGTCTTCCTCTGATTCTGATGCCAAGTTCTTCTTCCTAGAGACCAACTTCTCCTATAATTTTCCCAGCATACAGATTGAATAGGTAAGGAGAAAGAATACAACCCTGACACACTCCCTTCTTAATTTTAAACCATGTAGTGTTCCCTTGCTTCGTTAGCACAACAACCTCCTGGACCAGTCATGTGTTTTGCAAGAACACAATCAAGTGCTCTGGGATTTCCATTTTTCTCAATGTTAGTCATAACTTGTTATGATCCACATAGTAAAAAGCCTCTGCATGGTCAATAAAGCATAAATATATATTCGGAATAAACATAAGGTTTCAAAGGACAGCTCGAGAACACAAAGCAAAGTATTGTAATGGAAAGTGCAGAGATCTGGAATTGGAGAAC
This sequence comes from Elephantulus edwardii, assembly GCF_000299155.1. Classification (NCBI taxonomy): domain Eukaryota; kingdom Metazoa; phylum Chordata; class Mammalia; order Macroscelidea; family Macroscelididae; genus Elephantulus; species Elephantulus edwardii. Next base: position 9,612,569 of record NW_006399797.1, on the reverse strand, counting down.
AGAAAGAAAAGTGCTTGCTCTGCATTTCTCACACTGAGAGAACTGGGGGCGGGGTGGTGGTGGGCGGAATCAAACCTTGATGGGAAATACTGAAAGATGCTATGGGCCATATATTGAATGACCCAGAAAGTATCAAAAGAAGATGGGGGAAATGTTGGAGAGGATGTGGAGAAATACACTTATACACTGTGGGTGAGATTTCCTCAAAAAGCTGAACACAGAAATTCCCTATGACCCAGCTATTCCACTGCTTGGAATATACCCCAAGAAAATGAGACCTGAGGCCCAAATGGAGATTTGTACACCAGTGTTCATGGCAGTGTTAGTCACCATCACAGTAACATGGAAACAGCCCAAATATCCAACCACAATTGAAGAGATTGAGAAATTATGGGACATTCACACAATGGAATACAATGCAGCATGCAAGAACAATGATTTTGTAAACCTAATATGAGAGCGACTGGAAAGCATTATGCTAAGAGAACTAATTTGATCCCATTAGGAAAAGTATAAGACCATTATTCTAGAAACAGATAACTACTAAGATGTGTATGACAATCTAATGAGTGGAGAACGGAAGCAGAAGGGTAAGGATGAGTGTTGCGGGTGGTAACATAGGGTCATACAATTTGATGGGTGGAGGGAGGGATGGTTAAGGAAATGGGAAAAATCTGGTGTGGAAAATAATGTATAGTAACTTTGTAAGTAAACCAGTATAAAATAAAAATGTTATATAAAGAAAAAGATGGAGGGAATACACAGAATCACTGTACCAAAAAGAAATGACTGACGCTGAAAAATTTCAGAAGTTCCATATGAGCAGGTGCCAATGGTAATGAAAGAGGAAGTTGAAGCTGCATTGAAGGCATTGGGAAAAAATAAGGCCCCAGGAATTTATTAGGTACCAACTGATTTGTTTCATTTAACTAATGCAGCCCTGGATTTGCTCACCAGACTATGCAAAGAAATCTGGAGAATAGCTATCTGGTCAATGGATTGGAAGAAGTAAATATTTGTTCCCATTCCCAAGAAAGGTGACCCAAAAGAATGTAGAAACCACTGAACACTATCATTAATATTACATGTAAGCAAGTAATGCTGAAGATCATTCAAAAAATGGCTAGAACAGTACATAGATAGGGTACTGTCTGAAGTTCAAGCAAAACTTAGAAGAGGCTCTGACACTAATGTGTCAATGCTCATGTCAGATGGATTCAGGCTGAAGGTAGAGATTGTCAGAGAAATCTTCTGGTAGTCCATAGCATATTTCATATTCTTCACCAAGACCATAATTCAAAACGCCAACTACTACTCCAGCCTTGTTGCCATGGATTGCTGTCGAGTCGAGCACAACTCATAGAGACCCTATGAACAGAAGACCTAAAGCCTTTCAATAATTACCATTTCTCAAAGTTCACAGGAGGGACTAGTCCTTGGAGAAGGAAATCATGCTTGGAAGAATGGAGGGAGGGTAGATGAGGGAGACCCTGGATTGCAACATGGTTTCTCACCACTAGGCCAACAGAGCTTCACAACCAATTACTGTTGTTATATAGTCAGAACCAACCCATAGCTGACTGTCGGGCAGGTTTTTCCGGGAAGTTAATTACACAGGAAGAGACTGCCCATGCCCCTTCCACAGAGCAGATGATGACCTGGAACCACTTGCCTTCAGGACTGCAACACAGCTTCTTGCCACTAGGCCACCAGAGCTCCACAACCAACTATTAGAATATGAATTATTCAAGTGGGTAAACAGCGATCACTAGTAGAGTTTGAGTACATAATGACATAGCTGGTGGAAATAAAATTTTTCTAGCACATGGAAGTAGGTATTTCTCTAGCATTTGGAAAACAATCTGATACCAATAAAATGAAAAGCTATTTAGCTCCCTAAACCTAGTAATCTTAAGCCTTGGGACTCAATCCTATAGAAATTAAAGTATAAGTATTTATGACTATATAGCTCTTTTGGGGACTCTTCCAACAGTCTGCAAAAAAAGGGGTAAAATATTTATGACTATGTAAAGAGTTTATTACTTAAGAGGTTTTTTTAAAAAAATAGCCTGAATGTTTATCAACCAGCGAATGATTGATTAGACGAAGACTTCTTTTTATTGTGGTGTGGTGTACCATACAGTTGGAACTGATCAAAAGCTGACCCTCAGGCTGGTTTTCAGAGGCGATAATCACACGGGAGGAGATTGTGCTCCAGTGAAGCAGCTAGTGGCCTTGACAAGTTGGGATTGCAGCGCAGCTTCTTGTCACATGGAATATTACAATCATTTAAAATAATAAAAAAAACTCAAGTATGAGTTGACCTACAAGGATTTTAAAGAGTCATTTTTTTAACAAGATAACTAAGATACATGTAAGTATGTGTAAAGTGAACTATTTTTGCTAAAGTAATCAATCACCAAAAACATGCACGTACTTATGTATACATATTGTGTAACTAGATTGGCATTAAAAATATATGGCAAGACCCACAAAAGTTATGTAGCACATGAATATGCCAATGAAAGTCTGTGACAAAAAAGCAGGAAAATAAAGGAAAGAGAGACAACTTATGTTTGAATTAAGGTGAAAAAGTTTAGGTAATGCTTACAAGCTAATTAACAATTCCCTCTAAGAGATTTGGAAAGGAGTACAACTTTAAATTGTACTCTTACATAAAACAAGCATCACTTTCTATTTTTAAAAGTAAAAAATATTCACCATACATATATATTTTAAAAGATACATACCTTGACCTTGCCATACTTTAGAAGGTATTACTAATATTTTGTCACAAGATGCAGAAGGCTGGATCCATCTCCAGACCAAAAAATCAGCACCACCTATTCTTCGTGTCTCTGTGCGAACTCTAGATTCATTAGCAGCAAGGAAATCAACAGCTCTATCCCATACTTTCTTCATTTTTTTCCTAATATATGAGCAAAATGACAAATTCTCTATTATTTTGGTTGTCTTCTTTTTCATATATGATCAATTGAAGATAGCGGTTGTTCTTAACTCTTAACTCTGGAGATTTTCAAAATAAGATTTAAATCACTGAGTGGCACATTAGATTGACTAAATTTCCATAGCCAGCTCTGAAAAATGAGCTAATTTATATTAAAAGCTTTTAAACATAGAAATATTTTGAAACATATTAGTAAAGCATCACTGAATTCAATGTATGCCTCTGCAATGAAATTAAAGAGATAAGGTACAGATTGACAACAATCAAGAAGGCCTAAGAATGCTATTGCTATGTGCTGTTGAGTTGGCTCCTACTTGTAGTGACTTTGAATTGAACAGAATGAAAACAGACCAACAAAAGAAAGATAGGCAAAAGAATTGGCCTCAACTGGCATCATATTCACAATCTAGGAATAAAATTTATTTAAAATTCAGCTGTCAGTAGAGTAATAAGAGAGTTCTAAGTAAAATCAGAAGAGCAATAAGAGTTTAGAAAAGACTGTTGGAAATACCTAAAGAAGCCTGTACAGTACAGTGCTAGCTGATAAGGGTCACTCCTTTCTATAGAACTTCCAAGAATACAAAGGAGCTACATTTTTATTTACATTAACACACCGAGCTTTTAACACACCTGTCATGAGGCTGTATTAAGGAATCTCGCACATGTGGAATAGGCATATAAGGTTGTAAATCTTTATTTTCTTGGCACGCTTCATTATGACTCCGTAAAACATCTGCAAAGAGATCAAACAAATGAAGCGATCACTTGCTATGTTTAACTTGTCATTTAATCACTATTTAGAAATTAGATTTTTATAAATATCATACCTATAATCTTTACCACCATATCATACATTTGTCTTGTTTCCTCTTCCTCTTTTGTCCAGCGATACTTCATGTAGCGTAGAACCACACATACCATTACTATACCTGCAATATTTATATTTTGTGTGATAAAAATTGTGAACAAGGGCATTAAATAATATTGCAACTTAAAATTAGTGGATAGCTAGTTGATTAGTTTATTGTAGTATCTTTTTAAAAAAATAACATAATAAAAAGAGAAGAAACCGAAGACATTTTCTATAGTGATTACCCTCCAAAATGTAATCAGTCTTTAAGAGAAAATGAGTATTTTTATAAATTAATTAAATATTGTTACTATGTGCTGCTGAGCCAGAAATGACTCAGAGCTGACTGCAGCAGGGTTTCAGAGACTGTAAACTGCACAGGAGCGAGCTCTGGTGGCTTAGTGGTAAAGAGTTACACTGACAATTCAAAAGCATGCAGTTCAAATCCACAAAATGCTTGGCGGGAAGAAAATGGGAAATCTCCTCTTATGCTTTTTTTTTTAATTAGTCCTTGGAGAGGGACATCATGCTTGGGAGGGTAGAGGGACGGCGTAGGAGGGGAAGGCCCTCTATGAGGTGAACTGAATCAGTGACTTGGGTAATCAGGATGGGTGTGTCAGGGGCAGTACGACTGGCACAAGATACAGCAGGGTTTAGGGCTATTGTACATAGGGTCGCTATGACTCAACAGCACATAACAACAACAACAGTTTTAATGAAAATTTACAGAAACAGGGTTTCCATTCATTCATTGTTGCACTTTTCTCCCTGCCCCCCTCTCCCGCGCAATTCACTCTTCTCCCTGAAAAGTAAAACTCTTTCATTGTTATGCAATCCCTCCCCTCAAATCCACTCCACTGTGCAGCCTTCATTCTGGACTCTTGTATTGACAATAATACGTAATCACATATCCCTTTAAAATTGTTCTCTCCCTTATCTGTTTAAATCCAGTACACATCATTCTTCCCCTCCTTCTCTGTCTTCCCTCAACCCCAATGTCAGTCCTGCTTTACAACACTGGCACTATGCAGTACTTGTCCTTTTGTGACTGAGATATTTCACTCAGCATAATGTCCTCCAGGGTCATCCATTTTGTATAATATTTCATGAGTTCCTTGTTTTTCAATGCTGCATAGTATTCCAGTGTGTGAATATACCACAGCTTCTCTATCCATTCATTTGTTGATGGGCACTTGGGTTGTTTCCAGCTCTTTGCTATTGTGAACAAA
>NW_006399797.1:9603553-9604197 GCF_000299155.1 Elephantulus edwardii | reverse complement strand
AAAATCCCTAGCTCTAAGAGAGATGCAAATCAAAACAACTATGAGATATCATCTCACTCCAGTAAGAATAGCAAAATTTAACACAACAGCAAACATCAAATGCTGGCGAAGTTGTGGAGAAATTGGATCCTCTCATGCAATTTAATACCTTTGAAAAAGCCACTGGAGAGACAGCTATGAGTCAGCACATAAAAACGGTAAGAAATCACACTGGAAGAGATTGTCTATCTTTCTTCTGATTAGAAGCTTTGAACCACAAGACAGCAGGTTGGCAGCACAACTCCTTACCAATAGGTCACTATTTCCAGAGTTGCATTTAATTGCTCCAGGAAAAAGAAAAATTTTCTTCTATTACTTTCACAATTGAATATTTACATTCTAATTTTTTTTAAAACACAATTAACATAACCATGTTTTACAAGCTTTTTCCTTTGAAGCATCTCTAGGAAAATGAGTCTCATAAGAATCTTGCCATATCTTAGGGGAGCTCTGGTGGCCTAGTAACAAGAAGCTGCACTGTAATCCCAGAGATATGCTGTTCGAATCCACCAGATGTTCTGCTGGAGGAGGGGCAATCTCCTCCTGTACCAGTCAGATTCGATTTGTCGGTACACACACAAAATAATAAAATTAAAAAAATTTAA
>NW_006399797.1:9582987-9603151 GCF_000299155.1 Elephantulus edwardii | reverse complement strand
AAAAAAAAAAAAAAAGAAAGAAAACAGAATTAATTTAAAAACCATAGAGAAAAAGGAATGACTATCATCTAAATTCCTATTATTAATCAAAACTGTCACATAAACCCAGGATAAATTTCTTAGTTCCAGTAAATATTTTAAAAATAAGTTTCATAAAGTTACACTTTATTATTTAAAGAATAAGCTTAAATTTTTATCCTTTCCAGTTTATTGTCTTAAATGGGTTTCTAGATACTTACTAATTCCTACTTCACCTTATGGTACTATTTTCTATGTTAATATTTTCATATTAACATTATAAAAACATCTGTAACATCTTAGTACAGACGTATGGATATGAATTACATAGCAATTATTACATCAATAAATTCTTAACCTCAGCATTTAGTGAAATATAGACAAAAATAATATAATGCAATGTATCATCTCTTTCATAATCATCTTACTTACCTAAGCAAAGCAACAACAACCTGTGGGTTACAGTAATAAGAGCACGTCGAAAACGACACCAGAAAGACATCTGTGGTCGTGTAGACTGTAAAAATTGCACATCTGTTATATTTGCTAATTCTTCCTCAGGGTCATATCCAACACACCTATTTAAAAATTAAAAGAGAACTTAAAAGCAAACTCACATAAGAGTACACAATGATCAACATAAAAATCAAATTCTTTACCTTATACCAGCATCTTTTCCATTTTCTAAAATCCACTGCAATGAGGTGTTGAATATGCCTTCATATTCAGGACCCAATTCCTAACAACAACAACAACAACAACAAAAAGAGAATAATTCATATTTAAAAAAAGAAAAAAATGAACAAGAGTTTGATATGATGTACAAACATCTATTTGTTGTTAGAGACTGTACAGAAATCTCTGACTTCAGAGTGTTCAGGAGAACAAAATGCTGCTGTCTGATCCTGTATCAACTTCACAATCTCTGCTGTGTTTAAATCCACTGCTGTAGCCACTGTGTCAGTTCCCCTTATTGTAATGATCATACTAACATTTTAATTACATAATGTACAAAAACTCATTATAAAATAGAGAAAAAAACCACAGAGAAGAAAATAGAGGAAAAAGTCACTATTCTTGCCATTTTTTAAAATATAAAAATAAGCTATTATAAAACAGAACACCATAAGTATTCTGGTAAGTTAGCCACTTTTTAGTGAAACGCTATTTTTAAATGGAAGAAGATAATTATTTGGATTAGGTGTTTTTATAGACATTTTATTGACAAGCGAATGAAGTAAGCTCGCCAATTTGGGGAAAGTTTGTCAATGATAAAAATCAGGCTTTCAAGTGAAAAGCAGAATTTTGAGAGCGTTCATCCAACATTGTGAGCTTGATAGTTTCTTGGTACTTGGTGAATTTTCCAATGTGAATGGTAGGTATAAGGTAACTTACTAGTGTCATATTAGGATATGCATTGTGCTGATTAAATAAAAGTCAGGTAAATTAAAAAAAAAAAAAAAGTCATGTAAATAAGTGTTCTTATTTGCCATTGAGTTTGCATGGGACTTTGAGTTTCATATTGACTCTATGTACAATAGCTCTGAACTCCGCTCTATCCTGAGCCAATCTGTCTCTGACATGCCTACCTTCATTACTCCAGTTACTGTGTTCATCTACTACATTTGGGGTATTCCTCTCATGTGCCGTCCCTCTATTCTTCCATGAACCTTCCTAAAAGATTATCCAAAAATGACTGGAATAGCACATCAGCAGAGAACTACCAGAAGTCCAGGCTGGGTTTAGAAGGGGTCCTGGTACTAGGGATATTGTTGCTAATGTTAGATGGATCTTAGCTGAGAGCAGGGAATACCAGAGGAATGTCTATCTGTGTTTCATTGCTTATGCAAAGGCGTTTGAATGTGTGGATCATAACAAACTGTGGCTGACTCTCAGAAGAATGGGAATCCCAGAACACTTAATCGTGGTAATGAGAAACCTATACTTGAACCAAGAGGCAGTCATCAAAACAGAGCAGGGCAAGACTGCATGGTTCAAAATTGGGAAGGGCGTACGCCAGAGATGTGTCCTGTCTCCCATACCTTTTCAACTTGTATACAGAACAGATTATCCAGGGGGCTGGGCTCTATTAGGAGAAATGTGGGGTCAAGATTGGTGGACGATTTATCAACAATCTGCGATATGCAGATGACACAACCCTGTTGCTGAAACTGAGGATGCCCTGAAGTGCTTGCTGCAGAGGGTCAAGGACGGCAGCCTTCAATATGGATTGAGGCTCATTGTAAAGAAGACAAAGATTCTCACCACTGGACCAATTGGCAGAATCAGGATGGATGGTGAAGAGACTGAGATTGTTCACAGCTTTAGTTTGCTTGGCTCCACGGTCAACACTCTTGGCACCAGTAGTCAGGAAATTAAAAGACATATTGCAATGGGAAAGTCTGCTGTTAGGGACCTCTCCAAAGTACTCAAGAGTAACGGTATCTCTCCTAGAGACTAAGGTGCATCTGATACAGGCCGTGGTCTTTGCTATCACTTGTTATGCGTCAGAGAGTTGGACAATGACTAAGGAGGATAGAAGGTGAATTGATGCCTTTGTGCTGTGGTGCTGGAGAAGAGTACTGAGGGTACCACAGACTGCTAAGAAAACAAACAGATTCATCCCGGAAAGGGTTAAACCGGGTGGCTCCTTGGAGGCAAGGATTCTGAGGCTTTGCCTAACATACTTTGGACATGTTGTAAGGAGGGACCGGTCCTTGGAGAGGGACATCATGCTTGGTAGGGTGGAGGGACAGCGCAGGAGGGGAAGGCCCTCTATGAGGTGGATTGATTCAGTGACTGGGGTAATCGGGATGGGTGTGTCAGAGACAGTGGGAATGGCACAGGACAGAGTTGTATATAGGGTCGCTATGAGTCGCAAGCGACTCAATGGCACATAACAACATCAACAACAACATAGTAACACATTGTGTATATACACACCCACATACCTATCATTTCTCCTAACGTAACTTATTTCCAAAATAACTGGCCTAAATTGTGTATTTTATTACCATACCAAATACAATATACATAACATTTCAAAGTACAAAGACACTCTTTCATTTAAAAGACAAACCTCATTAAATGAAGGAATAAAAGTTTAGTAAGGAGGAGATAAAAATACTAGCACAAGAAAGAAATACCAAGTATTAAAAACCTACTTTAGAACATACAGAAATACAAAAGAGAGTTTACAGGGTCATAGGATCTCTAACTTCCTGGTTAATAAATATTGTGGGTAATTATGAGGTAATATATGCTATACATCAGATGCTACTTTAAAAATAATTGGAATGCACTTAGAACAAAAAGTGTTTGGGAAGAAAAGGCAACTTTAAAAAAAGAGAAAGAAAACTAAATCCAAGCCCCCTCAAGAGGAGAAAATCATCAACTGTACAGTATCTGAAGATACTCCATCAAGAATCCAGCGAATGAATTACAGCATGGTTAATACTTTAGATTTCACTTTCTGAGGAAGTGAGCAGATTTCCTTACATAGAATCCTTTTAACTATTAAACTAATGACTTGAATAATTAAAAAAAATAAATTGAAATAAAACCAGAGGAATAAATGTAATCCTAAGTATAAATGTAAACGATTCATTGAGAACTTGATCCTTAACCTCTAGGAATAATGATAAAAACACGGTCGTTACAATCAGTCACCATGGGATCAGATCGTGGCTCCAGCACAGTTGTTGTTGTTGTTGTTATGTGCCATCGAGTCATTTGCGACTCATAGCGACCCTATGTACAACAGCCCTAAACCCTGCTCTATCCTGTGCCAATCGCGTTGCCTCTGACATACTCATCCCGATTACCCCAGTGACTGAATCAATCCACCTCATAGAGGGTCTTCCCCTCCTGCGCTGTCCCTCTACTCTACCCAGCATGATGTCCCTCTGTAAAGACCTGTCTCTCCTTACAACATGTCCAAAGTATGTCAGGTGAAGCCCCAGAATCCTTGCCTCCAAGGAGTAGCCTGGTTTAACCCTCTCTAGGATGAATCTGTTTGTTTTCTTGGCAGTCCATGGTACATTCAATACTCTTCTACAGCACCACAGCTCAAAGGCATCAATTCTCCCTCTGTCCTCCCTAGTCATTGTCCAACTCTCTGATGCATAACAAGTGATTGCAAAGACCATGGCCTGTATCAGGCACACCTTCGTCTCCAGAGAGACACCGTTGCTCTTGAGTCCTTTAGAGAGGTCCCTAACCGCAGACTTTCCCATCGCAATACGTTTTTTTATTTCCTGGCTGCTGGTGCCAAGAGTGTTGACCGTGGAGCCGAGCAAACTGAAGCTGTGAACAATCTCAATCTCTTCGCCATCCATCCTGATGCTGCCGATTGGTCCAGTGGTGAGAATCTTTGTCTTCTTGACATTGAGCCTCAGTCCATACTGAAGGTTGCAGTCCTTGACCCTCTGCAGTAAGTGCATGAGGTCCATCACAGTAGGGACAAAAAAAAAAATATGTCACCTCTATAGAGGCATCTACTTTGACTATCTCAGATGCTAATCCTTCATTTATGACCAGTCCCCTGTCTATTCAACAGCAGCAGAGTTATGAACTCAGTCCTACCTAAAAGGTAAGCAGAACAGAATAATAAGAAAGAACAGCAAGTAAATAGTTTGGTTCTATTCTCAGTTCAATCATTTACTAGCTAAGCTAATGACCCTCTGAACTCCTATAAACTGGGTCTGATACCATTTACCTTGCTGAATCATTCTGAAATTAAAAGGGGAAACTCTAGAAGTACTTAGATAAATGGTAGTTTTATATTGTAATTGTCATTATATTTTCACTTCATTTCACTGCTCAGAGCCCTATTTTTCTATTTTTTGTTAACAGTGATTAGTAAATCTGGTTATAAAAGTCTAGCCAGTCTTTTAAGTATACAAATTTGCTTATATTCTTTCCATAAATTTTAACCACTCACTGTGTAAGAGTTACAAAGATATTGAAAGATACATAAAAACTTAACTATTCATTACTCATTGCTGCACTAGAAAATTATCACACTATGAGCCCACCGTATTTAATGCAAATCACTTGTGTTTCTGTAAAAACCTAATGCTATGCATTTCCTAAATAACCCACTAGAGGGAGCCTGGAGCTTTAAAAAAATCTAAAGTTTCAAATACAAAGATGCATATAAAATAAAGGGGGAAAAGGTAAGACTTAGAAAAAAGGTTTAAATTAATTTGAAAGAGAAAGAAAAATAAAAATAAGAGATTAATTTAAAGACTTATGCATGAAAACAAATTCTAAACATTTGCTTACGGTGCTCTAGGGGGCTAGTTATAGGATATTGTGCTACCAGCCAAAAGGTTGCCCATCTCCTACTATCTGAACTCATCTGCGGCTCTGAGAAGAAAGATGAGCAGCCTCCTGTTGACATTTACAGCCTGGGAAATCTAGTAGAAGACTGCAACAAGTCAGAATCAATTCAAAGGCAGTGTGTGAGTTGAATGTTTAAGATAAGGCTGGTGGTGTAGTGCATTATGTGCTGTGCTATGAATTGAACAGTTAATGGATGGAACTCACCAACAGCTCTGAGGGACAGAGATGGGCAGTCTCCTCCCATGAAGACTTATTAGCCTCCGAAACCCAGTGAAGGGCTACTATGAGTCAGAATTCACTCTATTGCTGTAGGTTTGGTTTTGGTCTGGTGCATGCTAAAGAGCCTGTGTAGTTCACTGGTTAAAGTGTTAAACTCCTAAGCCAAAGGTCAGTGGTTAGAACCCATCAGCAGTCCTTACAGGAGAATGCTATCTATGACAGTCTACATTTACAAAGACTGTATAGCCTTGGAAACTCAATGGGACAATTCTATCCTGTAAATGTCACAATCAACTCAAAAGCAGTGAGTTCACATTGGTTTCCAGATGTGTTAGAAGTTGGGGAAAATACCTTACATCTGCCAGAGCTTGACACATTCTGTGGAGCATTTAATCTGAAACCATGTACAAATAAATAGACTACTACTCTCTCTGTAAGCAAGAAAAGCCTGTAACATACACATTATCAACAATGTCTGATACAAGCCTTGACAGTTTAATCTATATTTATCTTGTTGTTGTTAGGTGTCATCGAGTACAAGTCAACAAAAGATCTGAACTCAGTTCTATCCTGTGCCATCCTCACACTTCCTGATACACAAGAGGCAACTGTGGCAGTAACTTTGTCCATCACCTGGCTGAAGGTCTTCCTCTCCTTTACTGACCTTTACCCTTCCCAGAATCCTTGTCCTTCTCCAAGTAATAACCCCTCCTAGCAACATGTCCAAAGTATGTGAAGTGAAGCCCCATCATTGCTGCCTCCAAAGAGCAGTCTGGATGCACCCTCTCCAACTCATATCTGTTTGCTTTCTTGTTTCCTGTCCATGGGGTGTTTAGTGCTCTTCTCCAAAACCACAGCTCAAAGACATCAATTGTTTTTTTGTTATCCTTATTCACTATCCAACTCTCGGATACATAGCAAGTCATCAGAAAGACTATGGCCTGAATCAGACACACCTTACCTTAGTTCTCAAACTGACATGATGTTAGTTTGAGGACTATAATATCACGTGCAAGCAAAAGATGGCTGAAGATTATTCAAAAACAGCTGGAACAGTACATAGATAGGGAACTGCCAGAAGTTTAAGCAGGATATAGAAGAGGCCATGGCACCAGGGACATCATTGCTGATGTCAGATCCTGGCGCAAAGTAAAGAATACCAGAGAATGTCTGTTTATTTACTATGTAAATGTACTGGACTGCATGGATCATAACAAATTGTGGCTGACATTGAGAAGAATAGTAGTCCCAGAGGACTTAATTGTGCTCATGCAGAACCTATACCTGGACCAGGAGGCTGTTGAAATTACAGTTAAGGTAATGGCAACTCATAGAGCAGGTTTTACAATGTTTCAAAATCTGAAAATTAGACTCTAAAATGAAAGACTAACACACACAAATGAACACAAATCAACATAAATTTAACTATATAAGAAAGGTATTAATACTTCTAAGTATTCTATGGAATACAATTTATTCTAGAATATTTTATAAAAATATACCAAAACATTTGGTTAACAACAACAAAAAGCAAAACCCAATCCAAATCCAAAATATAATTCTAAGGAAAATATACGGAAGCCCTTTAAATATTGTTTGAAGTACGTTTAGGCAGCTGCGAGCTCAATTCATGTGTACACTAATTATTATATAAAAGAAAGGCTATGCATGGGTGTTTCAAGTAAATTAACTCCTTCACTGCTAATCTTTAGTAGAATTAATCTCTTACAGCCTACTGACATTCCTGGCTTAAATCCAATTTGTGACAAACCTGAGTTCTTTTCTCCTACCTCATCAAATTAGATCTAAATTCCTATTCCATCACTGCTACATAAGAAACTCTGTCTCTTACTAAAATATCTTAACCTTCTTAAATTTGTTTTCCATCTAAAAGTTGTTGTTAGATGTTACCTACTCGAGTACAATTCATCACAGCAACCCTATGAACAGAAAGAACCCTGTCTTAATCCTGTTCCACTGTCATCATGACTGGCATACATGAGCCCACTGCTGCAGTCACTATGTCAACCCATCTGATTGAGGGTCTTCTCTTTTGGCAACTCTTCACCTTTCTCAAAAAAACAGCCTCTCCTAGTATATGACCAAAGTATGTGAGATGAAGCTGTTATCTTTTGCCTCCAAAGGAGAATTCTGGCTGCAGCTTCTCCAAGAATTATCTGTCTGTTCTTTTGGCAGTCCAAAGGATAGTCAGATAAGTCAGTCACCTCCAACACCACAGCTCAAAGGCATCAATTCTTCTGTCATCCTTATTCATTGTCTAGCATTCAGAGCACTGCAAGTGATTGGGAAAAAAACATGGCCTGAATCAGGCACACTTTAATCTTCAAGATGAAGTTTTGCTCTCCAGTAATTTAGAGAGATCCCTGACTGCAGACTTCCCAATGCAGTATGTCTCCTGCTCTCCTAACTGCTGGTAGCAAGAGTATTGACTGTGGATCCAAAAGATGAAGTCATTGACAATTTCAATCTTTTCTCCACTTACCTATCCAAAGCTCTCTGGTGGCCTAGTGTTAAGAAGCTGCACTGTAATCTCAAGACACATGGTTCAAATCCAGCAGCAGCTTCTCAAAGGAGTAGGATGGGCAATCTCTCCTACTATGCAATTTACTGATTCTTAAAACCTGTTGGAGGGTCAGCTATGGGTCAATTCTGACTCAGCACATAGCCAGTAATGAGAATTTTTGTTTTATTGACATTGAAATGTAACCCATCCATATTGAAGGCTGTAGTCTTTGATCTTTTGCAGCATGTGCTTCAAGTCTTCCTCACTTTCAGCAAGCAATGTTGTGTCATCTGTATAATGCAGGTTGTTGACGAGTCTTCCTCTGATACTGAGGCCCTATTCTTCACAGAGTTCAGCTACCTTTTAGTGTAATTCTAAGACTTAAAAAACCCCATAAAACTACTGATATTTTTAAATGTTGCTGTTGTGTACCATCAAATTGGAACCAACCCATATTGGAACCTCCGGCAGGTTTTCAGAGGCACTTATGCATGGAAGGAGTATGCCCATTCTTCTCCTGTGGAGCAGCTGGTAGATTTGAACTGCATGCCTTTGGGATTGTAACAAAGCTTCTTGCCACTAGGTCAAAAGTGGAATGGTATTAACGTTTGTTAAAGGTTTAGGAAACTTAAGGGAATACCTGGCCAGTGTCTGATAATTGCTGTTAGGTGCCAGTTGACTGCAACTCAAAACCACCTCTTGTGATGGAATAAAATTGTTCCACAGGCTTTTCTAGACTGTAATCCATAACAATCTCTGCCTCTTACTCCACTCAAGCTTACCACTGCTCAGATCCTATTTTTCTCTCAATACCTATTTTCATCTCTCTAGTCCTTCGAGGAGTGGCATCCACTTCCATAATAGCTTGCCTCCAGAAACCCTACGAACCTGGAGAGAAGATGAAAGGCACCCAAGCATCGAGGACTCTCCTTCATAGGGTTGCTATGAGTCGCCTGCAACTCGACGGCACTTAACAAGTCCTTCAAATATCAGTAGTTTGTTTTTTTAAGTCTCCGAATTACTATGAAATGTAGCTGAACTGCAGTGCAATCCTAAAGGTACATGGTTTGAATCCACCAGCTTCTCTGTGGGAGAAAGATGGGCAATTGCCCCTTGTGTGATTAACAGCCATTGAAAACTCACTGGAGGGTCAGCTATACATCGGTTTCGACTGGATGGTACACAACAACAAGAACACACATACCAGTAAAACTCCAAAATACTATCTTTTAGCTTGCACCCTTTCCTATGTTTTATCATATGCCCACTTTTGCTTCTTCAATCCAATCCATCTTTTTTCCCCTCATCTCCATACTCCATCTAGTAATTCTTACTATTAACGTTGTGTGCTCTGAATATAATCCCTTCTTGATCATGATCACTTGGATCCTGATCTTTTTTGCTATCCAATCTAGCTAGATTATCCACACATACGGCTGCATCAATATGTTGTCATTTACGTTAAAATTTAAAATGAAGCAAGCAAAATTACTGACAAACTCTATAGCATCTCATCAGAGATCTCTAGAAGAGTGATGCTGATTTAATTAATTAGGAAAGGCTAGAGACAGATAAACAAAATTGACTGGGAAAGGCTTCATGGAAGACACATAGACAATCATCTGTAGTAAAAGATCAGAGTGTAGAAAAGACTATGGGGCAGTTCTACTCTGTCACATGAGGGGACTTCTTGTTGCAATCAACTGGATGCCATCTAATAACAGTAATAATCTTGTGGTTTACCTAGGCACTAGCTAAGAACTCCCTTAAATCTCCCAAAAACTTTAATCTACTTTCAAATAGAGTAGCATATTCAGAAAGGTCAAGGAATTTACCAAGATACTATGCAGCAATGACAGAATTTTAATTCAGGCCTATTTTCTACATTATTTTGTCATACCATCTTGTGAATAAAAAATAAGTTAAAAATTCAATCCATTTTCCTTTTTAGAAAGTCTATCGTGAGATACTGTCACCAAAATCTTGCAAAAAGCCTTAGAACAAATACCATACTCCTAATTTAAGAGGGAGGGAAGGGAATATGAAGTTTGTACTACATGGCACATATGACAATGAACCCATGCCAATTTCATTTGTATTTGTTAAATACTCGTATCTTTATGAAATTATCATAGTTAGATTGAAATAAAGCTCTCTATTACGGTTTTCAAAAATCTACATTTCCCGTTTTAAAGTCAGAACAAAACTTGTTCATGTTTAACTTTCCACTGTATTTTATTGCTATCCAGTTTCCCAAAGATTACTTAAACAATAGTTTAGCAAATGCATCAGCATAGTCTCTTAGTATCTGGAGTTAAAATTAATGGCATAATAATAAATGACATAAGTTAGATGCTTACTTGTCTTCTTACAAGCTATTCAACTTTCTCAACTGGTACTCTTATCAATATTACTTGTACCCTTTCTATACTAATACATATTCTCTCATAGAGAATGTTCTAAAACAAAACGTAGTGAACAGTTTTGTTTTCCCTATCTATATACAAACACTAATAATAGGCCCAAGTTTTAACAATACAATTAAAGTGATTCATTGTATGATACTTTGGACATAAGTTATAATGATTTATATAAACTTGAAGAATATAACTATTAAAACTCTAATTTCACTGCTTACTTTTAAATATGCAGCAGCCTCTTGGACAGAAAGTGTTCTCTGACTAGAACTGCCACATTCATGATCTCCTGGAAAGAGTTAACATATCATTAGTTTTGAATCATTATTATATAAAGCAGAAAAAACTCAATGTGATAATTAAAAATATTTTACAAATTATACAACTACATTTTATATAGGGCGTTCTGGTGATCTAGTGGTAGAAGAGTTGCTCTTCAAATGAGATTTGAATCCATAGCTGCTTTGTTAACATCATGAATTTCAAAAATAACCCTTAACTCTCTGTGGACTAGTTCCAAGAAGGACTGCATCAATATGACATTGTTCCTTCCCTGACTTGAATATAACACACATCGTATATTATTGTCTTTTTTTATTGATTTACTGCTGTCAGTAGATTCCAATTACATAATGACCCTTCACTGGTTTTCCAAGGCTGTAAAACTTCACAGGAGGAGGTTGCTCATCTTTCTCTCATGGAGCAGATGGTAGAGTCACATACTGAACTTTCAGTCAGCAGTGCAATATGCCACTAGAGCTCCCTTCTGATTACATGTTGTTATGTATCACTAAGTCAGAACCAATTCATAGTTACACTCCAGAGGGTTTTCAGAGGCAGTTAACTACAAGAGAAGAGGCCGCCCATCTTTCTCTCTCACAGAAGCTGATGGGATTCAAATTGCTTGCCCTTGGGCTGCAGGGCAACTGCCCTTGCCCAGTGCAGCTCCTTATCACTAGGTCACCAGAGCGCCTCTCTATATGTAATTTAGTAGAGAGACATTTTCTAGACATTTTTGTTAAGCAGTTTATAAAATCTTTTATCATGAAAATACTTGTTAAAATATCTGGCAAATTCTTCTATTAAAAACTATCTTCTTATCAGTTTTAAGTAGATTTTTAATGGTTGTAGTTATAAAAGGAAACCACACCTAAATAGGTGAACAAGTCTTTAAATTTTATTATGTGCACTCTGAGGGATTTAGATTCCATATATCCAGAAGAGATCTGGGCAAATTTCAGCCCATGGCTAAATTTGATCTGCCTCTAGTTTTTATAGAAATTTTACTGGAATAACAAAACTATGCTCTATGGTTGCTTAACTACCCTAATGGGAGAGTCAGTCATGACAGAGACAATTTTACCTACAAGGTCTAAGATTATCTGTATCTTTACAGAAAAGTATAGTAAATCCCTTCTTTAGAAGAATTCTATATATATATAAAAGTTCCCCCAAAACATGGAGCCCTGGACCACGTTTTACAAGTCACAGCATCAGACTTGCTAGCTACAGCAGATACTTTCAGTTTAAGGTAGTACAGCATACCAAAGAAATGCCATTATCTTGAAACATATGAAAATGACTGTCCAATCCATATAAACCAAATAAACCCACTATCAAGTTGGCTTGGGCTCACATAAACCCTCTAACTGGGTTCCCAAGGCTGTTAATCTTTAAGAAACTGTCAATTTTCTCTCAGGGAGCAGATTTAAAAGGTCAATATTTTGGATAACAGCCTAAGACATTACACATTATGTCACAGGATTCAAAATCAGTACAAAAAGCAATTTTAAAAACATATACAGAATCAGAAACCTAAAAAACTGACTGGAATTAAGGACCTTCCCATCAAAAAGAAATAAAAATATTGGTGAAAGAATAGGTAGAAAACTGTCAGGATACTAACCGTCCCAATTCAACAAGTTCAATTTTTTCCTATTAGATTTCTACCTATAATCTGAATCTGGTTTCTACAAAGGAATCTGTGGTGTACAAAAATTCAGAAAACTGTGTTTTTTCATGTGTTATAAGTGACTATAAGAAAGGAATTTAAAATATTTTATTACAAGCAATAAATGACCTAAAAATAATCTCCCCAGAATTAGAAAGTAAAACATTTGCATCTGTTACGACTTAGAGATGTTACAGTTGGTCCCAATATACTCATAAAAAATTATTCTAATTACAGAAATGTTGAGATCTGAGAGCTCTCAAGAACAGTCTTAGGGGAGCTCTGGTGGCCTAGTGGTAAGGAGCTGCAACTACAATCCCAGAGGCGCACGGTTCGAATCCACCAGATGCTCTGCCGGGGAAGGAGGAACAATCTCCTCCTGTACCAGTCAGATCTGATTTGACGGTACACTCACACACACAAAAATAATAAAATAAATTAAAAAAAAAAAAAAAAGAACAGTCTTAACTAAAAGCAAAATATAAGGGAAAGGAAAGGGGTGGCGGGGAACTGTAGAAGAGTATGTTTGCTTTATCTAGAGATGACAAATATACAACCACCAGAAAATACATACTAAATAAAATAGATATATTTATTCCAGGACTGAGTTCATGCATTACCTATCCAATTCAACTGATATTTAAGCTCTCAAAATTTTATGTCATTAATGCAGCCAAAAAATTTTGATTGGCTTTTCAGGTTATACACTGTGTGTGTAGAAATTACATATATAAGACAGAAAGGAAAGGCCTAGATTTAAAAAAAAAAATAAATATATATATATATATATATATATATATATATATATATATTTCAAACTAACATACCATTTAAGTAATAAAAACTTATACAACGGACTTAGGAAAAATTATTTCTATAGTCAGAGCACCCTATATATTCAAATTGATTTTCAAAAGATATTTAGAAATGTTAAACTAAAAATATTAAAACAATTACCTGCAAGTTGTGCCAATCGATCATGAAGCTTATACAATGTGTTCATCATAAGATTTTTTTCATATTCCTAGAAGAAAAAGTATTAGAAACTAAGGCTAAGAAAAAATGCAATTGAAATTATTTTAAAAAATGTTAAGCTCTTAGAATTTACAAAATGAAAAAGGAAAATACATATTCAAACCATAGTAACTATATTTAAAGAAACAATATATGAATCTAAATTATCACTCAATTCAGATCTTTCCTCTAGCCATGCACCCTTCTGAATATTTGTTCTTAGGAAAGACTATTTTCTTTAAGGTAACCCTTCATGTTATTTTGGGTTGTGATTTTTAAAATCTGACATAAACCAACTAAAAAACAAGGAAATTATACATGTTAACATATCCTCAACCACTCCTGTGTTCCCAAAGTGCCTTTATATAAACATAGGAACCACTGTTGTTATGTGCCATTGAGCCGTTTGCGACTCACAGTAACACTATGTACAAGAGCCCTAAACTCTGCTCTATCCTGTGTCAACTTTACTGTCTCTGACACATCTACCCCTCCCCTTTAGAGGGAACAAATATTAAATATCTATCATAAGTTAAAAACTGTTACCCACAGAGAGACCTGTGAACATGACGATCCATATTCTCAAGGGCAGCTGTTTATTTATCAAAGGTTACACTGAAGTTGCAAACAAGGTATAATGTAAATAGAGACGAGGGAGAAAAAGAAAAGACTTATTTACAGAAAATAAAAACAACCCAAAAACATTTGAGTAGGGCAAAAGAAACAGCCTAAAAATGAGCAAGGCATGGAAGTACTGATTATTTTTCATATAACCAATAGTCTAGTCTGACTCAACAAAATACTCAATGACTTGATGTCAACTGCCCAGGAGCCCTGGATGACAAAACTAGGTTTAGGTTTGTTCTGAAAATTGAGAAAGAAAGTAGAAAGACTTGGGCATCAGAAACATTTCTCTACCCATAATGTTTAGGTTAACACAGAAGGACAAAAAATTGTATATAAAGAATCCAGAGGCAATTATTACAATGGTATAACCTAAGTATCTTACCACGTAATCTAAAACAATTACACTTCCAATTTACAAGCAATTCCAATTTAGAGGAGACTTTATAAAGAGTAACATAATCTCCTCTCATTTGATTTATGGCCTAGGAAATCCTCTGCAGGATCAGCTATGAGTTAGTTCAACTCAACCGCAGTGTGTTTTATAAATAATAATGAAATCTGGTGATGCAAGGTATTGTGAAGAGGTTTAAAAAGTGGTTTGAATCCACCAACCATTGCTGGAGGAATAAAGGCAGGCTTTTCTCATAAAAATTTACAAGCTCAAAAGCCTAATGGAGAATCACAATGAGTCAAAATCAACCTGAAAGCGATGGGTATACAAGGAATATGTGATCAGTGATGGTACAGTGAGTGCATAACGTGTCAGGTTGCTAAAAAGTCTGTATGCTTGCCACTTAGAAGCACAATCATTTCACTTTTTCCAAGATGTTCTTTTGACAGTCCATTTGATACTCAGTACTTTTCTCCAACACCACAACTCAAAGGCATTGATTCTTTTTTTTTTTTTTTTGCATTCCTTATTCACTGTTCAATTTTCAGGCGCATAGTTGTTATGTTGTTATGTGCCACTGAGTCACCTGCGACTCATAGCGACCCTATGTACAACAGCCCTAAACCCTGCTCTATCCTGTGCCGATCTCACTGCCTGACAAACCCATCCAGATTACCCCAGTCACTGAATCAATCCACCTCACAGAGGGTCTTCCCCTTCTGCACCGTCCCTCCACCCTCCCAAGCATGATGTCTCTCTCTAAGGACCTGTCTCTCCTTATAACATGTCCAAAGTATGTCAAACGAAGCCTCAGAATCCTTGCCTCTAAGGAGCAGCCTGGTTTAACCCTCTCTAGGATAAATCTGTTGGTTTTCTTGGCAGTCCAGGGTACATTCAATACTCTTCTTGAGCACCACAGCTCAAAGGCATCAATTCTCCTTCTATCCTCCCTAGTCATTGTCCAACTCTCTGATGCATAACAAGTGATTGCAAAGACAATAACCTGTATCAGACGCATCTTAGTCTCCAGAGTGACACCACTGCTCTTCAGTACTTTGGAGAGGTCCCTAACAACAGACTTTCCCATCGCAGTAAGTTTTTTTGATTTCCTGGCTACTGGTGCCAAGAGTGATGACCGTGGAGCCAAGCTGACTAAAGTTGTTAACAATCTCACTCTCTTCACCATCCATCCTGATGCTGCCAATTGGTCCAGGGGTGAGAATCTTTGTCTTCTTGACATTGAGCCTCAGTCCATACTGAAGGCTGCAGTCCTTGACCCTCTGCAGCAAGCATTTCAGGGCATCCTCAGTTTCAGCAACAGGGTTGTGTCATCTGCATAACGCAGATTGTTAATAGATCTTCCACCAATCTTGACCCCACACTTCTCCTCACAGAGCCCAGCCTCTCGGATAATCTGTTCTGCATACAGGTTGAAAAGGTATGGAGGTAGGACACATCCCTGGCGTATGCCTTTCCCAATTTTGAACCATGCAGTGTTTCCTTGCTCTGTTCTGACGACTGCCTCTTGGTCCAAGTATAGGTTTTGCATTAGAACGATCAAGTGTTCTGGGATTCCCATTCTTCTGAGAGTCAGCCACAGTTTGTTATGATCCACACAGTCAAACGCCTTTGAAAATACCATGGCTTGGGTCAAGAGCACTTTCATCTTTAAACTAACATACTTGTGCTCTTTATCACTTTAAAGAGGTCCTTGACAACAGCTTTTCACAATGTAACTTGTCTCTTGATTTTAACTGCTTGCAACCATGGGTGTTAATTGTGAATCCAAGTAAAATTCAATAGGTGACAACTCCTGTCTTTTCTTCATCTATCATGATGATGATTGATGCCTACTGGGGTCCAGTGTTGAGTGTTTTTTCCTTCTTGATTTTGAGATATAATAAATATTGAAGGATGTAATCTTTGATCTTCCATAAGTGTTTTTATTTTTTTGTAAGCAAGTACGTGTCAGCTGTGTAATGCAGATAGTTTGTAAGTCTTCCTTCAATAATGCCACATTCTTCTTCATACAGTCCAGCATACAGATTGAATAGGCATAGAGCAACGATATAACCCTGATGCACGCCTTTCCTGATTTTAAACCATGCATTGTTCCCTTGTTCTGTTGGGTCACCTGTTTCTTGGGGGATGTACAGTTTTCTTATGAGCACAATTAAGTGTTCCGAAATTTCTATTCTTAGCAATGTTAGCCATAATTTATTATGATCCACACAGTCAAATGTCTTTGCTTAGTCAATAAAACAAAAGTACACATCTTTCTGGTGTTTTCTGCTTCCAGTCAAGATCCATTTGAGATGAGCAATAATAACCACCCAAGCAATTACCTCTTCTCCCCCCCCCTTTTATTATTATTAATTTTACTGAAAGTTTACAGAGACTTTGGATTTCCCTTCATTCATTGTTGTAGTTTTCTCCTGCAATAACCTCTGAATCCAGCTTGAATGTCTGGCAGTTCTTTGTCAAGGCATTACATTGCTCCAGTCATTTTTAAATAATTTTCAGCAATACTTTACTTTCATAAGATAGAAATAATATTGTTCAATAATTTTCACACTGCTAAATCATCTCCGTCCCCCATCCCCTGTTCCCCCACCCCTCCCCACCTGAATAGGAACAAATATGGATCTCTTTTAGCTGACTGGCCAGATTCAGATAGCTATCTTTGTAATTCTATGGCATGGACAGGTGAACACACCCAGGGCATATGCACAGCTTTCCTGAAATATCTTAAAATTGGTATTTAATAATTTTCTGGGGCTTTATTCTTTCCCTGATAATTTTAATGCAGACTGGACTTCTCCCTTCAGTACTACTTGCTACTTTCCTGAAATTCTTTAGTGTTGACCAACCTTTTTTGGCACAGTAACTGTGTATTCTTTTCCTCTTCTTGTGATGCTTCCTGCATTATTCAAGATTTCGCCCAAAGAATTCTTAAATATTGCAATTTGAGGCTTGAATTTGTTCTTCAGTTCTTTCAGAGAAATGCTGAATGTGTTCTTCCCTTTTGATTTTCTACCTTTAGCTCTTTGCACCTTGTTATAATACTTTGCACTGTCTTCTTGAGCTGTCTTTTGAAAATTTTCTGTCCTCTCCTACTTCAGCTCCTTCACCTTGTTTTGGTGAACTCCTTTCCAGAGTATTTTCCCACATCCATTTCAATCTGTTTCTTTCTTCTCTATAATGAGCATTTCTACCTTCTTCTTGGATGATGTCCTTAATGCCATCTCACAAGTCTTCTAATCTTCAATCATTAGTATTCAATGCATAAAATCTATTCCTGAGATGGCTTTAAAATTCACCTGGGATAGACTAATTCATATTTTGGTTCTCGTGGCCTTGTTTTAATTTTCTTGTGTATTGCTGTGAGCTGGAAAATATCTCATTAGTATGTCAAATACCAGAAGGATCATCCATAGTGAACAGATAACTTTTGTTTTCTTGATTTGAAGCTTCAATCCATATTGAAGATTGTAGTGCTGGGTGCATCAAGTAAACTAGGACACACAATAATCCCATGAACAACAGATCTGAACTGTGCCCTACTCATGATCTCTATCATGCTTAAGCTCATAGTGGCAGTCAGTGTTAATACATCTTGCCAACAGTCTTCTTTTGCTGATTCTCTACTTTTCCCAATATGATGTCTCTTCTCCAAAAACTTGTTCCTCCTGAAAATATGTCCAAAGTAAACAAGACAAAATTTCACCATTCTTTTTGCCTCTAAGGAACACTCAGATTACATTTCATTCAAGATAGATTCAATACTCTTCACCAACAATATACTTCAAAGGCATTGATTCTCCTTCTGTCATCTTTTATTCATTGTCTAATTTTTTTTTTTTCTAGAGGATAGAAAGCAATTGAGACTACCACGGCTCAGATTAAGCTCTGGTGATCTAGTGAGTAAGGAGCTATACTGCTAATCCACATGTATGAACTCACCAGTTGTTCCTCCAATCTCCTCCTATGTAATTTACTGCCTCTGAAAATCCACTGGTGGGTAAGGTATGGGTTGGTTCTAACTTAACAGTACATAAAAATTTATAATATGGCTTGGATCTTAGTCTTTAAACAAATATCCTTGCTCTTAAGAATTCAGAAGAGCTCTTTAACAGTGGATTTCCCCAATACAACACATTTTTTAATTTCTTGACTGTGCTGCTACCATGAGAGTTTACTGTGGATCCAAGGAAAAGGAAATCATTAACTTAAATTTTTTCTCCCTCTATTATGATGTCACTGGTCCAATGGTAATATTGAGATGTGGCCCATATTAAATGCTGCTCTTCTCAGTAATTGCTTCAATTCTTCTTCACTTTCTGCAAGCAAGGTGTGAAAAACAAAAAACACCAATATAATAGTTGATGCCACTGGTATGTGTGTCTAATTTTTTGCAGCTTTTCGGTTATTTGGAAGCTTGAGAAAAAGTCTTTATGTGTATGCAATGCAGAGAGACAAAGTATACACAGTTTTAATCACCGATACAAACAAACAAAACAAAACCCCTCAAATTCATTGCTGTGGTGTCAGATCTGACTCAGAGCTGATCCAAGGCCGTAAATTGCACCAAAGATTGCCCATTTCACTCCTTGATAGCCACTGAGGGATTCAAACTTCCAGAGATGTGGCCTTCAGATTAACAAAGTGTCTCCCTACAGATGATGCCACCAGGGGTCCTTTCTGACACTAGGGGTAAGGTACCTCATTAAAGCCTCCAAGCTCCTACCACTGGAATCTGGTTTGTATGAGCTTATTGACAAGACCTCAGTACCTTATTCATTCAAGTGGACCACCTGCTTTCCAATTCCTGCTTTTTTCACTAAATTATAAAATCAGCGTTTGAATCAAGCCGATCTTTTAATTTTTATATAAACTTCAAAATTCAAACGGCAAAATTCAGAAGTCAAATAAATATTGCCTGGGCTAGGATCTGAGACTGAAAGTTATGTATTTGTGATACAGTAAACTATAAAATGGTTATAAATAACTATTTTCATCATAACGGGATGTGCAAGAGTTCCACAGAAAGTCTGTGGACTTGATACATAAAAGCAAGGTGAATCTGATTAAACTCTGGAATTTTTTTTTTTAGTTTGTCTAATCTCTTATCTGGAAAAGTGCTCAGTTTCCTTCTTGTTTTGTATATTCTGATAACATTCAATCCCAACTCTCCTTTCAAGAACAAAACTGTGGCACGTGGCCTCTGTGATCTTTAATGAGCATACAACTGAGGACCAAAACTTTCTATTTCACATACATTAACATTCCACAAAATAAGCAGAATAAAACCTAGCCAGATATAACTGAATCACAAGCTGTAGGAGATAATATAGAGACAAAATATTCTCATACAAAAATGTAAGCACACAAAACTCACACTAGATGGGAAGGAGTGGGGAGGAAACTGTGTATCAATGAATGAATGAATGAAAACACTTTTCTGTAAACTTTCACTAAATTATCAATTTAAAACAAAAGAGGAAAAAAACCCTCACACTTAGAAGTTTCACCAAAAGTTTTTGTTTCCAATAGTCATTTATTTTAAATGGCCTCCTTATATTAAAAGGTCCTCAAGTATCAGCCAAACTATCGACTAAATTACAGTCTAAATTAACTACTGGTTTCCTCAATTATCC